>NC_057408.1:27939150-28243995 GCF_019320065.1 Cervus canadensis | reverse complement strand
ATTAAGAATGGAACTTAGATGGTACTGATGAGCCGATTTTCAGGGCAACAGTGAAGGTACAGACACAGAGAACAGACTTGTGCATGCAGTGTGGGAATGAGAGGGTGGGGGAATTGAGAGAGTAGCCATGAAACACACACATGACCGTATGTAAAACAGATAGCCGGTGGGAAGCTGTCGTGTGAGACAGGGAACTCAGCCCAGTGCTATGGAGCAACCTGGAGGGGTGGGCTGGGGCAGGAGATCGGAGGGAGGTTCAAGAAGAAGGGGGCATATATATACCTGTGGCTGATTCATGCTGATGTAGAGCAGAAACCAGCGCAATATTGTGAAGCAATTATCTTCCAGTTAAGAATAAATTTTTTTAAAAAGAACCGAACTTACACCACTATGGCATTTTTCAACATCTTGTAATTTCTTGCCCATTTCCTATTTCCTCTACTAGATTCTAAGTTCCATGAGGCAGTATATATCCTATTCATCTTGCATCTCTAGATGCATATAAAAGTAGTCGATACTTACGCATTTGTTAAATAATTGGAATAATAAATGAAACCAAGAAATAGGACACATGGGGAAAATATTGTGAGGGCACAATCCATAATTCTCTCCCTGATCTAGAAGCTTCTTGGAATTTGACCAACCAAATATAAAATAGGGAAAACTGCTCACTCAGATTAAGGATGACTCTTTTCCCTGAGCCAGGCTTATTTTTAAATAGGCAATTATGCAAACAGTTCAACATGAAAAAAGACCTGAAGACAAGTCAACTCTACTTACAGCAATATTGCAAAACATTAATCCAATTAAAATAAATAAATTAAAAAAAAAAAACATTCAGAGAGCCCCGTGGTGACCTCAGTCATTTATTTGCATAGTTTCAACCCTTGCCTTATGAAATGCAAGCTTTGGGAACCCTCATTGCACAAGTTTTTGAAGGATAGATGGGGAATATTAAAAAAAAAACAACTAGACATCTATTACAAATTTCAAACCATCTACCACTTTGGGGTCTTATGCTGCAAAGATTGCCCTGATGGCACCAAAACATAACTCTGTCACATTACTTCTGCAAGATTTTCTAGCCTCTTTCTTGTTAACTGCTACATTAAAAAAATGTTAATACAAATTTTTTTATCAGATATTTTATTTGAGAACTTCCTAAACATTGCATGTTCAGTCTGATGTAATGATGTGAAATCTGTTATTCTGCAAAGATGCACACATGTGGTAGTGTGACTTACTTGAAAACACCATCATTTCATCTTTTTTTTCCCCCAAGGGAAAGGGAGAAATAACTGAATACTATATGCTAGATATTATGGGTACTTCATGCCTGTAAAACTTGATGTTGTCCTGGAATACCACATCAGAATAGCAAGAAGGATGCCGCGCTCATCTCAGACATTCAGAGAAATTGCTGCTGAATAGAGATTGTGCGGGATGTCTTGAAGGAGGCATTATGATAACTACTGTAATTACAGTCAGTGTACCCAGGCAGCAGTGTCGGGGTTCCTGCCAAGTCCCTGCAAACCTTTGTAACTGGGAGGGAGTAAGGGCAGATCGGAGGCAGAGAGGACAGGTACAGGCACAGAGCCTCCAGATGGGCCAGGTCTGGGGGACAGCTGAGTTGAATAAGACTATGGCCCAGAGGCATTCATAGATAGGGAGTGAGAAGGGAAAAGCATCTCTATTGATGTGTACATATGTCGTGTAGATTTTCCAGCTTTTAGAAATCGGGCTTCTTTCAAAAACTCAACTTGATTCAGCTCCGCTCAGCTAACAGAAACCTCTCACGATACAGCACCCTTGGTTTGCTGATACATTCGAGGGGTGTGTGATCTCACCTCTCCTGAAGAACCAAACGCTGATATGAACTAATGATCCAACACAGTCGAACAGGCTCTAACCCATGTGTGAGCAGAGAGCGGCGGGGGTATCAAGTGAGAATTGGGCCGTGCCGGTCCCTGCCGAGCAAAGCCGACAGGGTGGCGATCACAGCCGAGCGCAGCTGGATTCGCTGCTCCACACTAAGTCCTTTTTTTAAAGGTTTAAGTTTATTTTTAATTGGAGGATAATTGCTTTACAATATTGTACTGGTTTCTGCCATACATCAACATGAACAAGCCATAGGGATACATATGCCCCCTCCCTCTGGGGCCTCCCTCCCATCTCCCAGCCCACACTGAGTTCTGCACTTTGTTTGAGCTGGAGAAGTAAGACTGAGGAAAGCAAGATGTACCCCGGAGGGGACACAGTCATACCCACCAAGCAGCCGAATACTCGGGTAAATGCTACAGCTGCGGTAACCACCGCTCTCTAAGCTTCATGGCCATGGTCCCGGGAACACCCAGAGAGGATTGGTAATGAAAATACCCACTAGGCCGTCAGCTACAGCAGACGGGACCTTCACTGGTTTGCTCAGTTTTGTGGCCAACTTCCCACACAGGGCTTGCTGTGGCTGTTTAGTTGCTTAGTCACGTCCGACTCTTGCGACTCCATGGACTGTAGCCTGCCAGGCTCCTCTGTCCCTAGGAGGTCCCAGGCAAGAATGCTGGAGTGGGTTGCCATTTCCTTCTTCAGGGGGCCTTCCTGACCCAGGGATTGAACCTTCTTCTCCTGCATTGTCAGGCGGATTCTTTGCCACTGAATCACCAGGGAATCCGCCACACGGTGCTAGGTACACTAGACACCCAATATCTGCTGACTATTAACGAGTGAAGGCCATGTGGGGATACAAAGAGAACTACTGAATTATGCTGAGGTATCTTATTTTTGACTGATATCAGCATCAGCATATATTTTGAAAAAAAAAGTATGAGTCACTTACATATTTTTCTTTTAACCACTAGGGAAAAATAGCTGTCTTCTTCCTGATATTACTCCAATGTATAATTGCTATATTCTTGAAGCTTAAAAAATTACATCCAATGGGAAAAATAGATATAAATACTGAAATAAGTTTTGTGTAACAGATGATTAGAGCTTTTCCACAAAATATATGTATTTTGTAATTTTTCCTTCTAAAGAAATTTTCTGCTTAACATATGATTGGTGTCTAGATGTAGATTTAAATTATTTGATACTCCCCAAATATTTTGAGTTTATCCCATTAGTAATAATGAGAGTTCAATGGTTTTAGAGGCCTATTCATTAAATTCAGAATGTACTCCTTTGGGGGAGTTTTAATTAGATTTTAATAAGAATGGTAAATTAACCATGATTATTAAGAGACCCTTTATTCTGTACATTAACATGCCTCAAGATAGTCAGGTGTATTTTGAGTATTTTAAACATAGATAAAATTAGGGAGTTGATGTAGTCTCAACTCAGCTATTACCAAAACTGATGAATTTCTATTTACTGGTTTGAAAATACATTTCTTCATTGCTTACATACTTCATAATTATCAGCAGATGTGCTTTAATAAGAATGGATTATTTCAACTAGAGTAAATAATTCATTGAGTTATAAATGAAACATATATTCGGCAAGCCAAAGTGAAAAGATGAACAAATCTGGGTCCCCCCATACACCCTGATGCTCCAAACTGTTTACAGATTGCCTCAACATTCAAATCTATAAACCATTTAGCACTCGACAACTCCTGCTGAGGCAAATCTTTGCCGATGCTGAGTAATAGATTGTTCAGTCGCACAGGAAAATACATCAGGGTTAAGGGAAAAGGATGGTGTTAGTTTGGTGTTAACAAAAACTCCCCCTTCCCCTGATTCCATCTGTAGCCTTTAAACACTGCAAGCTCTTCCTTTTTAGTCCTGAGAAAGTACCTGGTCTGCCTTGAAGAATTATATCTGTAATACACAAGAGGTAAAGAGTTAAAAAATTCATGAAGGACAAATAAATATTTGGAAATAAGAGCAACTCTTTACTAGAGACTATCACGCTAAGTGAAGTAAGTCAGAAAGAGAAAGACAAATACCATACTATACCACTTACATGTAGAATCCAAAATATGGCACAAGTGAACTTCTCTACAAAACCGAAACAGACTCACGGACATAGAGAAAAGACCCGTGGTTGCCAATGGGGGGTAGGTTGGGGAGGGGTAGATTAAGAGTTGGGAGTAGCAGATGCAAACTGTTAAATTTATAATGGGTAAATAATAAATTCCTACTGCATAGCACAGGGAACTGTATCAATCTCCTGGGATAAACCCTGATGGAAAAGAATACAAAAAAGGAGTGGATACAATGAGGTACCATTACACGCCAGTCAGGATGGTTGCTATCCAAAAGTCTACAAACAATCAATGCTGGAGAGGATGCGGAGAAAAGGGAACCCTCTTACACTGTTGGTGGGAATGCAAACTAGTACAGCCGCTATGGAGAACAGTGTGGAGATTTCTTAAAAAACTGGAATTAGAACTCCCATATGACCCAGCAATCCCACGTCTGGGCATACACACCAGGGAAACCAGATCTGAAAGAGACACGTGCATCCCAATGTTCATCGTAGCACTGTTTATACTAGCCAGGACATGGAAGCAACCTAGATGCCCATCAGCAGACGAATGGATAAGGAAGCTGTGGTACATATACACCATGGAATATTACTCAGCCATTAAAAAGAATTCATTTGAATCAGTTCTAATGAGATGGATGAAACTGGAGCCCATTATACAGAGTGAAATAAGCCAGAAAGATAAACACTAATACAGTATACTAACGCATATATATGGAATTTAAAAAGATGGTAACAATAACCCTATATGCAAAACAGAAAAACAGACACAGATGTACAGAACAGAGTTTTGAACTCTGTGGGAGAAGGGATGTTTTCAGAGAACAGCATCAAAACATATATATTATCTAGGGTGAAACAGATCACCAGCCCAGGCTGGATGCATGATACAAGTGCTCGGGCCTGGTGCACTGGGAAGACCCAGAGGAATCGGGTGGAGAGGGAGGTGGGAGGGGGGATCGGGATGGGGAATACATGTAAATCCATGGCTGATTCATGTCAATGTATGACAAAAACCAGTACAATATTGTAGAAAAAAAAAGAAAAAGGAAGTGGATATATGTATATAACTGAGTCACTTTGCTATACAACAGAAATTAGCACAACATTGTAAATCATCTATAATAAAAAATTTTAATAAAAAATAAGATAAACTCTTTCCTTGAGTTAAGATAATTCTGATATTTTTTGATAGTGAAATATATTTGCCTTCATTTAAATTTATAATACTTTAAATATTAAACCTGAACTTTGCAAATCTGATGGCTTGTGGGACAGTACATTGATATTGTAGATTATAAATGAAATTATATACTTCTTTCAGCAAATTTTACTTTAATCCTTGTACAATAACACTACTTTACTATTTTACTTAATAGCATTTATAGTTCTAATTTTGGATTGGATAGATGTTGTGATTAATTCTGCTTTAAATATACCAACTACAGTCTGGTATGTAATTGAAAAGTAATACTGTTAAATAAATAATTATATTATATAAATTTCAACACATGGTACATCATGTTCTAGCAGAGAGAACCAAATTGATTTAACAGTCAATTAAGTTTGGGAGTGGGGGTGGTATAAACAAAATAGAGGGTTGACAAATAATTGGTTTAGGTTATAAAATCCGAATCAGGCTCAAGAATATAGCTTTCAGATTCCTTGCATATATCTCTATCCATAAAGAATACTGACCACACAGTGAAAATGCCTTTTACTATCACATTCAAAAGGCTACAAATTCACCAGTGGGTAAAGGAGAGGAGTCCAGCTAGTGATATGAATGCAAAGGGAACAGGCTCACTGGTGTCCATTTTCATTCAATCAATGAAACAAGGAAATTTGGGGACTGCCCATTCCTTTCCCATTAATCTTGTATGTGTATGTTTTTGTATGTGTATAATTTTGTATGTGTTTTTTGCCTTTGTTTCCTGATGGCACAGTGGTAAAGAATCCACCTGCCAATGCAGGAGATGCAAGAGACTCAGGTTCGATCTCTGGGTTGGGGAGACCACCAGGAGTAGGAAATGGCAACCCACTCCAGTATTTTTGCCTGGAAAATCCCATGGACAGAGGAGCCTGGTGGGCTATACAGTCCCTGGGGTCTCAAAGAGTCGGACATGACTGAGCATGCGCGTGCACGCACACGATCCAGGGACGTTGGGTCAAGCCGGTGTATAATGTTTTTCCTTATGGTGGGTTTTGCTTTGTGCTGTGTATGAAGCAAAAGTGTGCTTCCCCTCCTTCAGGGAAGAATAGAAACAATAAGAAACGAGCAAACACCTTGCTCTATTTCTCTTACCATGATAACAAAGTTGATGTTTATAGCTTATTTTTTCTGTTTTGTTTTCTTTAAGAGCTGCAACTGTTACTGTGAAGTGTGAAAGAGTGAAAGTCATTGTTGCTCAATCATGTCTGACTCTTTGATACACCCCTGGACTGTTGCCCGCCAGGCTCCTCTGTCTATGGAATTCTCCAGGCAAGAATACTTGAGTGGGTAGCCATTCCCTTCTCCAGGGGATCAAATCCAGGTCTCCAGCATTGCAGGTGGATTCTTTACTGTCTGAACCACTAGGGAAGCCCAACTGCTACTATACTGTCATTTAATTTAGGGGCTCTGCGGCCTCTCACTGGTAGGAAATAAGCTATCTTGGTTAATAAGCGAGCATAGTTGGCATAAGTGGTGATTCTCTTTCATCTTTCATTGCTGACTGTTCTTCTAGAGGCACTTTCACTGATCTCTGTACCTACTGGGGCAGCCTCCTAACTCGTCTCCCTGTTCCCAGTCTTGATTTCCTCCAATTCCTTATCTTCAAAACATCCAGAGTGATTTTTCAGTGCAAGTTGAAAGAGACAGTGAAAGTGTTAGTCACTCAGTCATGTCTGAGTCTTTGTGACCCCATGGACTGTAGCCCACAAGGCTCCTCTGTCCATGGGATTTTCTGGGCAAGAATACTGGAGTAGGTTGCCATTCCCTTCTCCAGGGGATCTTCCCGACCCAGGGAATGGACCCATGTCTCCTGCACTGCAGGTGGATTCCTTACCATCTGAGTTACCAGGTAAGTCATAAGTGCAAGTTAGATCACACCAAACCTCTGCTCAAAACCCACCAATTGTTTCCACTGTATTTAAAAATATCTTGGTGAAACTGAAACCCCAATGCTTTGGCCACCTGATGCAAAGAACTGACTCATTGGAAAACACCGTGATGCTGGGAAAGATTGAAGGCAGGAGACGGGGACGACAGAGGATGAGATGGTTGGTTGGCATTGCCGACTCAATGGACATGAGTTTGAGCAAGCTCCGTGAGTTGGTAATGGACAGGGAAGCCTGGCATGCTGCAATCCATGGGGTCACAAAGAGTTGGACATGACTGAGTAAATGAACTGAACTGACATTTCTTTCCAAGGCCTCTGTATCCCTTTAAAACCCAACTTCTAAGTGGTCCCATTGCTCTCATGTGAGTCCACTCCATTCCACTAACAACCTCAGTCACATGGTCTTCTGAACATTCCTTCAACATGCAAACCTCTTCCTGATTCAGGTCTTTTGTACCATAGGACAACAGGGCTTTCTCTTGTTTGGGTTCTTTCAGGTGAAACCAGAGTGCAGATTAACAGCAAAATCCACTAGGCTACACTAAGAGGTTACTCCAACTTTAATTATTATATGAGGAAGCCATTCCCAAAATTATTTTGTCCACTTAAATGAAATTGCTACAGTCACTGGAGTTTTATGCCTTCGAGCGTTCACAACTTAATAGGAATGCTATTTGTATTTTTTTTTAATTCATTATTTTTTTTTTCTTTTTCATTTATTTTTATTAGTTGGAGGCTAATTACTTCAGTGGATTGCATTCAGTGGATAACATTGCAGTGGGTTTTGTCATACATTGACATGAATCAGCCATGGAGTTACATGTGTTCCCCATCCCGATCCCCCCTCCCACCTCCCTCTTTTAATTCATTATTATTTCTATCATTTCCTCTAATGCCTACCTCCACAGTGCTTTGGATTAGCTTTTGGAAATGAAGTCCATCAGAATTTCAGAAAATGTACTAAATTTAGAGCCTTCATCTTTTATTTCATCAGCGGCAGTTGGTATGTGGTACTATGATACTGTAATTACCAACATGTTCAGGTTAGGAGTGAAATTCTTGGTTTTGCACCTTTTTATTTCTGTCTCTTATCATCTGTCTGTTTATCTATCTATCAATCTATCTATTTATTTACCTATTATCTATTTTAGTATCAAAGAAATAACAATTGTTGTTTAGTCACTAAGTTGTGTCTGGCTGTTTGCGACCACATGGACTATAGCGTGCCAGGCTCCTCTGTCCATGGGATTTCTCAGGCAAGAATACTGGCGTGGATTGCCATTTCCTTCTCCATAGATCCTGACCCAGGGATGGAGCCCGCATCTCCTGCATTGGCAGGCAAATTCTTTACTGCTGAGCCATGAGGGAAGTCCTAAATAACAATAATCAAGATTTTAGAACAGCAAATACATACTAAGGAGAAAAAAAAAATCCCTTGGACTATGTCCTCACCAGTAAAATTGATTAAGTCACTGTGTATGGTTTCATTTTCCACGTTCAACAGAGGAAAACTGATGTTTGCCTGGTGCCAATCTCTTAGGATGATCAGTCAATTCATTTGATAGCATCTGCAGAATGTTCTCAACACCCCAGCACAGGATGTTCTCCAGACACGATGTATTATTTTAATCACCATTGCTATCTCTTCTCCTCCTAGTAGAGCATACTGTTTGCCATCCATCTCACACTGATGTTGTAGGGATTAATGAGATAATATCTATAAGGTACTTAAAGCTCCTTGGAATCAGGGGGTTATGTATGTACAAGGGAATCTGATTATTATTAACCCAATACATTATGTTGCCACTTCACTCTCCCTTTGCATCAAGAGTAAATGTAAATGATTTATCAAATTCACAGTGATACAGCAACTTGCTTTGGAAATTGGAGTGTGTGTGTGTGTGTGTGTGTGTGTGCATGCTTGAAATGTCATTTGAATCCAGTCTCTTGGGCAAACACATTTGCATTCTGAACTATTTTGGTTAAGCTTTAACTTAAAGAGATGTAATTAGAAGTTTCAGATCTCTGTTTATGAAGCTAAATGTTTTGAACCACACACTCCATTAGGAAGAAAATGTAATAAAGTGAGATGCAAAATTATTTTAGTAATCTTGTGGTAAGAGTTAATTTAAATGTTTTCAGTCAGTTTTACTAAATCTATTCACATGTTAGCAATAAAAGCCTAGATGGATGTTTCATAAACCTTGTCAATATTACCTTTTCCCCTTCTCATAAAACATTTCCTCTTTTAAAGAAATTTAGTATTCTTCAAATTAAAACCTGAATTTTGAGTCAGAAACAGGATGTGGGGGTTCTAGCATCAGTCAGAAGCAACTTGTGTATAATGAAGAATTAGAGTTAAGTGCCATAGCGCTGTGCTTTGGAAAATACACAAGGAGGGGTCTGTGTAACAGACAAGAGCATTCTATCACAGCTTTCGTACCAGTGCACTCTGCCATCAGCCTCTGCTTCTCTATCATTCTGTCTTTTAATCCCTCTGTTGTCTCCATCCACCCCTTTATCTATATTTCTTCTTTTTTTGTTGGCTGCCCCATGTGCTTGAAAGATCTTAGTTCCCTGACCAGGGATTCAGTCCTGAATATTCATTGGAAGGACTGATGCTGAAGCTGAAACTCCAAAACTCTGACCACCTGATGCGGAGAAGTGACTCATTGGAAAAGACCCTGATGCTGGGAAAGATTGAGGGCAGGAGGAGAAGGGAATGATAGAGGATGAGATGGTTGGATGGCATCACCGACTCAATGGACATAAGTTTGAGCAGGCTCTGGGAGTTGGTGATGGACAGGGAGGCTTGGCATGCTGCAGTCCATGGAATCGCGAGAGTCGGACATGACTGAGCAACTGAACTGAACCAATACTTTCTCTACTTTCTTAAATTATTTGGAACATAATAATTAATATATACTTGAGAAGTCAGAATTGACATTTTGGATATCGATATTTTATTCCTTGTGTAATATGCTGATGGCTTCACTTGACGGATGAAGGACCTGTTTCCTGTTCGCTAAATGGTCCCAGGCACCTGTACTTTTAAAGTTTGTACTTCTATTACTGTCATGTTCAGATTTGATTCAGTATGTGTGTTTATGTAAGATTACATGTTCCTAGAGGCAAGGAGTGGATCTATAGTTTTCTTTACACAGCTCTGAGTACAGAGCTTGCCCAAATAAGTTGTAGATTTCTTTTGATGGTAAAATATTTTTAAAAAGTGATGTTGTCTGTTAATTCCATGTTTGAACAAAAGGGAATGCTGTTAAAGTTAATATAAGTTAATAATTTCATATTACTTTTTCCTTGTATGTAATTAAGCCTTCAGTGGCATGTTGTTTTTTTTTTTTTAAACATTTTTGGCTGTACCTGAGGCATGTGAGATCTTAGTTCCCTGGCCAGAGGTTGAAACTGTGCCACCTATATTGGAAGTATAGAGTCCTAACCAACTACTCGACCACCAGCGAAGTCTTCTTCAGTGGCACATTTTAATCCACAGCATATTTGTATCAATGGAAAAAGAATCTAAAGGCATACATTTGCAAGTTTCAGGTAATCTGAAGAAACCTCTGCTACTGATGAGAAAGCTCATTTTATTGCCTCAAATGTATTTGGCTGCTGAATCTCCTCCCATCTTGGGTCCCCTTTCACAAGCTGTCTGAAGTTATGGAGAAACACTGGGTGTGATATTGTCTTATGGAGAAATTGCTAGGTGTGGCAAGGTCCCATTCAAACAAGGTTGCCATGCATTTTGATCTAGGGGAAAATGGGGGATTTTGACTGGAAATAGGATGGGTGTCTGGGAATTACAGCCTTTTAGCCCATTATTTCCCTTGATTTCACAGAAGAAAAATCTGTCAGTGTCCACTTGGGATGGCTTGATGTCACCAGTTGGAATCTAAATTAACGTATCTTCCTTTCTGCCCCATCTGCTTGCTCATCTGGCTTCACAGGAATTAATATGGGGAGGGGGGGCCTCTGGGGATGGTCCTGTCTCAAGCTGAATGCGGGTCTGTTTCCTCAAGGAGGCCCTGACTCTAAACATGTCAAGAGGTGATGGTGCTTTAACACAGGACTATGTTTCTTGGGATGTGAAGAGCTCTATAACAGGGGAGCATGTTCTCTAAGAAGGTATTAGCTTGGGGATCAAATCTTGCTGATTACCCAGTGTTGGTCATCCAGATATCCAACCGGAGGGACTTGCGCATGCAGGGCTGACGGAGCCACCCGCCGACACGCTGCAATTCCCACCAGCGGCAGGGCACGTTCCGGCGGACCGCAGGGGCCGCGGGGCTCACTGCCTCAAGTTCTGTTCACTCCAGCCGTCCTTCCCCTTCCTCCGCCAAATCCATCCCATCGCCTTTGTTTTCATTTTTAAAATACAGTTACGACGTAAGGGGTGTCAAGCAGAAATAACAGGGATTTGAACAAAGAAAACTGACAAAAGCTGCCCAGGGACAGGTTTGCCTGAAATATAAATCGTTTGGGGGGCCTCTATCAGCTTTCCTGCTGGTCTCAAGCTGTCACTTCGGGTAATTTTCACTCTAGTCAGAAGCAAGTTAGCTAAACAGCCAGCAACTGAGGAAGAACGAAGCAGAGAATGAGCGAGGCAGGTGAGGTCCCTGCGAGCTCCGAGCCCCCCACACACACCTGGACGGGGTTCTGCAGCTCCCCTATGCGCACACACATACACACACCCACACCACACACACGCACACACCGCACATTCCTCCTCATACCACAGACACACACAGACACACTTCACACACACACACACACACCACACACCTCTACTCACACCTCAGATACACACACACAGTCATAAACCACAGACACATGAACACACACAGACACACTGCACACACACACACACGCCACACACTTCTCCTCACACCTCAGATACACACACAGTCATAGCCCCATAAACCACAGACACACTTCACACACACAGACACACTTCACACACATACACACACACCACACACTTCTCCTCACACCTCAGATACACACACACACAGTCATAAACCACAGACACATGAACACACACAGACACACTTCACACACATACACACATGCTACACACTTCTCCTCACACCTCAGATACACACACACACACAGAGTCATAGCCCCATAGACCACAGACACAAACACAAACACACTTCACACACATACACACACACCACACACTTCTCCTCACACCTCAGATACACACACACAGTCATAGCCCCATAGACCACAGACACACGAACACACACAGACACACTTCACACACATACACACACACCACACACTTCTCCTCACACCTCAGATACACACACACAGTCATAAACCACAGACACATGAACACACACAGACACACTTCACACACACACACACACCACACACCTCTTCTCATACCTCAGATACACACACAGTCATAGCTCCATAAACCACAGACACACGAACACACACAGACACACTTCACACACATACACACACACCACACACTTCTCCTCACACCTCAGATACACACACAGTCATAGCTCCATAAACCACAGACACACTTCACACACATACACACACACCACACACTTCTCCTCACACCTCAGATACACACACACACACAGTCATAAACCACAGACACATGAACACACACAGACACACTTCACACACATACACACATGCTACACACTTCTCCTCACACCTCAGATACACACACACACACAGAGTCATAGCCCCATAGACCACAGACACACTTCACACACACAGACACACTTCACACACATACACACACACCACACAATTCTCCTCACACCACAGATACGCACACATACAATCAGAGCCCGATATACCACAGACACACATACACACACAGACACATTTCACACATATACACACACACCACACACTCCTCACACCACACATCACACACACACACTACCACACCCCCATATATCCTATACTCCTGTCATACCGCAGATATACACACACACACACAACCACAGCCGCCCCCCACATATACACAAAGCATAGTTGCTCAGAATTCTTTTCTTTCCTTAAGTATACAAAGTGATGAGACCCTTTCCAAGAGTTCTCAGCTGTGAGCAAAGAGAGAAATCAAAATCCTTTTCTCCACAGTTTTAGAGCCTGAGTTAAAAGAGATGGATGGTTTTCAGCTCTTCACCTAAATATCACCAGCCCTCCCCTCCCCACCGTCTTTCTCCACCTATTGGTCATCATTAGCGTGCGTTACCTTTGCCTGTGGGGCACAGCGGTGCCAAACTTCCTCCATTAATCAAGCAACAGATGGAGAATCAGGGTCCATGAGTTTGGAGAGCTGGAATCCTTTCTCTCTATCCCCTGAGATGTATATAAGTTACCCACAGGCGAGGCTTATTGAGAGATGATCTTGTACTAATAAGCTTTACAAATGGTGGCTCTTCTGGCATGCGTGTGTGTGTGCTCTGTGTGTGTGTGTATGTGTGTGTAGTAAGGTGTATTTAAACAGTTGAGCAGAATATTGACTTTGTACTTCCCAAAATGTGTCTTAAATATAAGCTTTGCTTTGCATACCGTGTATTCTAATACCAGGGCTTAGCTAGCGAACATTCTTCTTCCCCTCGTGTATCTTTGAGGCTGACTTGGAGGCTGAACTGGGAGTGCCATTTTAATCCTTATGGAGACTCATAATGCGATAAACACCAAATGGAGTTGTAGAAGTAAATGCTCAGGGATGGTTTCATTTGATTTAACTCCTGGGAAGCAGGGGTGGAACATGTGCTTCTCTGGGTAGGAACAGACCGCATGCAAATACTATTCAGTAAAGATAGCTGACTGAGTCTGAGTTCTCCAGAGAAACAGAGCCAATAAGATGTGTGTGTGTGTGTGTCTATATGTGTGTATGCTAAGTTGCTTCAGTTGTGTCCAACTCTTTCTGACCGAATGGACTGTAGCCCGCCAGACTCCTCATGTCCACGGGATTCTCCAGGCAAGAATATTGGAGTGGGTTGCCATGCCCTCCTCCATATACGTCTCTCTGTCTTGAGAGAGAGAGATTTATTTTAAGGAATTCTCTCACATGATCATAGGCTCTGTCAAGTCTGAAATCTATGGGGTGGCCCAATAGGCTGGAAACCCAGCGGAGAGCTGATTCTGTGGCTCAAGTCTGAAGGCCATCATGCTGTAGTCTCAGGAGAGAAGGTGTGTTACAGTTCCGGTTTGAAGTCTATCTCTGGCAGAATTCCCTTTTGCTCAGGGAAGTCAGGTTTTTGCTCTAGTTAGACCTTCAACTGATTGGGTGGTATCCACTCAGATTATGAAGGGCTTTGCTCAAAGTCCACTGATTTAAACACACATGCCATCCAAAAACAGCCTCACAGAAACATCTAGACTAAGTCCAACCACGATATGGGTGTTGGGGCAGAGACAAGTTGATGCCTAAAATCAACCATCACATGTACTCTGACCCAAGTGATGGTGGGATCCATCAAGGTCATATATCCTTCTTAAACGCACAGACTTTAAGTATACATCCACATGGGTTTTACATGCATATATACACCCGTGTGTAACCATATCCTCTCATAAAGTTCTCCTGTGACCCTTTCCAATTAATCTTTCCACTCCCAAGCCTAACCACTTTCTAACTTCATCCCTATGGATCAGTTTTGTTGATTCATGAACTTCATGGAAATAGGACTGTTTAGCATTTACTTATTTGTGTGTCCTTCCTTTCACTCAACATGTTTCTGGACTTAGCATGTTTCTGGACTTATCCAAAGGGCTCACATAACTTCAGTCTTTTAATAACAACAGTAATGAGAATACAGGGATGTCTTTGTCCTGGTTGCTATGAGTTTTGCTTTTGCTTCTTATTTTGTGTCTGCCTGTTCTACCAATTCTCTTCCCTGGCGATGCCGTTCTGTGCCTCCATACTCTATACCTTATTTCTTTATAGCTAACTGCAAAAAAAAAAAAAAATCCCCTCCCATTTTACAATCTTCAATCACTCCAAGTTCATGCGTTAAGTATGCATCTTGAGTTGTTGCATTTAGTTGAAATGTTGAGGTGCTTTCCACCATCTTTTAATTTACAGCTCTCAGTACCTAGGAATGTCCTCTTTTTTTTCAGAGCCCTCTTGGCTGGAGGTCTATCTGTTGTACAGAGCAAGAGTAGGTGGAATTATATAGGTCACCACTTTGTTTGCCTGGGGGAAATGACTTCCAGGTTGAGTACTTCCTAAAAAGCAACTCTAATCCGGTGGAGAAGTCATTTGTTTTCTAAAAAGTGCTATTCTCTCAGTGCACTAAAATTCAACATCTTTCTCGTTGGTTTTAACCTTTGACTGCTGTCAGGTCCATTCTGGGGGGTAATGCATGCTTGGATGACTTGTAATCTTTCAGAAAAGCTACAGTGGTGCTGGAGAAGGAGCTTGCAACCAGGTCTCTTCAGTCTGTGAGCTAACACTTCGCTGTTCATGTCAAGACTGATCAGATCTTGAGCTCACACCAGCATACGCCAGTGCAGGATACAATTGTACCCTGACTCTGAAAAGTCACAGTGACTGATGCCTCCTGGGGAGCCTCCTGATTTGCTTTGTGAGGACAGGTGAGAAAACCTGCTCTCAGGCCTTTGGAATCATCTCTGATTCTAGAACCATGCTTGCAACCACTGCACTGGAGAAGAACACCCCAAGGCTCACGAACACGTATCTCACTGTGTATCGCTGCTTTGGTGGCCAGTCAAGCAGCAAAATGTAAAGTATTTCCCACGGAAGTCAGGATGATAGCCAAGGCTCATGTGTATTCAGATGCTCAGGGCCTTTGCTGGCAATTTTATGGGTATTTCCTCGACTTTCTCTGTATTTCCATATCCGCCTTTGTTTATGCTTTTGGAATTTACCCTGGCCTGAACTGTCCGAATCAATTCAGCAGAAAGACCAGCATTATATCTTTAACATCAAGAAAGAACAATTTTTTAAGCCTTAAAGATAAAGAATTATAATGTGCTAAGAGAAAGCAAAGGTGATGACGTTTGCAATATAAACTCAGTGTAAACACAGCTCCCCATTCCCACCTTTTGGAACAAAGTGGCATAGATGGCAGAAAAACTGACAACATGCTTGTAGTGTAAACATCATGACCTGTTCAAAAATCTTTCAAGAAATGTGGAGTGAGAACCCCACCTGCGGGGAAATTCTGTTCTCTAAACACAGTCTCTGATTCTTTTTTGTTCTTCCTTCCCTCCTCCTTAATCCCTTTCCCCTTTCATCCTCCCCTCCTCTTCCCTTATTTCTCACTTAACTTCTTTCAATAAATAGGTGGTTGTACCAAGCAGCCTTCCAGCAATAGCCAAGAATCACAGGAAATAAGACCAAGCCTTCATGGAACCTGCTTTTATCCGTTTTCTTTTTTCTCTTCTTTCTCTCCTCCCGATTGATATCTTGCCACACCATTGGACTAAGACTCGAGTAGCCTAGTAGTCATAAAGTGGTCCACTCAGTTTCCGCTGACAACCACAGGGAAACCTTGCAACAGAAGTCTGAGCCTGGGCTGGGATCACAGAACAAAAGGGACACGGAAGCCCCTTGCTTAGAACTACATCTTGTAGTGACAAGGAGTAAGGCAACTGGTTTTGCACCTCCACCAGGTCCCCATCTACCTTGATGGCCCTTGTTAGCTGGTGATTCCCCTTCCTGGATGTCAGTGATGATATTGCTAAAGCCCCAGCAATGCCAGCTCAGTGGTAGCAATCACTGTTTCTGAGCATCTCAGCTGAGAAGCGGAATCATGAAAAAGTTGTAATAAGACACCGAAGCTGCCTGGCTCACTCTCAGATACCTTTTATGGCTTTAATTATTTTATATATTTGCTTCCTAGATGTTTTGAAATCCTTAATCAGAACCTCAGATGCTTCTGCACCAGCCCTTACTGCACCCTGAAGACCAGGTTGAGATGAAGTTTCTTGTTGGTCCCCAGTGCAAGTGAATCCGGGAAACTCTAAATTGGTTGGAATATTGTGAACTCTCACTGCAAACATTTCAGTTTCTACACTGACGGAAAAAATGACTTGGACTTACATACACTGAATGTCATCTTCTCTTCTTGTCTTTCTAATACCTGGCCCAGGTGTACTTGAAGGTACTTCACTAATAAATGTGGACCTAAATAAAATTGGAATATTATCACATACTCCAAGTTTGATCTTTCTGTCTGTTCTTGCTTCATGTTCAACTTAACATGAAGAAATTCACAAATGCAGATAAATCTCTCTCTCCAAAAAATAAAAAAATTAAAAAAAAAAACTGGTGAAGGCATCTAAAATTTTATTTTATAATGCTTTATAGGCTTGGTGCCCACACAAGTTTGGGATATACTGACACATGTCTCTTCTATAGTTTATAGCAGAGGCTATTGACATAGTTGGCAAGATCTCACTTCCTTAGCACTGTTAAGAATATTTAAAATGCATAACACTTTTATTACAGAGTTTTATTAATAAGCTTAAACAATTAAATATAATTATATTAGTGGTTAGTGTATGATGCGGATAATACTCCACACCTTTTCTCCTCTGCTTGATTCTGGGAGTGTCATTGATTGCTCTGTTCATGTTAGCTGAGGATGTGGTGAAATTTTCCATTTGGGAATCCTCCCTGGCACTATTATGGAGAAATACAACCGAGGCTTGATTTCCTCCCATTCCAAGACACAAACTCAGTACCTGCTGGTCATCTATAGGTTGCATCTGTGAACTATCTCAGAAAAATGGTACCAGACAGAGTTAAACAGACAAAGAGGACTTTATTCACGACTAGAGCAAGGGAGGAGAGCATCTGAACTGGACTCCTTTGTCATCAAGGACAGATGAGAGGACTTTTAAGTGCTGGGGTGAGCTAGTGGTGAAATAATGGAGGATATTAGTAAGGAGATTGGTCAATGTGATTAGACTATCTATGTCTGTTAATTGGTACCCTGCAGACAGGGGTGGGGAGATAGGGGTTCTATCTTTCTTGATGATGCCATTTCAAAGGAATGGCTCCCAGGGCCCTTGAGAAAGACATCCGTGGGTTGCAGAGCTGGGAAGAGGCCTATAGAAGATCTGTCTGCATTTCAAAGGCATAGAGAAAAAATCTGTAATTACAGATTTTCTAAAGTAAATGTTCTAAGGATAGAGAGGTCAAGGTCCTAAAGTCTGGCAGAGACCAGTATAAAATTTTCTTAAGCTGAAGGAAGCAGGAAGCTGTCTTGGTAAAGCTCTTGGTAAAGAGCTGACTTTCATCTCTTGGTCTCCATTAAATACTTGTTGGTTTTGTGAGCAAGGAATATAACTCTAGCTTCTCCTTTCCCTTGCGGCAGTCACATTCTCCTCTCTGATCATCACTTTCTGCCCTTCTTGCCCAGCGCACCTTGAGTTTCCCTGGAAAATCTCTTCACATTCTGCCAGTGCCCTCTCTAATGGTGCATTTATTTATGAGACTATACCTCACTCTCTTTCTAAAAGAGTGTGAAGAGGCTCAATCTCATTATCTCTTGCCTTTATGGTCTGAATTTAGCTTCTGGGTTCCTAGAGGACAAAGACCGTGTCATGATTGAGTTCCGATTTATACACATCAATGGGTCAGTAAGCACCGCTTTGCCCCCAGCAAAGAAGAGCTAGTTCAGTGACTCAGCGACCAGGCAGTTTGCATTAAAATGCAAAGAAAATGTGGATTTTTGTGCTGCTTTAAACTACAGACTGCAGAAGAGTCTGTTCCTTGGCATTTTCCTTAGTCTGAATATTCACATGTTAAATGTCAAGTAGAATTCACTCAAAATTTCAGCTCCAAAGAAAGCAAGAAATCAAATATCATTATCTGCAGAAAACAATGAAGGGGAAAGCCTACAATAGTGAGGAAACACTGGATGATTTGAAGTCTGAGTGAAGCAAGTGTCAATTTGGAAGCAAAGAGAAAGCAAACTCAAATAGATTTAAGCTAATCTGAGAAGAACAAGTAAAGAACCATAGAGAAAAGGATCTTGAAATGGCTTAGGATGGAAGACTGTACGGATATAAAGCTGAGTCAACTTTCTGGAAACCAGAGTGTCCTGTGATTTTCGTCTCACAGGAAGCCAGAGGAAGCCAGAAATGTGCACTGCTTTGCAGTTGTAAAGAGCAGTCACTTGCCTAACTGGGGGTGAAAAGAAGGAAAAATAATGGACAGAAGCTTACAAAGAAAGTCTACTAATAAAATATTTAGGTGGTACGCAGGAGAGGAGAGCAGGAAAATATTGCTTGCAGCACTAAATTGTGCTGACCTTATTTTGCAGGAGTCCTGAGTTCCCAGGTAGGAGTTCAATGGCTGGGTTAATGGGAGGAAAAACATGTTGACTTACAGTGCAGGTGTTTTGCAAAAACAGAGAAAATAACTGTTGACTTCTGAGTTGTGGCTGTTTTAACAAAATACCATGGATTATGTGGCTTAAACAATAGAGATCTTTTTTTTTTTGTAATAATGTAATGTCCCATCACTTCATGGCAAATAGATGGGGAAACAGTAGAAACAATGGGAGACTTTATTTTTTTTTGGCTCCAAAACCACTGCAGATGGTGACTGCAGCCATGAAATTAAGATGCTTGTTCCTTGGAAGAAAAGGTATGACCAACTTAGACAGCATATTAAAAAGCAGAGACATTACTTTGCCAACAAAGGTCTGTCTAATCAAGGCCATGGTTTTTCCAGTAGTCATGTATGGATGTGAGAGTTGGACTATAAAGAAAGCTGAGTGCTGAAGAATTAATGCTTTTGAACTGTGGTGTTGGAGAAGACTCTTGACAGTCCTTTGGACTGCAAGGAGATCCAACCAGTCAATCCTAAAGGAAATCAGTCCTGGATATTCATTGGAAGGACTGATGTTGAAGCTGAAACTCCAATACTTTGGCCACCTGATGTGAAGAACTGAGTCATTTGAAAATACCCTGATGCTGGGAAAGATTGAAGGTAGGAGGAGAAGGGGATGATAGAGGATGAAGTGGTTGGATGGCATCACCGACTCAATGGACATGAGTTTGAGTAAACTCTGGGAGTTGGTGATGGACAGGGAGGCCTGGCGTGCTGCAGTCCATGGGGTCACAAAGAGTCAGACATGACTGAGCGACTGAACTGAACTGAACTGAATGTAATGTCCTGGAAGTTGGGAAATCTAAGATCAGGATACTGGCATGGTATCTGGGTTTCTTGGTGAGGGCCCTCTTTTTCATACGCAGATGGCTACCTCCTTACTGTGTATTTCTGTGGTGCAGAGAGACATTGCCTCCTCAGTGTGTCTCCTATAAAGGCACTAATCCCATTCAGAAGGCTCTGCCCTCACAACCTGCTCACCGCCTAGTGCATGTGCATGCTCAGTCACTTTAGTCATTCCAGCTCTTTGCAACCCCATGGACTGTAGCCCGATAGGATTTTCTGTCTATGGGAATCTCCAGACAAGAATACTGGAGTGGGTTGTCATGCCCTCCTCCAGGGAATCTTCCTGACCCAGGGATCGAACCCAGGTCTCATATGTCTCCTGCATTGGCAGGTAGGTTCTTTACCACTAGCGCCACTTGGGAAGCCCCTAATCTCCTCGTAGAGCTCCCACCTCCATATATAATCACACTGGGGATTAGGGCTCCCACACATGAATTCTGGGGAAGGGGAGCAAACATTCAGTCTCTAGTACCTTGTAAAACAAACACAATGGGCTAAACTATTGAATTAGGTATATTATCTGATGGTTGGGCCCAGAACAGATCTTATTTTACCAGTAGTAAGTAATAATACAAATGTACTATGTGCTCAGTCGTTAAGCCATGTCTGACTCTTTTGTGACCCCATGGAGTGTAGCCCGTCAGGCTCCTCTGTCCATGGGATTCTCCAGGCAAGAATACTGGAGTGGGTTGCTATTTCCTTCTCCAGGGGATTTTCCTGACCTAGGAATTGAACTCATGTCTCCTGCTTGGCAGGCAGATTCTTCAATGTAGTTACTTTTTAATGGATGTTTTCTTTTTTTCCATCATTGATGGGAAAGGAGTCAGAGTGCTCAGTTTAGGTCATCCCATCTGTCCAGTCATGAGTAACCATGGAAATAGAAGGCCCAAACCTTCAGGGCAGCACATAATCAGATATCCACTGTTTTCATTTTATCAGTGATGCAGAAGGAACCAGGAAATGTTAAAAGAATATCCTAAATTCAATTAGTACGTGACAAGTCTAGATTAGATCCCAGAACTTTTGATGAAGATTCCCAATCCAGTGGATTTGTTTGCTTTGCTTTTGTTTATTCCACAGTGCAGTTTGGGTTCTGTCACCTGCCTGCGTTTCCCTCTAGCAAATTTATTTGGAATATTCAAAGAATTAGTAAATTTCTCATGTTACTCTGATATTCTGTTTAGAGGGAATGCTTTAATTTTTTTCTAAATATGGGTTCCATTGTGCTGAAAACCCCTTCTACCTTTAGATGTGCGCTTCTCAGATATTCCTGCCAGTTTCATGTCTTTTCAGCCACTTGCAGTTATAAAAGGAGTCTCTCTTGGCTATGAACATTTCAACATTTCCAGCTTAAAGCTTTCATCCTTTTCTGCAGAGGCTGGGCTTGCAGATCCACCTACAAGCTGTCTGGAGGTGGTGATGCGAGTTTTCTGGTTTCTCCTGGTCCTCTGGTTGGCATGAGGGGGAGAGCAAGAAAGAAGGACTATGCTTATGGCTACACAGGGTGAGTCATCTGTTCTCTCCTGGGTGAGCTGCCAGAGCTCTACATTTATCTGACCAGCCCACTTCTTGGTTGATGAGACTGGCGTCCTCTTCCTCCTGCTTTTCTCATGCCGAGAGGCCATCCCATAGCTTCTTGATCCTGGGGTCTCCTTAGGCCCTTCTACTCTCTTGGGAGCTATATAAGGCTTTGAAACCTTGCCTCCTGCCTTAGGTTTCCTTAGCCTAAGCTGAAAGTTTCCTTTGTACTTGTTCTTTCAGTCCTCTGAACTGTAAAAATTCCTTCCTGACTCACTGAACTTCCAGATGGGGGCATATACTCTTTTAGTTGTAGAGTTTCTGATTTTTAGGCAAGAGAAAGTTCATTTGTTGCTAACCCAGTGGAACTGTTTGGGCATCTTCTCACCTTACACAACAGGGAGGAACATCTCTAGAGGGTGCTCTACAAACTTACATTCACTCGCCCAAAAAACCCTCTTCTCAGTAGCCTACGATGCTTTTACACCTATGTTCCATCGGCCAGAGCCGGCAGTCCAGGAGGACGGAGCAGCAGACTGCAATGCCCACTTTGCTAAAAAGCTCATCTTTCAGAATCTGCTGTAATGAAATTGGAATAGGGAGTATTTAGCAACCACACCTGTAATCTCAACTGCTGTGTCAGTCAGTCAGTGTTAGTTGCACTGTTGTGTCTGTTTCTTTGCAACCCCAAGGACTGTAGCCCGCCAGGCTCCTCTGTCCATGAGATTCTCCAGGCAAGAATACTGGAGTGGGGAGCCATTTCCTTCTCCAGGGGATCTTCCCAATCCAGTGGTTGAACCTGGGTCTCCCACACTGCAGGTAGATTCTTTACTCTCTGAACCACCAGGAAAGCCTCAACTGTTGTGTGGTTTACAATTATCAGAAATGTATTTTCTGTATATAGCCCCTGCCTATATTAATTTGCCCTATTGAGGAAGTTTAGTTTTTGTTTTTTTTTTTTAACCTACTCTGATGACAATCTGTTTCCATGACCATTCTGTGTAAGGGCTAGAGTGTAACAGATTTTATATTGATGGATGCATCATTGCTATGAAAACAAAACTTGCTTTCTATTTTGCTAGTTTAGAGCATCAGTACCTGCATACTCCAAGATGTATTTCTGACAACCTGGACGAATTTCATAGTGAACTTTGAGGACTATAGATATGAACATTTCATGTTTTTCTGCAAGAGATTGATTGACTGCTCCTAAAAATAGAACACTGGGGAGAGAAAATGTCAGAAGTCATCTAGAGTAGTCTCTTGCTTCCAAGTACTTAAATTTAGACCAATTGCAGTTTAAACTTGTTGTTCATCTTCTTTTTTTTTTTTTTTTGTAATCCTATATAATGGAGACCCCACAATCATCTGTGTGTTGGTTCATTCAAACATTTCTTCTAATATCTAATGTAAAGCTTCCCTTCTGTGAGGTAAGCTCATTTTTTTTGAGCTTTATCTTAGTTTGTGTTGTTGCTGTTCTTTGACATTTCTCCTAAACTTGATTTCAGTGGTGGATAAAAGTAATCATCTAAACTCCCCTTGGACCTAATATCATGCACACAGGCTTGAGGCAAAATGGATCTTTTCCAGACAGCTTCTAAGCCCTATGGAAACTCAGAGAGAGTGACAGAGGGCAGATAGAGTGCTGGCTGTCTGATGCCCCATACTCCCCAACAGACCCATAGAAGGAAAAGTGAAAGCCTCTTTAAGAGAAAAACCAACACTGTAAATTAATGCATGCATGTGGAATCTAGGAAAACAGTACAGATGAACCTACTTGCAGGGCAGGAATAGAGATGCAGAGTAGAGAAGGGATGTGTGGACACAGGGTGGGAAAGGGGAGAGGGTGGCGTGGATTGGGAGATGAGGTTTGGCATAAATACACTGCCATATGTAAAGCTGCTAGCTAGTGGGAACCTGCTGGAAAGCACAAGAAGCTCATCTTGGTGCTCTCTGAGGATCTAGAGGGGTGGGATGCAGGGGGTGATGGGAGGGAGGTGCAAGAGGGAGGGGCCAAGTGTGCACATATACCTGACTCACTTCTTTGTACAGCAGAAACTAACACGCCACAGTAAAGCAATTATACTCCAATTAATAAAAAAAACAAAGAGGGAAAGGCGAGGGACCCAAAAGGCAGAAAGGGCAAACAAGAAGGAGACCAAACTGAAGATATCAAGTATCTGCAAGACTGGCCTCCCACAGTGACAGCAGCATTTTTCCCCACCACCTGCAGAAAGTGGTGTTGGGGCAGAACCTACTGGAACTTCACTAGCACCTCACTGCTCAGCCCCCATCGTACCCTGTTGAGTGATGTTCCCTGAGTATCCTTTTCCAGAGGTGAGAAGAAGAGATACCCAGGCATAGGCAGCCAATCCATTGGCATTTTTCACTGTTAATATATCACTATGGATGATGACTGCCGCCATGAAATTAAAGGATGCTTGCTCCTTGGAAGAAAAGCTATGACAAACTTAGACAATGTATTAAAAAGTAGAGATGTTACTTTGCTAACAAAGGTGTACAAAGTCAAAGCTATGGTTTTTCCAGTAGTCATGTATGGATGTGAGAGTTGGACCATAAAGAAGGCTGAGCACTGAAGAATTGATGCTTTTGAATTATGGTGCTGAAGAAGACTCTTGAGAGTCCCTTGGACTGTAGGGAGATCAAACCTAACCCTAAAGGAAATCAGCCTTGAATATTCAAGGACTGATGCTGAAGCTCCAAAACTTTGGTCACCTGATGTAAAGAGCCGACTCATTGGAAAAGACCCTGATGCTGGAAAAGATGGTAGGCAGGAGGAGAAGGGGATGACAGAGAATGAGATGGTTGGATGGCATCACCGAATCAATGGGCATGAGTTTGAGCAAACTTTGGGAGATAGTAAAGGACAGAAAAGCCTGGCATGCTGTGGTTCATGGGTTGCAGAGTCAGCTAGTATTTAGCAATTGAGCAAGTGTGGGCAATGAATAAATCACATCTGATTGAAGGAGGATAAAAGTAAAAGGCTGCAAAGAGGGAGATAAAGGGTGATCAGTTGAATCTTGTCATAGAGAAGCAAGCTGAGCATATGTAGAGAAATGTATGAATAGAATTTTAAAAGCAAAGGTGCAAAGGGAATGCTTTTGATATGGAGTTATGAATGAGGTGAATTTACAAACTTACAGAACTAATTATTTTTGGTAGCCTTACCTAGTTTTGATAATTTTTAGAAGGGTCATTGATACCCTTATATTAAATTAATAGAAACTTTTAATGTATTTTTGATATCTTAATATAATGACCTAATTTCTCTTTGGCAAGCCAAAAAACATTTATGTTAGTCCAACATGGAAGTATGATTATATTTTCTTTTTTAATATTCATGTGTTCTTTTCTCTTTTTTCTTTCTTCTCTTGTTTTTTGTTCATGTGTGGCTTTCATTCTGCCAACATTATTGCCTTGTGAGAAAGAAAGCTGGATATTAAGAATGAATGGCCATTCTTTAGTATTTAATAGTTTAGAATCACGTACACCTAATGAAAGAGCTAATACAGTTTACTTGCCCCAAAGTTGTAATTTTATATCCCAAGAAGTTCCTTTTTTTGGGTAATAAAGGCATAAGAGGCTGTAGTAAGGAACCCCTAGTGTGTTAAATTTTTATTATTTCTCGACAAGGCAAAATTACAACTCCTGTTTCTATGGCACCAGAGAGAATTTAGGACCTCTATACCTACATTTTTAAAAGGTTAGGAAGAACTGTACACAGTTGACATTTCAGGGTATGATCAAAGTGTGGCTCAATCTTTAACATGTACTTTAAATGTGTCAGATACACCATCCCCAGCTCACTGTAGCATATAAACCTCCCTACAAACTACCTGACATTATCTGACCAAGTGATTTCACTGATCAGTGTGTCCTACTTTCTGCTTGTCAAGCCATTCTATTTAGCATTATGTCTGCTAAGGAGGACCTATTTCACACTGGTAACAGATTCTGTCTACACTCATCTTTCAAATGCCCCTATCATTTTTTAGATATGTTAAGTGATTGCCATCACCCTTTCTTTGGTGGCCAGAAAGGAAGGCAACAACAGAACATGTAACATTTTGTGTCCCATTGTGTGTGTTCCGACTCTGTATTTGAAAATTCTGAGAATTCACTGTGAAGTTCAAATTACTAACATTGTGTTTTCATTCCAAAATCAAGTTGTCAGAATGAAGAAGGCGTTTTGGAAAGATAGGAATGAATGCTATTAGGAAAAAAGATCACAAGTTCATGTGTGTTTTAAAAAACCCGACCTAGCCCTGCCCACTTTGGATAAAATGCACTAAGATCACTGTGTGAATTTAAGATATCAAGACGGCACAATGGACTGAGACTGCTCGGGATTTAGACTGTTAGCCAGATAACAGCAAATCCTGAGAATTTTTTATATACAGATTTCTGTCCTTTGGTGAAATGATGTTTCTTCAAAGGGGGAAAAAAAAGTTTGTTGTGAGAACATTGAGGCTCAAATGTCTTGGGTATTGCTTCTTTTTCAGGGTGGGGTTATTTTGCTTAAATTGCACGGGGATTGTTGAACACCATTTCTGTGGTTTGTATTCTGTTTTATTGTAAGCCAAATGATACCTTTCTTTGCAGGTGACAGACAGGCAGCACAATTGAGGATGCACCATTAAGGAAGGTGCTGTTTGCTGGAAAGAATCACTGAGGGACCGAGTGGAAAACCCAGAGCCTAGGGAAGCCTGTCAAAGTAATGAGGCGTCATGGGTGACGTGGGGGCCCTCCTCAGCTTCCTTCACTCTCATGTAGGAACCTGATGTTCAACTGCAAAGCTTGTTCAGTGTATGAAAAAGAAAATTCAACTCAACATATGTTTACTGAGAGGCTGCCCTGGAAATGCACAGTCATAATCATTATGAGGCTTCCCAGGTGGCTCAGTGGTAAAGAACCTGCCTGCTAATGCAGGAGACGTGAGTTTGATCCCTGGGTCAGGAAGATAGATCCCTTGGAGGAGGAAATGTCATCCCACCCCAATATTCTTGCCTGGAAAATCCCATGGACAGGGGAGCCTGGTGGGCTACAGTCTATGGGGTCACAAAGAGTTGGGCACGACTGAACAAGTATCGCCATCATTATAAGCCAAAAAGAAAGTTTACTAAGCTGTAGACATTATCCATAGAGCTTAAAATCTAGCATATTTAGTATATTTTCCATGTGCATGTGCCACCATATGCCCATGAGAGATACATAAACACACAAATATACTAAACATCTGTCTTAGCATGGCTTAAGGATACTATAGGGTAGGTGGCTTATAAGCAACAGAAATTTATTTCTCATGGTTCTCTAGGCTGAGAATTTGAGATCAGGGTGCCACATAGCTCAGTTTGGGGGAAGTCCTTTCTCGGGTGGTAGATGGTCATTTTCTCACTGTATCTTCCAGTGACGCAGAGGACATGAGAGACAAGGTCTCCTGCATCTGGGCACTAACCCCATGGGTAAAGAGTCTACCTTCATGACATAATAGCCTCCCAAAGGCTCCATCTCCCGATATTATCGTTCCTTTGAGGATTAAGATTTCAACACATCGATTTGGGAAAACACAAACCTTCATTTGGGCACAACACTGAGTGAGGTTTAAAATGAAGAAGGCACATTTCATTTTACCTTAGGAAGTGATCCAAGCTTATCTTACTTCTTGCTCCTTGTTTTAGCAGAGGCTTATGGAATGAGAAGATGGGCTTCTACCTGTGAGTACAGAAAGCTCAAACTTCCCCAACTGGGCCAGTAAGAATGATCATGAGAAAGCCTAATTCTTCTCATTTTTTGTTCTTTGTATTCTGGCTTTTGAGGGATACAAAGTCAGTATAATAACCTATGGTTCAATGTATCCTGCATCTTGAAAGGTAGGGAACAAACATTTAAACTCATCCGCCCCTGAGTGAGCCCTGGGAAGCAGTTCCATTGTTGTATAGACCAGTGTTTTCTCTGTGATGCAATGTACGGGAAAACCAAGGGTCGTATGCCCACGTGTCCATTGTCACTTCTTCGGCACAAGATCGGTCTGTTGGCCCCATAATATATTATGCAGGAGCTGATAGCAATAAACTGTGTAGTTTGTGAGCCCTTACGGAGGCACTGCAGACAGGGACAAGAAACCCTAGCCAAAATCTGCATCAATCCGAGTAAGAATACATCAGCATTGCTTCCAGAGTGAGAGAGCCTGTTGCAATTAATTTGCTACCAAGCAGCCGACTGAGAGCCTCAAGAGGTGATACTGTGTTGAGGACTCAAGAATTGATAGCTGCTGGCAGGTCGAATACTCTTCAATGGCAGAAGCTTTGGAGAGCAATCAAGGTCATCTTGACAGAACTCTGTATATCCTCCATGTCGTCCCCCATGACTGCTCCATCTCTGGGCCCTGGCGCAGGCCCTAGAGTGGGGAATATGGAGTTGACTGATGTTACAGATGGGCACTTTTGTGTATCTGCTGTTCAGTGTTCATCTATGGCATGTACTCTCTGAGGGACACTGATGTGAGACACGAAGATCCACACACTTTGTGCCCAGTCCCACCGGTCCATCCAAAGAAATCTTGCTCAGATGTCCTTGTCTTTGCTCTTATTCATGCCTGCTTAGTTGTTCAGTCATGTCTGACTCTTTGTGACCCTGAGGGAGCCTGCCAGGCTCCTCTGTCCATGGAATTTTTTCAGGCAAGAATGCTGGAGTGGGTTGCCATTTCCTCTTCCAGGAAATCTTCCCGACCCAGTGTTTGAACCCACATCTTGTGTCTCCTGCATTGCAGGTGGATTCATCGGGGAATACTGCTCTTACTACAATATTACAACATTGTTATCCAGAGCATTCTAGAAAACTCAGCCCACAGGGCCAGTTTCTCCTCCCCAGAGTTTGTCAGGGTCACCCCCCTCCCATGACCCAGGGGACTGGTAGTTTCACAACTGTCTGTTTTCAGTCTGAGCCAGTGTTCCAAGCTGGTCCATCCATGAGTAAGGCTCGTATTTATTTTTCCACCTCAGGTTATAGAGAACACTCACGCTTCTTCCCATTTCCCACACTAGCCATGCAGAGAAGCCAGGAAAAAGTGTCAATTCAAAAGAAGCAGGTGACACAGGGTCTGGAACACTGGTTTGTTTATTTTTGTGTGTTCTGTCAAACCGGCTTGATTTGAATCCAGACTTTTCTATGGTTTATGACATATGGTGCATCTCTCCCACCTTGTGACGTTTCCACCTCCTGACGACCAGCTCTACTTGACGTCCCATTCCTGTCTCACCGTGTTAAAGCCTAGTGACAGGCCGAGGAGCAGTCTGGGAATGGTGAAGAGTTCTCTGTGCAGAAGACAAGAACTCGCTCTGACTCTTGGTTTGACAGAAAGCCACCTAGTGCTGTATCTGCTACAGATTCCTGGTGAACCACAGAATCTCCCGACATGGAACCCAAGCTTCAGGACAGCGTGTGCCACAGCCTGAAGCCACTGCAGAGACCTTTCTTGTTCCAAGTCCTGCTCAAATTTTGCAGCCTTCTAATTCCTCCAACAAATGAGTCAGGGCTCTGTCTCTAAATGTGGCATATCTGGTCTTCACAATCCAAAGTTGTTTACCAAGCATGGTTCTTCTTTCTTAGTGGTAGCAAGTATAAGGCTTATAAATGTCTCTGACCCTAGAGGGGGTGTCTGGCTACGTCCCCAGTCACGGGACCCCTCTAATCCTCAGTGATGGGGCAGACTCAGGAATCTTTAAGGGTTCTCTGATGCACCTTCTAGCAAACACGGGCACCCAGAGTGGTTGTTCTACATCCTATTCACATGATATAAAAAATGCAGTGGATCAGTGAGGTGCTCTGAAGCACATGGGGCACTCAAGTTCCCTTTGGACTATGTTTTGATGGAGACCAAGACCCGCAACAATTATTTTAACTTAAAGAGTTTAACATAGGAATTGACTGATTAAATATCAAAAAATTGCAAAAGCAAAATGAGAATGTTTAATTAATATTGAGTAACTTCACCATGGACTCTGTCCTCTCAGGTGGGGAAAATAATAGAAGTTCCGGTATTAAAACTTAGAAGATTGAACTTCCCTGGTGGTCCAGTGGTTAAGGTTCCAAGCTTTCAATGAAAGGGGCATGGGTTTGATCTCTGATCTGGGAACTAAGATCCCACATGCTGCACAGGGAGGCCAAAAAATTAAAATAAATAAATAAATAAATCTAAAAAGATACCTAAACAACTTAGAAGGTGAAGGTGGAACCACGATATAGGATGCTTGTGAGATGGTGCTGGTGTCTCAGATCTGCTACAGATTCCTGGTGAGCCACAGAATCTCCCTGACATGGAACCCAAGCTTCAGGACAGCGTGTGCCACAGCTGGGGCTCAGATCTCTAAGAAAGATGCTACTGGGCCAGTGATGATATCTTTGAAGCTGGTTCTAAGGAGGAAAGAAATCTAGAAATGAGCCCCATGTTTTTCAAGGACAAAGGACCATTGCTAGAGTGGTGCTGGCAGAACAGGGAAAAATCCAGAAGAAGTATGTTCTTTTATCCTTGCCCAGCCCTCCAAATAAATCCAAGTCTGCTCAGTTCTCATAAATCCAGATGTAAACTCCCTGGCTGCTTTATAAACTAGATTTATACAAGTGCTCTACTGGCCCTGGAACAGGTGAGTGCCCTGTTCATTCACTTTTTCATTAGTTCCTTCTTTCTTTCTGAAAGTTACAGTGCAGTTACTGCATGCTTCAAAAGCTAGTTGCTTTGTGCTGAAGACTCTTCAATACACATATTCCCTTCAGTGAAACCAGAGCAGCCAGAGTTAGATGGATAACAGGGCGGAGAAAGTTATAATACAGGCCAAAAAGGAGGGTTTCAGTGAGAAGAGTGTTCAACAGTTTCAAATACTAAAAAGAATGATAAATCAGTGAGTTAAAAGAGTAAAATCAAAATCTCTAAAATTATATATTTGGTTCCACTTGGAGAGACAGTCTTACTATTCCCAAGGATATCATACAGTTGTTCAGTCGCTAACTTGTGTCTGACTCTTTGCATCCCCATGGACTGCAGCATGTCAGGCTTCCCTGTTACCCTGAGTTTGCTCAAACTCATGTCTGTTGAGTCTGTGATGCCATCAATTATTGTAGATGCACTATTAGTTGATAGTTTCTCATGGAAGAAGGAAAATAACTTTTTAAAGAGATACGATCAGCCTAAGAAATAAGAATGCAACTTGGAGAAGAATTCAGAGAAATTCTAATGGAGAGTCCACACAAAACACACAGTTTTCACTGGTTATCTATTTTAAACATAGGATCACACAGGGAACTCTACTGAATGCACTGTGGTGACCAGGATGGAGAAGAAGTCCAAAAAGAAGGGGATAAATGTACAAAAAGGCTGATTCACTTTGCTGTAGACTAGTACTGTAAAGCAACTATATTCCAATAAAAATTAACTAAAAAAACACATGCACAGTTTATCAGTGAAGAAAAATGCAAAATAGCATGTGAATACAGTTGAAAAATGAGTGCCTCTAGTCTGCATTTAATTTAGTCATTCTGGGACTCCTAAGAGATAGTACTTTGCTTACATAGTGTTTTGTTTCTTGTGCTTTGTTTGACCTGTTGTTAATTTTTGATTTATTTTTACAATTATCTTAATTAAAACTTCTTTTACTCACCCCCCAGGATCAGGCAGAGTATAATTTGTAATAACAAATAGGTAAGCATGTGTCCCATTGTGGAGATGGGGCTCCTGGTGAGACGCAGAACAGAGCCCACTGATACAGAAAGAACGGCATGGAAGAGCCTGGAAGGGGTGGTTCAGAGTGAGAGGAGAGCCCCCAGGCCAGCCTCTCCCTGGAGAAGGCTTTGGAGAATGCCATTTATCTTGGACAAAACAGACTGTCTGTGGTTTTCCCTCAGTTGGTTGGGAAACCTCTGCTTCTGGGGGACTCTATCCAGTGATCCCTTTGTTAGCTATTCTTGCTGCAGTTTGTCTTCCAGGACACATGAGGCACTCTCCCAAAGAACGTGGTCTTCACTTTGCAGAAGCAAAAGAGGCATCAAAATAAATATTCTCAAGGACTTCCCTGGTGGTCCAGTGGCTAAGACTCTCCACTCCCAATGCAGGGGGACTGGGTTCCAGCCCTGGTCAGGGAAATAGATCCCACATGCTGCAACTAAAGATTCAGCAGGTTGCAACTAAAATTTTCAACCAAAAGATCTTACATGCTGCAAGGAAGAGCCCACGTGCTGAAACTAAGACCCAGTGCAGCCAAATAAATAAATGTTGAAGATAAATAGAGGTCTTTCCCACTGGCTCAGAGGTAAAGAATCTGCCTGCCAATGCAGGAGATTCAAGAGATGTGGGGTTGGTCCCTGAGTCAGGAAGAGCTCCTGCAGTAGGAAATGGTAACCTATTCCACTAGTCTTGCCTGGAAAATTCCGTTGACAGAAGAGCCTGGCAGGCTACAGATCATGGGGTCGCAAAGAAATAGTTGGACATGACTGAGAGACGGAGCACACATGCACACAAATAAATAAATAAGCAAACAAACAAATATTCTCACACTGACTCTTCATCACTGGGTTATTGGAGCCTTTTCACTTCTTATTTTGATGTAATTGATAGCCTCTATAGTAAACTTGGGACTACTCATGTCCTGAAATATTATAGACCATTTGTATCTGATTTGCAACATACAGTAAGCAGAATAAGGTAATGAGAGTTTTGATTCTTTATCTTAAGGAGGAGTTGAATGTAAAGCTTTTTGACTTCCTTACATTGGTCTGAAAATTAGACATTTTCTTCAATGAATTGCATTATTTTTTTAAATGTTGCTAAAAAAAAAAAAGTCAAGTTCAACATCACACAGGAATGAATTCTTTGCTTTTAATAGGAATCATGTACCAAAGTATAAAATCTTTGATGTTGACATGTATTTTAATAGCAGTAGATAATTGCTTTAAGACCATTAAAGAAGGAATATAGAGGAAAGCCAATTTTCTTTGTAGTAGTTTTAGAGAAGAGGCAGTTATAAAAGTAGATTTCATGAAAAAGGATGTTTGCGCCACTTGTTTCAATTGTAACATGTAAGTGTAGAAAAATCTGGAGGACAAAAACACGAACAAGCCCAAACCTTTCTGCAATCACTTGCTCTGATGTTCAATGAATACAACCATTGTACAACTTTAAGACCAGAATTTTAGACATTTTAAGGAGTGTTAAGCGTACTCCTATTAGAAGTGCTTTTTTGAGAAAACATCATCAATTGAAACCCAGATCCAGCCTCTCGTTCAATGGCACTCAGTGACTTTGAGGCTGGGTGGGTCTTCCCTGGTTTCAGAGATCTAAATAAAGCAGGCTGATTCCAGGTCCATGTCTGGGACAGTCCATGGTCACCTCCAAAATTTCTTCAAATTCTCAAGGAGCTTTCTTAGGATCATCTCATGCTGAGCCTGCATACACTGTCTATGTTTTTTTACTAACATTCCCAAGAGGTGATTCTTAGCCTCAACCCTGGTTTCCACGTGTGTGTGCACGCTCAGTCACTAAGTCTTTGCGATCCTATGGACGGCAGCCCACCAGGCTTCTCTGTCCATGGGATTTCCCAGGCAAGAATGCTGGAGTGGGTTGCCATTTCCTCCCCCAGGAGATCTTCCCTACTCAGGGATCGAACCTGCATCTCCTGTGTCTCCTGCATTGGCAGGCGGATTCTTTATTACTGAGCCACCTGAGGAGCCTGGTCTCCACACACACACACACACACACACACACACTTAAAGCCTCTGGCAACAAGTGTTGATTAGATTTCACTTTTTTCAGGATTAGTGGAGTCACAGGGGATTCATGCCACCTGCTTTTTCCTCTATTCCTCTCCCGTCTTTACTGCCCCTTCTCTATCTCCTTATGGCTGTTTCCAAAGGATGGGGGGAAAAGAGAGAGAAAAGAAATCTCCATTTTAAACCACATCAGCTGAGTTCTTTGCCCAAGACCTGGGATCCAGGGAACATCTATCTCTGCACTTTTACTAAACCCTTCCCACCAACTAAGGAGTGCTTCTCACTATAAGAAGTCTTTTACTTGCTATGAGAGTATATGGATTTAAAATATAGAGAATATGGATTTGCATCTCAAAACTTTCTACAACTCTGATTTCTTTAGTCCTCAAAATACCAGCTTCGATGGTGGGAAGCAGTGGGAGTTTCATATTTGAGATGAGGAAAACCAGTTCAGAGAGTTAAGACTGGAGATGAGGAAAACCAAGGAGAATGAATTACTCTTGATTCTTTTCAGTTACATCTGGGAATGGTTACAAGTATGTTTAGCATTTTGACAATGAACAGTTTTGTACCTTTGGAGAAGGAAATGGCAACCCACTCCAGTATTCTTGCCTGGAGAATCCCAGGGATGGGGGAGCCTGGTGGGCTGCCGACTCTGGGGTTGCATAGAGTTGGACCCGACTGAAGCGACTTAGCAGCAGCAGCTTAGCAGCAGTTTTGTACCATCATATTTATAAATATATAATAATTCCTGAGGATAAATTTTAAGAAGAGGAATTGCTAGGCCAAAAGTACAATTTTTTTTTTCTTAAAGCTTTGGCATATTTTGCCAAATTGCCCTCAGAAAACTTATACCAAGTTTTACTTTTTGTTGCACCTTCCCTAACAAGTACTAGGTAATATACTTCATTTTTCATGTTTGGCAACTAATGGGAAAAAAAACAAATGACATTTTATTTTTATGTTTTTAGTTATTTTTAATTGCTGTGAGGTTGAATACCTTTTTATGTGGTTATGAGCTGATTTCATTTTTCTACTAGATTGATCATCTTATTGATTTTTTTCAGAATATTATCTTTGTTTAGGGGACTGGCAGTCTAAATTTTGAATCCAGTAAGTAAAATATTCTTTCAATAAAATAGTGTATTCCTTGACAAGTAAGAGGTACTCACGAAAATATTTGCCTGAAAGATTCCAGCAAGAAATCTTTGAATTCCCTGCTCCCCTCATGCCGCTTTTCTCTTGTATTCCTAAAGGCGTGTAATGAGAACCATGTACCTTGTATTATTTTCAGGATTAATAGACTCAGGGCACAAGAGATGCAGCATTTGGAGCATGAAAAATTACTAACGAGCAACATCGTTTTGAGGAATGTTCTCGCATTCCCAAAGATTCATAGCTTCATTGAAGAGTGAGCACAGAAACTCAGTGGGAGGCAGATGTTGCGCTCACACATATTACAAATGCAAACAGTTATCACCACAGTGAACAGAGAGGAATGAAACACACACGCACACACACGCAAAGGAAAATACGCAAACTTGCTTCGTGGAAAGAAAGATTGCATGGAATTTGAAGAATGGTCTCTCTTTAGAAAGGGTTCTCTCCAGCTAGAGCCATGAGTGTTGAGTCACTCGGCCATATCCAGTTCCATTCCGACAAGAATACTGGAGCAGGTGACCATTTCTCCCTCCAGGAAGGAGGGCTTCCTGACCTAAGGATCCTTCCTGACCCAAAGATCAAACACAGGTCTCTAGCAGTTTCTGAATTGCAGGCAGATTCTTTACTACTGAGCCACCTTGGAAGCCCCCATCTAGGGCCAGTAAACATAAGTACACTGGATGATGACATGAGAACTTAAAAAAGCAAAATAGTCCTGTCCACTTCTGATGGTAGTCAGTGCTAGAGCCTGCAGGGATAATTCAACATGCAAAATGTTATCCTGAAGTAAATGTTAAGTCTAATTTAAAGAAAAACTATAATAAATATGTAATATATATTATAAATTTTGGTACAAATGAAGATTTGTGCATTTTTCTGGAGAGAGGTTTCTGTATTTTATTATAACAGATTCTCAAAAGGGACATGCATGCTGTTCCCTGTCCTCACCTTAATATTTCAACATTCTCCACTTTCTCTTTGGAGTGACCTTTCTTTCTCTTCTCTGTTCTTCTGATGTCAAAATAACATTCTTTCCAAAACCCTATATTAAAGATTACCTTGTTAATGAAACTATTTTTAACTCATCCATCATAGTACTTGCTCTTCTGGATATAAGCAGAACTGTTTCTGCTTCTATTAACAACAGCAATGAAGTCACATTTCCTTAATCATTTTGCACGATGGTCAAAGTGAGGCAATATTTTATTCCATCTCTCCAGCACCTTCCTAACCTTGCTTTGGATCCTCTGCATCCAAAGTTTTAGATGAAGTGAAATGAAAGTCTCTCAGTCATGTCCAACTCTTTGCAACCCCGTGGACTGTACAGTCCATGGAATTCTTCAGGCCAGAATACTGGAGTGAGTAGCCTTTAACTTCTCCAGGGAATCTTCCTGACCCAGAGATTGAACCCAAGTCTCCCACATTGCAGGTGGATTCTTTACCAGCTGAGCCACAAGGGAAGCCCAAGAATACTGGAGTGGGTAGCCTATCCCTTCTCCAGCAGATCTTCCTGGCCCAGGAATTGAACCAGGGTCTCCTGCATTGCAGGCAGATTCTTCACCAACTGAGCTATCAGGGAAACCCTGATAAAAAATGTTTAGGTGCTGACAGCAATTCGTCTCTATGTATGAATGACTGAAAAATCTAGCAGATGGGTGATTCTTGTCTTGTGACTGACGCTTCACTTTCTAGTTTTTTGTTTGTTTGTTTGTTTGTTTTGTTTTGCTTTTCAGGGATCTAGGTTCTTACCCAGCACATTCTGTGGCTGCATTCTGGGTTTTGACATTGCTCTCATTATTCCTCCCCAGACTCCATGCTGTATCACCATTGTCACCTGAGAAACCTCTAGATGAGGTTCTCTGCATTGCCTTTATCATACTTCAAATCCTAGAGTTCCAAAGTGAAAGCAGTTCGGATGACCAGTTGAGTCTCTTCTCTCCATTAGTCACAAGTGAGCTGGAATTGCTAAAAGAGAACACTGCAGATTCAAGGTACAATTATTGTCCCATTTACAGATGCATTCTGTGATATTTCCCTTCAAGTGAGTATTTATTCCAAGTCGATATTTCCTTGAAAAATTGAATATTCTATTTCAAGCATTTACAGATGGTCAAATGAATTATTATCATCCCTACTGTTTGGAAGGAACCTGTTATAGTCCTATTGGTTTATTATTAAGCCAGATAAATGATGTAAACAAGTCCAAGTTTCCATCTTTGGGAACTGAAATTGACATCTTGGAATCATCTTGATTATAGAAGAAATGAAACCAATGGCTGGGTGATACCATTATGTCAATATATTTTTCAGTTCTGCTTGACCTGTAATATGTCAGTAAGAAAAATGTATTGAGTAAAAAAGGATAAAGGTGATATTTATTGCACTTTTCTATAGTAAAGAAATATTGCAAGAGGCCATAAAGAGATTTTCTTTTTCAGTGCTTTATGGTGATGATATTATTTTGTAGCAGGTAGGGCAAAAGATTCAGAGTTCAAATGGCTTTAAGCCTCTTCTGTTTATTGCTTTGGTGATCTCAGGCAAGTTTCTTAAAGATTCTAATCCTCAGTTTCCTCATCTTCACAACAGAGGTAACTCCATCCTCTCAAAGTGTCATTTATGAGAATGTAATGTTGACACATCAGGCTTTCCTGGTGGCTCAGTGATAAAGAATCCACCTATCAATGCAGGAGAGGCAGATTCGATCCCTGAGTCAGGAAGATCCCCTGGAGAAGGAAATGGCAACCCATTCCAGTATTCTTGCCTGGCGGGCTGCAGTCCATGGGGTCACAAAGAGTTGGACACGACTTATCAACCAAACAAAAACAAATGTTAACATGTATGTGAAATAATTTTAAAAGACTAGAATAGTGTTTGCAACTGCCATTGAGGACAATTATAATCAACTTTTTTTTGTCTCCAGATGCTCACTAGTCTTTTCTGTCTGGGGTGATGTGGTGTACTTGGACAACAAATATTTGAAATGAATCAAAAAACTTGAGTTCAGGAGGTAAGGCTTTGGACAGCAACTGTTTCTTTATTGTTTCTGCCATTCCAGTCAATAATTAATCCCCTTGCAGTGCTGAGGAGTCTTACTCGGGGGAGGATTAACCTTTGACTTCACACCTCTGTGCTGCTTGGGAAATCAGATTCGCAACACTAAATGGAATCATCACAATGGTGATAGCCTTTTTTTTTCCCCTCCAGGCTGTTTAATTTATTCTGCATAACCAGCCACTTTCTCCCTCAGGGGAAATTCATAAAAGATCTCGAGCCTCTGATCTTCCCTGTTAAAGGGGACAGAGCGAATAAGTCATGGCCAAAGCCTTCCTGTGGGGTTACATGAGGCTGCACCTATGGAAAACACGATTTGAGGATTATCAGAACACAGCATCCGTGCTTCGTGTTCCTAAATTCTAATGAAGCATCATGCATCCCTTAACAATTTTGTTTTGGTTTGAAATCTTGGTCTTTCTTGTTTTATTTTTCTTTTTTTTTCTCATCCCTGGGCTGGCCTGGGTCACATCATGCTTTAAGAAAATAAAAAGGCTTCGTTAGTCTGGTAGTATCTGTAACTGATGTCAGTTCAAACTGAGCACCCTAAAGAGAAGCCAACTACACCTTTGGCAGCCAGAAATGAATACATCCTGAATCCAACAAGACAAACGTGTCCAAAGGGCTATTCTAACAGATTTGACTCCACATTGTAAAGTGCTCGAGTGAATGCGACAATAAAGGGTAGATGTATATTTCAACACCCTAGGAGTTCATTTCTGTCAATCAATGGCTGAAATTTACTTTGCGGATATTACCTAAAGGTGTTTTTGAATCACTGGACATTTGGAAGGCTGGTTTGAAACATGCATTTAAATAGAAGCTGGATGTCTTAAAAGCTTTCTGACCATTTGAAGCTGTTATTCAGAAAACAACATTTCAAAGTAGTAGAGCAATGCCACTGGATTTTCAGAGGGGGAGGGGGAAGCTGAGCAACATTGAGTGAATTGCTCCACTAATGTGTGTAGCAAGGAAGCCACAGAACAGAAGTGGGAATTCTCCAAAGCTCACTGTTTTGCATTCTACCACTATGTGATACTTAATTGTGAAGGAATAGCATTAGCAGGAAAGTTGTGCCTCCACTGTGATGGGGAAGCAGTAGTGATTATAGGAAGAGCACACCAAGTTGGAGCATGGACAAATAAAACTATATGAATTTTGGGGAGGACGATTTATTCCATGCATTTAGAAAGCCAGACACTATATTAAGCCTGGACTCATCAAATCTTGGGGGTGTCACTGGTGTCTCAGCTAGCAAAGGACCTGCAAAACAATGCAGGAGACACAGGAGAGATGGGTTCAACCCCTGGGTTGGGAAGATCCCCTGGAAAAGGTAATGGAAACATGCTCCAGTATTCTTGCCTGGAGAACCCCATGGACAGAGGAGTCTGGAAGACTGCTGTCCATAGAGTTGCAAAGAGTAGGACATGACTGAGCAACTGAGCTTGCATACATCCTAGACTTAGCAAAGTTTAACACCAAGCCCCCAAAGAATTGAGCTTATCTGCAGTAAAGTAATAGCTTGCCAGAATAAAATTAACACTCTTCATAAGAAGAAAACAAAATCCAGACTAGGCTCCATAGTACAACACACAGTTAAAAATTATGAAGAAACAAAGAAGAAAGCAATATGACTCATGGGTAGGGGAGGGAAGAATGGTCAGTACAAACAAATCAGACAAGATAGAAAAGTTGAGACAAAAGACCTATATATAGAAAATTATAAAACACTGATGAAAGAAATCAAAGAGGACACAAATAGATGGAGAAATATATAGTGTTCATGGATCAGAAGAATCAATATAGTTAAAATGAGTATACTACCCAAAGCAATCTATAGATTCAATGCAATCACTATCAAGCTACCAATGGTATTTTTCAGAGAACTAGAACAAATAATTTCACAATTTGTATGGAAATACAAAAAACCTTGAACAGCCAAAGCAATCTTGAGAAAGAAGAATGGAACTGGAGGAATCAACCTGCCCGACTTCAGTTTCTACTACAAAGCTACAGTCATCAAGACAGTGTGGTACTGGCACAAAGACAGAAATATAGATCAGTTGAACAAAATGGAAAGTCCAGAGATAAATCCATGCACCTATGGACACCTTATCTTTGACAAGGGAGGCAAAAATATACAATAGAGAAAAGACAATCTCTTTAACAAGTGGTCCTGGGAAAACTGGTCAACCACTTGTAAAAGAGTGAAACTAGAACATTTTCTAACACCATACACAAAAATAAATTCAAAGTGGATTAAAGATCTAAATGTAAGACCAGAAACTATAAAACTCCTAAAGGAAAACATAGGCAAAACATTCTCTGACATAAACCACAGCAGGATTCTTTATGACCCACCTCCAAGAATATTGGAAATAAAAGCAAAAATAAACATTTGGGGCCTAATGAAACTTAAAAGCTTTTGCACAACAAAGGAAACTGTAAGCAAGGTGAAAAGACAGCCTTCAGAATGGGAGAAAATAATAGAAAGAAAGCAATGGACAAAGAATTAATCTCAAAAATATATAAGCAACTCCTGAAGCTCAATCCCAGAAAAATAAAATACCCAATCAAAAAGTGGGCCAAAGAACTAAGCAGACATTTCTCCAAAGAAGACATACAGATGGCTAAGAAGCACATGAAAAGATGCTCAACATCACTCATTATCAGAGAAATGCAAGTCAAAACCACAATGAGGTACCACTACACGCCAGTCAGAATGGCTGCTATCCAAAAGTCTACAAGCAATAAATGCTGGAGAGGGTGTGGAGAAAAGGGAACCCTCTTACACTGTTGGTGGGAATGCAAACTAGTACAGCCGCTATGGAGAACAGTGTGGAGATTCCTTAAAAAACTGGAAATAGAACTGCCATACAACCCAGCAATCCCGCTGCTGGGCATATACACTGAGGAAACCAGAACTGAAAGAGACACATGTACCCCAATACTCATTGCGGCACTGTTTATAATAACCAGGATTTGGAAGCAACCTAGATGTCCATCAGCAGATGAATGGATAAGAAAGCTGTGGTACATATACACAATGGAATATTACTCAGCCATTAAAAAGAATACATTTGAATCAGTTATAATGAGGCGGATGAAACTGGAGCCCATTATATACAGTGAAGTAAGCCATAAACAAAAACACCAATACAGTATACTAATGCATATATATGGAATTTTGAAAGATGGTAACAGTAACCCTGTATGCGAGACAGCAAGAGAGACATGGATGTATTGAACAGTCTTTGGACTCTGTGGGAGAGGGTGAGCGCAGGATGATATGGGAGAATGGCATTGAAACATGTAAATTATCATATGTGAAATGAATCACCAGTTCAGGTTGGATGCATGATACAGGATGCTCAGGGCTGGTGCACTGGGATAACCCAGAGGGATGGGATTGGGAGGGAGGTGGGAGGGGGGGTTCAGGATGGAGAGCACATGTACACCCATGGCAGATTCAAGTCAATGTATGGCAAAACCAATACAATGTTGTAAAGTAAAATAAATAAATAATTTTTTTTTTTTTTTTTTAAAGAAGAAAAGTTGAGAGTAGCATACACAGACTTTAAAACACTTGCATGAGTAGTAAAATACGTCTAGGTCTAATAGTCTATGGAAAATGTTATATATATTTATAAAAAATTTCAGAAGAGTCCTTGCTTCAATGAGATTCAGCAAATAATTTAGTGAGCTCTTTAGAAAGTGCTGAATACATTACCGGACACTAAGAATAATAAAATAAACATGAACAAAGTCATCTTCTGCCTTTATAGAATCTAGTAGGAATCAAAACTAAACATACAATTTTCACTGTGTTCTAAGAATGCTAGGATAGCGTGAACATGCATTGCGCTAAAGCAAAAGGAATCTGATTTGCTTGGAGGTAAAAGAAAATTTGAAGGAGTGAAACAACAAAGATCTTTCTAGAAAGTTACCCACAAATTCCTATATTCCATGCCTTTAGTTTGCTTTGAATATATACTCCAAAATTCTTTCAGAGAGCTAAGCCCGTCCTTTATCCATTAAATGGCGATTTGAATGTACTGTTTCTTAATGCAGAAAGGGAAAGTTGCTGACTCTTTGTGACCCCATGGACTGTAGTCTGCCAGGCTCTTCTGTGCATGGAATTCTCCAGGCAAGAATATTGGAATGGGTTGCCATTTCCTTCTCCAGGGGATCTTTCCGACCCAGGGATCAAACCCAGGTCTCCTACATTGCAGGCAGATTTTTTACCATCTGAGCCACCAAGGAAGCACTCTTAACGCAAAAGGGATAGTGAAAAAATAACTAAAGGTTAGAGCTGCATTCCAAGATTCTCACCTGAAGAAGCAGCCCATAAACTCTAAAGAGGATGTGGCATAAGCAATCATTAGTTAACCAGAAACAGAACATTGTAAACCACCTCTTTGAGACAGAAAATGTGAAATCAGTAGCATAAGTGTATCCCTAAGAAGAAAATGATCTTTAATTAAAAGAAGCTTTTCGAGCTGCTATAAAAAACTATCATTGATTGGATGGCTTATAAACAAAAATTTCTCTGGGGGCTGGAACATCCCAGATCAAGGTGCTGGAAGATTCCATATTTGGTGGGGGCTCACTTCCTGAACCATAAAGAACCATCTTCTCACTGGGTTCTCAGACAGAGGAAGAGGAAAGAGCTCTCTGAGACTCTTAAGAGCATTAATCCCATTAATGAGAGCTCTGTCCTCATGACCCAATCAACTCCCAAAAACCCCACCTCCAAATACCACCAAATTGGGGAATAAGTTTCAGCATATGAAATTTGGAGGGGGCTGGAAAATTATAAGTCTATCACAGAAACAATGAAAGAATCACTAAACTAAAGGAATAGTCTAAACTATTTGGTTTGTTCAGGTAAGGCTTTGCAAATTGTCTTCTCTGAGCTGATGAGAAAGCTAAAGGATATAGAATATTTATGACCCAAGGCACTGAACAAATTGCCCATTCCCTGATTAATCAGTTTGAGGCAAAGATAACAAATAAGATTAAATTTGAGGGTGTTTTGTCATTTATCACAAGTTACAAAACTTCTCAGTTGAGGTTTTTTAATTCAATGGAAGGAGTTAGGGATCTTGGTTTCAAATTATTTGACTTTTATTTTTCAGTCTAGAAAATAACTCTTTAAAAATTATCTTTATACAGACTTAAAGTGCTATGAAAATTTTAAAAAAATGTTATGAAAGTATAACATGATTAAGGGAATTGTAAAACTTCTGATAATTTAAATTAAAATAATTTACAACTTCTAGTAATAATAGACATGATAAAACGTAGCATAAGTAGAGATAGTGATAGCTATTTTTAATCTATTACAGAGTGAATCAACATGCAAGGTCATTTGTTTTTTTCTGTCTTTTTAAATTTTATTTATTTGTTTACTGAAGTAACAGGTAAATATGAATTTGTTTACTTTTTATAGATGTTTTTATATTTTTATAAAAATTTTTATAATTTTTATAAATTTTATAAAATTTTATTAAAATTTTATAAAAATTTTTATTAAAAAAATTTATATTTATTTTTATAGATGTCCCCTTCTTTTTCTTATCACATCCAGAACTAGTTCCTTTGTTTCACGTACTATCTGAACTCCACAAGCTTCTGATATATGAGATTGCAGCATGATTTTTGGGTTTTGCTCTGCAGTGGATTAAGCAAAGTTTTGTTCCAGGAACCCATATCCTGATTCCCTGTGAAGGATCCTGTGAACTGTAGGAATTTTACCCTCTGTAGTCCTGGGATGATTTTACAGCCACAATACTTAACGTGAAGGGATAGGGGCACCTCACCTAGAAAAACATCTTAGCACAGGTTTTATTTATTTATTTATTTCCTATTGTCTTCCACCCAACACTTGCTGAAACACCTCTGCTCCACAAAATTTTCCTTTCTTTGGCCTGTACATTATTGTGTGCACTGCTTGGGCAGTTAATCATTTTTCTTTTTTTTCTCCTCCCGCCCCAGAAAGATTGTCTTCAGAGACTTATTTTGGCTGACTTCTTTAATGAAATAATTATAGTTATGCAAGTGGCAGAGAGAAAGAAATGGACTGGGCTTCCCTAGTGGCTCAGTGGTAAAGAATTCACCTGCCAATGCAGGGGACATGGGTTTGATCCCTTGTCCAGGAAGATCCCACATGTCAGGGGGCAACTGAGCCCATGCGCCACAGCTACTGAGTGTGTGCTCTAGGGCCCGTGATTTGCAGCAAGAGAAGCCACTGCAATGGGAACCCTGGGCCCCGCAACCTGTAGCCCCCACTCACCACAACTGGAGAGTAGCCCCCACTCACCACAACCAGAGAAAAGCCCTCACAGCAACAAAGACCCAGCACAGTCCAAACTAAATACATTAAAAAAAAGAAAAAATCTGCCCATGAAGCCGTAGGACCGGGGTCTGCATTTTCCCTTTTGAGTTGTACTAACTGTAAACAGCCCCCTCAATGAATGCTCCTTCCTGAGCTTCTCTAAGGAGAAGCGGTTTGTAAGTAGGCAGGAACTATGGACACGACGTTGTTTCCATTTTCCTGGGTCTTCATCAGCTTTGTCTGCCAGCAATGGCTGAAAACCAAACCTCCAAAGGGTTTAAATACTCAGAAGAAAAAAAATAAAAGAAAATAGAGAAAGCTATATATTGATAATGTATGTTCCCCAGTGTTTGCCTCATGCACTCTTCTGAAGAGTGGTAAAAATATTACCTGGTATAAATGCTCACCCACCTTTTGCCCCCAGACTTCTGTACTTAGAATAAGGTTTAAAGAAAAGTTAGCACGAGTACCGCCCCCTCCTGAAGAAGTCTTAACAGACTTGCAAAACTGGTGCCATTGTCTAAAATTCATTTGTATTGGAGTTTAGTTGCTTTACAGTGCTGTATTACTTTCTGCTGTACAACAAAGCCAATCAGCCATGTGTATATTAAATATGTCTCCTCTGTTTTGGATTTCCTCCCCATTTATGTCACCACAGATTACTGCATAGTGTTCTCTGAGCTGTACCATAGATTTTCATTCTTGTTGTCCAGTCCCTAAGTCGTATCTGACTCTTTGCGACCCCAGGGACTGTGGCACACCAGGTTTCCCTGTCCTTCACTATCTTCCTGAGTTTGCTCAAACTCATGTCCATCAAGTTGGTGATGCCATCCAACCACCTCATCCTCTGTTGCCCCCTTCTCCTCTTGCCTTCAATCTTTCCCAGCGTCAGGGTCTTTTCCAAAGAGTTGGCTCTTCATATCAGGTGTCCAAAGATTCTCACTAGTTTTCTCTTTTATATATAGTCATGTATCTATGTCAATCCCAGTCTCCCAGTTCATCCCACCCCCAACTTTTCCCCCTTGTTGTCCATATGCGTTTTCTCTACATCTGTGTCTCTATACCATTTTTCTATATTCTACATATATGTGTTAATGTGCAGTATTTGTTTTCCCTCTTTCTGACTTGCTTCACCCTGTGTGATCGTCTCCAGGTCCATCCATGTCTCCACCAATGACCCAATTTAGTTCCTTTTTATGGCATCTTAAGACCTCAGGCGATAAATGATTTTAAAGCAAGTGAAAATCACACATGCCATGAAAATAGATGCTATGGAAAAACAAAGCACTGTGAGAACTAATGACAGAGCTTGCAGGTCTCCGGTAGCCTCTATATCAGGTCAATTAATAGAGGAGGGGAGGATTATACTGCAGGAATTGCCGCTGAATCTTCACAAATGAGCAGGAGGAACCAGGCTCATCATGCTCACCTCCCCTCCCAGCGCTGACGCCAGCTCATTCCCCATGCAGGCCAGGCAGCTGGTGTCAGAAGCGTGGCTTTGTAAACATCTCTACTTTCTAAAAGAGAACATAATTCTGATCCCCTGCTGTATTTCTTCACTTATAGCTGTCTGAATTGAAAAGGCAGATGTTTTATTTGGGGAATTGACTGCAAGGGTGATTGCTTTCAGGTGAAACAGTTAATAAATTAAAATTTAGGGAGCAGAGACGTCTACTTAGGGAATAAAACTCTACCCTAAATGTGGGGAGAAAGAGTTTCACTTGTTGTTCTTGGAAAAGATCTGTGGATAATTACATAATTAGGAGAGGAGGAGGGTGGTGAAACAGTCGTATTGATTAGCTGTCTAAAATTTGCCCTATCGCTAAACCCAAAGCCAGACATTTTGTTACTGAAATAAAACTTGTTGTACAAGGTTGGGGCCCCGTGCAAAGGCAAGTACTATAGCCTGTGCATTGTACTTCACAGTGGCCCCAACCCCTGGGGCCTCAGCTTCTTTTAAACAAAGTCTCTTTTATTTGGAAGCTTCTCTGCCTTAATCTTACCTCCCACCCCAGTCCCCTCAGCATCTTCCCATAACCCTTTATAGAAAGACATCCTCAAGAATAATCTTGACCCGTCATTCAGGGCTGCATCCCCCACTCACTTTTTTACCCACTCCAACTTCATTTCTGTCTCTGCCATCTCACTGGATGCTCTCATGGGAAAGCCCAGTGACCTTCCTCCCATAGAGCCTCTGAGCATCCTTCAGCCTTCACACCTTGAGACTTTGTGACAGAATCCCTCCTGACCACTCCGCCTTTCTGAAAACCCATCTCTCCCTGGTTTCTCAGAGCCCACATCTTGCCAGCGACGCCCCCGTGTCTCTTATTCTCTCTGCATTCCAGCAACACACTCAGAGTAGTTCTGAATAAATATTTGCTCCATAAATAAGAAATGAAGGAGAGAGTGAGTAAAAGAAAGATTGAATTCAACCTCTAAAGGGAATATGGGAGAGGGGGCCATGATCCACAGACAATTGTTTTGGAATGAAACTCTGGATGCTGTGTCTGGATACCACCCACCCCTCACATTGGCAGAACCCGGGGCAAGTGTACCAACAAAAGCCTCAGACCCATAGATATTTCATCATCTCATTGACAGCTTGGGCTTGTACCAGGAGAGGACTGGCATGCCCGTCAGGGGACCAGGGCTGGTATACAATGCCAAGTTTCTTCCACCCTTTCAGCCCACCCCTGCTGGCAGCTGCCCCAAGGACACCCCTCAATCAAGGTTGAGGGGTCTGATCGCACCCCCTGGAGGGAGAGACAGGGAAGAGGCCTGGGCAAGATATGGAAGCCAGTTTGGGGACTTTGGGGCAGGGATTTGGAGGACTGGAGCAAGGTCTAAAGAAGAAGAATTGAGCAGGTTCTGGGGGGAAAGTCCATTATCCTGCTAGGAGAATGTTAGGAAAAGCCAGCAAAGGGGTCCCCTAACATGTCCCAGGCAAGGGTCCAGGAGGGGCATGTGGGACTGGTCTCTACCATCTTTTGGCATTTTTATTAAGGACTCTGAGGCTCCCCTTTGGCTGTCCTTAGGAGACATCAGAATTGGGTTTAGAAACACAGAAAAGGTTCTTTTTCCTCTGTCATGAGGGTGTATATCTTAAACAATCAGAGGTGCTCTGGGGGGCCCGTGCTCTCAACCAAGCCCTGGGTATCACACTTTATATACTTTTTATACTTTATATACTTTATGTAAGATTTTATATATCTTATATAGGTGCATGCTCACTCTCACAGTCGTGTCTGAGTCTTTGTGACCCCATGGACTGTAGCCTGCCAGACTGTTCTGTCCATGGAGTTTTCCAAGCAAGAATACAAGAGTAGGTTGCATTTCCTACTCCAGGGGATCTTCCTGACCCAGGGTTTGAACTCACGTCTCCTGCATCTTCTGCATTGGTGGGTGGATTCTTCACCACTGAGCCACCTGGGAAGTTCTCTCACCCTACCCCACCTCATATTTACACCCAAATTGTTCCCTCAAGATGGCTTCTACCAGAGTTTCTGGGTCCAAGTGTGTCCACTAAGCAAGCAGTCCAAGAAAAAGTGGGCACTATTTGCCCGTAGGCCAGCTGGGCCCCAAGAAAGGGTTACTCTGGGAATTCTGGGCAGAGAATACATATCCTATATATATTCTATTCCTATGCTTTTTAGTTGCTTCTCTGACTTTTTAACATTATATCTTAAAATAAAACAATAGATGATGGGCACAAGGAAGATACCAGACAACATTCAAGCAATATTGTTTCTACGCCCTGCTTGGAGGCTGCTCAGGGCCAAATGAAGGAAATTTCACAAGCAAAGGTTGTGGAAAAGAGATGGAGAACTTAATCAGACAGAGGTTTAATTAAAAACTAATGAAGTGAGGAAACTGGGCTTACCCAGGATGAAAATTATTTCATTGTCCGTTAGCCTGTTTGTTCATTATCTGAGCTGGTATTTTCAACTTACTCGTATGCATCTAGAGGAAAATAATACTTTATTTAGCAAAATTAATCATGTATGCTACCAATCTGCATCTATTTACACACGTGCATTCATTCATTTCACATTACAGAATGGCAAAAATTGGGAAAGTTGTGAATGTTGTGTGTAATTTGATGCAGCTAATTATGAATATTTATGATGAAAATGCAAGAAAACATCCATGTGTTAGACTTGAAAGAATCTGTGGACTTTGAAAATTATTCCTTTTGGGCCTGGAAAAATGCGAAAACTCATGAAATTGCAGACACTCTTTCTCCCTCTCTTCTCATCTCCAGCCACACAACCCTTGAATTATACGCCATTCTGGCCTTTAAATATATCAAGCACTTCTACACATCTGTGCTTCTGCACATGCTAGTCTATTTATCCTTAGAAATTCCTTCTCCCTTTATCACTGAATAAGATTGTGCTCATTCTTCAAAGTATAGATCAAATGCACCTCACTTGGGAAGTCTCCCTCCCCCCACCTCCCATTCTACCTTCAGAATCAATCATTTCCTGCTGTTGCCACAGAGTATGATGTAATTTATGTCACTGGGTTCAAGTGCCATTTGTGTTACTAGCTGTGTGATTTTGGCTAAATTTTGGTCCCTTAGTTTTGTCATTGGTAAACTGGGGGCAGTGATAGGTTATACCTCAGGATGTCCTTCTGAGGTTTAAGTTAACTATGAAAGGAAAATTGACGAGGGATTTTGAAACAATATCTAGGATAATGTAAATGCCCATGAAATGCTAGCTGTTATTATAATATGCTTTTATTATAGTATATCACATAAATGGTTACAACATCTGTCTATTCATTAGCTTATCAGAACTTTGCCTTTTTATTTCCAGTTCCTCAATGTTTATCACAAATTGAGCTTTCAACAAATTTTGTTGAACTGCAATACAGAAACTCTAAACTTCCTTAGACTAAATGTCTAAAATGTTACAAAGCAGTGAGTTTCTTGTATGAGTTAGCTGCTGTGTAAAGAAAGCACAAGTAGATAATTTCACCAAAATTGTAAAAATGTTTACAACTCAAAGGCCTGGGAAAATGGCTGATTTAACAGTTTTCATTATACAATAATTGTGTTAAAGACAAAGTAGTAATGTATAATTCCCTAGTCAATGATGGACTGACAATGGCTCTGAATTATGCACTATTTTACATAAATTGATATTGCATTTTTTCCACAAGCATTTCTAGAAAACTGACTCAGGAAGGCACAGAGTCATTTGTTCCTGGACAGTTGGTTATCTTGCAATAATAGACTGAAGACATGAATGTCCCATATGGAGGTCTTTCTGGGTCAATTAGCAATGGGTAATTTAAGTACCAGGTATCCTGGTTCTATGGAAGCTGTGCTCCATGTAAAGATAGAGTAAAAAATTCTTAGCTATACACATAATACATATATGCAAAACAATCATTGTATATGGCAGGGCAAATGGCAAGGTGGTCCCTGTGTTTTAGTGGAAGAAGGGAAGAGGACCTCGACCAGAATTATCCCCAGCAGGCAGGAGAAGAATCAGGAAATTAAGCCATAGCATCATGAAAAAACACGTTGCATCATAAGGACAATTCCACTATCCCCCAAGATGCTTCCATGTTATGCCTGGTCCAAAGTGTGTTGCTGATGAAGGAGTCTGCTGAGCACCAGGCTTCCTCTCCTTCCCCACCCAGACACCAGTGTTGTTCGGTCACTCAGTCTAGTGTCCAACTCTTGGACTGCAGCACGCCAGCCTTCCCTGTCCTTCTCCAACTCCTGGAGCTTCCTCAAACTCATGTCCATCAAGTCAGTGATGCCATCCAACCATCTCACCCTCTGTCACTCCCTTCTCTTTCGGCCATCAATCTTTCCTGGCATCAGGGTCTTTTCCAGTGAATCAGCTCTTCACATCAGTTGCCAAAGTATTGGAGCTTCAGCTTCAGCATCAGTCCTTCCAATGAATATTCAGGGTTGATTTCCTTTAGGATTGACTGGTTTGATCTCCTTGTTGTCTAACGGATGGACTCTCAAGAGTCTTCTCCAGCACCACAGTTCAAAAGCATCAATTTGTTGGTGCTCAGCCTTCTTCATAGTCCAACTCTCATGTATCTACATGGTGTATCACAAAAGAAGAGGAGCATTCCATGTTTTGTTTTCATTGAAAAGTCACTGAAACCTGTATCTGCTGCAGTGATGGCGTTTGTTTCTTCAGTCGGGGAACGCTCTGAGTTAACAGAAATTTGTGCACTGGTATCTGTCTATGGTATGAAATTAGAGGCTTCTTTGTGGATGTCATTTACTTACTGGAAAACTGGAAACTAAATATCCTACAATATAGAATTGATCCATTGGTGGTGGTTTAGTTGCTAAGTCGTGTCCGACTCTTGCAATCCTGTGGACTGCACCCTGCCAGGCTCCTCTGTCCATGGGATTCTTCAGGTGAGAATACTGGAGTGTATTGCCATTTCCTTCTCCAGAGAATCTTCCTGATCCAGGGATCAAACCCAGGTCTCCTGCATTGCAGTCAGATTCTATTTGATCTGTAATATCAGTTCAGTTCAGTTCAGTCGTTCAGTTGTGTCCAACTCTTTGCAACCCAATGAATCACAGCATGTCAGGCCTCCCTGTCCATCATCAACTCCCAGAGTTTACTCAAATTCATGCCCATCGAGTCGGTGATGCCATCCAGCCATCTTATCCTCTGTTGTCCCCTTCTCCTCCTGCCCCCAATCCCTCCCAGCATCAGGGTCTTTTCCAATGAGTCAACTCTTCGCATGAGTTGGCCAAAGTACTGGAGTTTCAGCTTCAGCATCAGTCCTTCCAATGAACACTCAGGACTGATCTCCTTTACGATGGACTGGTTGGATTTGCTTGCAGTCCAAGGGACACTCAAGAGTCTTCTCCAACACCGCAGTTCAAAAGCATCAATTCTTCAGCGCTCAGCTGGCACAGTCCAACTCTCACATTCATACATGACCACTGGAAAAACCATAACCTTGACCAGACAAACCTTTGTTGGCAAAGTAATGTCTCTGCTTTTTAATATGCTATCTAGGTTGGTCATAACTTTCCTTCCAAGGAGCAAGCGTCTTTTAATTTCATGGCTGCAGTCACCATCTGCAGTGATTTTGGAGCCCAAAAAATAAAGTCTGACACTGTTTCCATTGTCTTCCCATCTATTTTCCAAAAAGTGATGGGACCAGATGTCATGAATATATATATATATATATATACATACATACATATATATATATGTATATAACTGGGATCTATACAGAAAAAGATTGTACAAGCTTTAAATATGAATATATATGTTTGCTATCATGGAAAGGGGTTTAAAATGTTAGGTGAGAGAAAGTCAGTTGTCAATTGAAAAATGCTACAGAATTTATGGTCTATATGTAATTTACAGGAGAAGCTTGGAAATATATACAACAGAAGCCAATAGTTGTTATGTCTGGGTAAAGGATTTTAGGTAACTTTTTCTATTTGCTCATCTGCATTTTCTCAACTTTTATATTGGTGTATTATTTCTGTAATGAAAAAATATAAGTATGTAGCATACCAACAAAAAGAAAAGTGTAATTCACTTAATATTTTATTACATAACCTGGATATAGACACAATTTAAACTATGAGTATTTTTTAAGTTCATTTTTCTCCACTCTTCATTCACAACTCACCACCCTCATCCCACATACACTATGTAAGGGAAACACTATACTAGATTAAGCAAACTAAATGAGCAGATATGGATGAAAATTCTGCAATAAATTCCATGTGCGGAAGCTATGGAGCAAATCTACAATGGTGTATGGGCCAATTCAAGACTCAATTAACAGAAAATTTGCAATCTGGTCAAAATAAATGTTCAAATAAAATGGTAATAAGCCTTACACTGTCTCATAACTTAAAATGAAATTTCATAAAAGAGAAGGAATGTTTCAACATTTCAACTTTCCTTCCACCTCTCAGTAGGGCCAGAGAATAATTTTAATGACCACACACAGCTGATATTTGATAGATAAATTGAATCATGCCCCTAACTCTGTCATGAAAGGAAGCGGTACATCTGTGTCCCTGGGTCTAGTGAGCTGATGGAAATCAGGCTTCAATCCACTCACTCATGGTTAGTCACTCACTCAGCATACATTGAAAGCCTCTGATGGGCATAGTGCCATTTTACAGTCTGAAGGAGGATTAAAGTCATGACCATGGTCATTATCATCAAGGAATTTTGAAGGAATCTGAAATTTACACATGCAATAGTTAAGTGGCAATGGAGAGGTATATGTTCTTATACATGCAGACCACTGGTGCAGACACTTAGCAAACGGCTTAAGGAGATGTGCAGGGAAAAGGAACTGTTACTGAGAACAGTCTTGTGGACACAGTGGGAGAAGTAGAAGGTATGACAAATTGAGAGAGTAGCACCAATATATATACATTGCCATGTGTAAAATAGATAGCTAGTGGGAAGCTGCCTTGTAGCACAAGAAGTTCAGCTCAGCGCTCTGTAGTGACTTACAGGAGTGGAATGGGAGGAGTGGAAAGGAAGCTCACAAAGGAGGGGAAATAGATTTACTTATAGATGACTCATAATAACATTTTCTGTTTATTCTTTTTTAATCAGGAGTTTTTATTTAATTAGATTCACTTTTTAAAGTAGTATTATCTTAATCAGAAACAGATGGTTGCGTAAATTCATACTCTTCTTTGTTAACAATTAAAAAAAAATTTTCTTAATATGAAAGAACAAAAGCAACTAATAGTTAAACTTCAAAAGTTAACTTCAAACAACTGCAAATTATAAAAAGGCATTCGTTTTTTCCCCCCTTGATAACATCATTAAGTAAACTGTGGTATTAAAATACCTCAGTCAACGGTTTACTTATGCCGCAAAGCTATCTCATGTTACATCCCAAAGAACCAAAAAAGAAAATAATTACACATGGGCAGATTATATAGGTGAGAATATTATGTGCTATACTTGTAAATTATTTCTTGATTTTGTAAAACCGCATGTGAGTGGAGCTCCAAATTTAATGCAGACAAAGTTTAGAGTCTTCTCGTGGACTGTTGGATTGAAATGTAGGAAAAAGGTATGTAGCAATAAAAAGAAGTGTAAATAGCTGACTTAGAGATAAAATGTTTACTGTTATGTTTTATTTATTCATTAAACATATTTATTGAAAGTTTGCCATGACTATGGAACTCCTCCAGTGTTACTTGATGCTTCTTCTGTGCCCTATATACAACTTTATTATTCCATTTGTCACATTATGGCATTTATCTCTCTCCCTCACCAATCTATATGTTTTTGGAGGTCCTATGATACCCTGATACTCCAGTGAAATGCTCAGTATATAGTAGGAGTTGAAGGATTTATTCAACAAATTAGGTATGAGACTACAGAATGTACATTTCATTGGGCTATAAAATTAAATCTTCAAAATAGTGTATATAGTATGTTTCTGTATAAAGACATTGGAGGGGAGACCTTTAAATATTTTTAGAGAACACCAAGTGATTAGATCAACATATACAAGCTACTCTTCTGTATTTGTTAAGCATATTCACAAGATCATTTTCATAGATGTATATTAGTATTTCCATGTGGAAGTTGCAGGAGGGAATTAAAAATACAGAATTGTATTTTCATTACATTTTTCTTAGTCGAGTGAATATTTGGCAATATTTTGACTTTATAACCACCAATGAGACGAAATGGTTAGATGGCATCACTGACTCGATGGACATGAGTTTGAGTAAGCTCCATGAGTTGGTGATGGACAGGGAAGCCTGGCATGCTGAAGTCCATGGGGTTGCAAAAAGTCAGACACAACTGAGCAACTGAACTGAACTGAATCATCAATAAGACACATTAAGCACTCACATATTTGTGTTCATTTTATAAACATATTACATACAAACACACATATATATGTCTTAAAAAAAATTTTTTTTTCCATTCGCAAAGCCATTTTCACATTCTTTAAGGAAGGATCATTCTACAGATCACCAGAGAAAGAAAACATACTCCTTTTACCCTGTTAGTTCCTTTTAAATGATTGAATTGTATCGATGGTAAGAAGAAGTTGTTTCTGGGATACTCTCCAAAACAGACCCAGTTACCTTTTAACTTATCACCTTTTAAGGGGCTTGCCAAAAAGGATGCTGGCTTTTGATAGAATAACATTCTTTCAGATTTCTTAATCCCAATCTCTACAAAAATTTATTGCCTCAATTTTTTGTTTGTTTTTCTTTTACTTTAAGCATTTTACCTGCTCATAGCCTTCCATTGGGGTGGGGCAGGTGGGTATTTGATTCCTATGGTCAAGAAAATGACACTTTCTTACGTTAAATCTTGGCTATGGCAAATACGAGTAAACAAATTCATTTCCCAGCAGATCAGGAGAAGAGCATGAATCACAACTCTAAACACTTGAGCCTAAGCCACTGGCTCTTATTATTATTATTATTTTTTAATTCAGATTCAACACTGTTATGGAAAATACAAATCCAACTCCTTAGTATCAAACTTATCAGTATTAGATGGAGTTCATTGTATTGATAATAAAAGTGCCCTTGTGAGTAGGTATGCAGGGTTAGTCCACCACTGTCCTGACAAGAAGTCTTGCTTGGCATTCTAGCAAACACAAAACAACCCCAACAAAGGAGGCAAACATCGTTTTCCATCAGCCCACCCTAAATGAAGGCAAGAAAGCAAGCTGAAAATTGGTAGAAGAGTTGATTTCACTACATGTTTATGTTAATAGGGTATTTGACTTTTGAATGCTTCATAAACCTTGTTATGCTCCATGCTATCTGAGGGAGTAAAACAGCTGGAACTCAGCCAGAAGGCTTAATTGGAATCAGCTTAGCAGGGGCTGACAAGGTTTCCCAGTGTTTAGTTTCGAACTTATTATAAAAATGCAAAATTATGTGCCATTTATTTTCTATTCCTCTTTGGTTTATGCCTGTAAAGGTAAGACTTAGCTGAGCTAGGAAATAAACTCATTTTTCCCTTGTCTGCCGCAGGCTCGTGCCCTGAATCCCCCAACACGGGGACCATCTCTTCTAATTACCCATGGCCTCCCTTCGGCTGCAATAGAGAATGTCACAGAGGTCTCCCTCCTCAGGCATTTTCATTATTGGCTAAATGATCACTCAGATGACCAAGCCATGGTCGAGCTACTGAGCTGTGTGGTCAATCTGTCCACAGTGTGGAGAGCAGGGTCACAGAAATATGGTCAAAAATGTCCCTGGGACCCTTTTAGGATTCTCTTCCTGAAGACTCACACTTGATGTTTAGTCGCTAAATCCTGTCTCACTCTTTTGCAAGCCCGTGGACTGCAGCCCTCCAGGCTCCTCTGTCCATGGGATTTTCCAGGAAAGAATACTGCAGTGGGTTGCCATGCCCTCCTCCAGGGGATCTTCCCGGCCCAGGGATCGAACCTTCATCTCCTGCATTGGCAGGCAGGTTCTTTCCCACCGATCCAACAGGAAGCCCTAAGGTCGCACTTGGTATTGGTCAAATACCACAGATGGGCTCTAAGTTTAATCTCACATCATGAGAAATAGATGATTATTATGTTTTCTGCCAAATCTTAGGGAATTGAGTGCTTATTATTTTGTTTGATGGACTTCCATTTGTGGACTTCTCTGGTGGCTTAGAGGGTAAAGCATCTGCCTGCAATGCAGGAGACCTGGGTTTGATCTCTGGGTCAGGAGGATCCCCTGGAGAAAGAAATGGCAACCCACTCCAGTACTCTTGCCTGGAAAACCCCATGGATGGAGGAGCCTGGTAGGCTACAGTCCATGGTGCCACAAAGAGTCAGACATGACTTCACTTTCACTTTCTTTTATTTATTTTATAGTTGGGCTTCTTGGCTTTGATCAGACCTAATGTTTCAGCCTGTCTACATGGCTTATTAAACACTTCTCTGACGTTGGAAAAAATGTTTATTAAAAAATATTAAATGCCTACTACAGGCCAGCCATTGTGTTGGATGATGATGACACTGACTCAGGTATGAAACATATTACTTGTCTTGAGATTATTCCTGTTTTGAGATTATTCCAGAAATCAGAACATATAACTTGGAATCAGTGATGAGTGAATACTGATTCAATATTTCTGGTTATCAGGTCCAGAGACAGTCTACCCCAGCTATTTACTAAAAGGAAAACAACTCACCCTGGGTGTTTTCGGGTTGCACACATGAGAATCTTGGAAGTCACAACCCCATCCTAACAACAAGTAGAAAGGTGAAAAGCCATATTGAGTGGCCTCCACATGGCTGTGAGGAGGCTGGGGAATGTGGGAACCTATAGATATTCAGGGAGCACAAGATAAACTGTCAGTCAGAGTACAGGTGCCACTCTGTTTATAAGGGTCCATATTTACAGACATCTTGCATAGGCAATGAAACTATGTTTTAATTTATACTTTGTCTTTTATTTTTTGCATTTTCTGCTTTACATAATGAATATTTTGTACCTTTGCAATAACAAAAATGTTCATTTTGATTCTAAACCAAAAACAAATGTTGTTGAGGGCACAGTCTGGCAGTCCTTTGTGTCCCATTAGGGCCTAATGAAAGCGATAAGAAAGAGAAGGGCATGGAGGGAACTAAAATACAATGGACACAGGGGCTGGAGGAGATTGGCCAGAGAGGGGAATGTGAAAGCCAGTTGTGAAAAAAAATTTAAGAGAAAGCAACTAATTTTCAGAAGAATTCCTAAATGCCATGGCCAGGCAGAAGCGGGGATTGGAGGCAGCTTTGGAATCTGTTGTACCAGTTCAGCCAGGTGTGTCTTGACTCCTGAGAGAAGTCAACAGTGGTAAATGCAAAGACCAAAGACGTGGTTCATAAGAATTAAGAAATAGAGACAAAAAGATCATGGTGGTGGGGAATTCCCAGGTGATCCAGTGGTTAGGAGTTTGCTTTCACTGTTGGGAGCTGGGGTTCAATCGCTAGTCAAGGAAATAAGATCCTGCAAGCTGCATGGCATGGCCAAAGAAGAAAAGGAGCAAAATGGTGGCCATACAAATGGGGATGCAGAGATGGACAGAGAATATATTTTGTTGAAGATAAAATGTACTGAGCTGTGTCCTAAGGAAGCAAGCCTATAAGGAAAGCTGCACTTGAATATCACCTCACTGATGTTATGGAACATATATATATATATATAAAATGTATGTCACCTATTTTAAGAGGTAAGTTGTGTGATCCTATAAAGTGCTATATGTTTAAGAAAAAAAGGTACATAAGCAAGATGGAAGGTGAGTTGGTCTTCAGGTGGGTAATACCCGCATATGAAAGAGGGCAATGTAAATGCCATTTGAATTTATAATGCCAGATTGGAAGCCAATTCTTCTCTTGGTGGCCTCCAAAAGAGTGGCTTTCTGTGTCATATAAGGTAGGAGCTGTAGAAAGATGTGGACAACCTGAACTTGAGGTGAAGGCCATGCCTGCATGCAAGAAGATGGACACCATTGTCCAGTTCAGGGCAAAGTCTACTTGATTCAGAAATTGGCATCTGTGGATTCTTACATAAACCTATTCACATTGCTTGAATGTGTGAATGTCTGTGTATTTTTTAATAATGCAATAGACCTTGAGCATCAGTGAGGGGGTGTACCATACTCAGGACAATGTCCTTGGCATTTGGCAACTAAGGGAGAATTGGTCATATTTCCAGAAGAGTTTAGAAAGATTAACAGATTGGAAGCCACCCCAATGGGTTGGCTGAGAAGTAAAGAAGAGGAGAGGATGAAGGAAGCCAGTATACACAGTTCTTTTAAGAGGCTTGGCTTAAGAGGAAATAAGGGAGCTATTCACTCAAAGAATGTACAAGTGTACATTCTTCTGCATACATACAAAGATGATTAAAAGGCTTCTGCATCAGGTATGTATTTCTTACTTTCCCTTTAAATACTTTTAAAAAATTGGACAGTTGTTTTTATTGCCCCTTGTAGATTTTTGTAGCTATAAAATATGTAGATTTTTCTTCAATCAGTGGAAGCTAACCTAAGGCTACAAATACTTTGCAAACTAAGGCAAGACCAAGAGAGTTCTTGGTGAAGGAATAAGTTTTAATCTTTTAAAAATTAAAATAAAACTTAAATTAAAATTTATGTTTTTCATGCTTAAATTTATTCTTTAATTATTTTTTAACATGTATTTTATGAAGCAATAACACAGTTGAAGGTGGACAGGAAATAATGGGTCTTCCAGTGATAGCATTTTCTCCTGTTTTCTCAGAAGTTTGTTTCTGGCCCCAAATTCTGCCCTTGAGCCAGTAAGGGCAGAATTGTATCTAACTCTAAAAACCTTCTTTATTTTATTTTATATTTTTGGCCACAACACACGGCTTGTGGGATCTTAGTTCCCCGACCAGGGATCAAACCCATGTACCCTGCATTGGAAATGTGGAGTCCTAACTACTGGACTGCCAGGAAAATTCCTACAAACCTTCATTAGAAGATAGTTTACTAGCCCACAATCATAACTTGAGCATTGCTTCGTAAGGATTTCACCTTCATCCCTAATGCCTTCTAGGGCATTCCTTCTAACAACATAGTCATGTTTCTTAGAGAGCTCCTATTAAAGACATTTCCCCCATCTCGTTATATATCCTGTGAACTTAAGCTCCCTTTCTAGGTTAGCCTTCTGAATATTTGACCATCTCCAGCCAAAGAAAAATTGCAATTTTCCTTACAACACCCAGCCTTTAGATGTTTGGATTTGGGTTGATTAACTCTTTAAGCGTATACTCCTTTACTCATTCCTCTCTGTTATCTCATCCTCTAGTTTCATATTCTGCAGGAAGTTCTAAGATCAGACAATAAGCTGACTGAGGATGATGCATGTCTAGGCAAGTAATAAAATGCAAGATCTCTTGATTTCAGCCACTACGCTTACGGTACTTACAACCAGCCTTAGATGAATGATTAAACTACATCGACAGTACATGGAAAAAGTGTACAGTAAATACGAGGAATAATTCAGCTGTCAAGAAAGGATAGTAACAGCAGAAACTAACACAATGCTCTGAAGAAACTATACTCCAATAAAAAATTAATAATAAAAAAAGAATGAATAGTACATGGCGGGGATGGGGGGGCGCCTTCAAATTATTCTGACCGTAGGAATCAAGAGCAGGAAACAAACAGAGAATCTAAAAAGCAGAGAAATAAGAAGATTATGCTCTTCTTCCTGTGAAACACTATTGTGTTGTTTGTGCCCTTTTAAAGAGCATAAGCTAAAGGCCTCCTTACTGAGACCTTTGCCTGACATTGCCATTAAAGAAATGGATTATAAAAGAGCGGAAAACGCCAGCCCTGGAGGTTCTCTGAAAATACTGGTCAGGGGGGATAGGAATTGGAAAGCAAAGAGCATTCGTGCTGAATTTATCTTCTCTGGTGCAAAGGCTTTTCTGCCTCCTCTCCCGCTCAAGCCCATGGGTGGAAGCAATGAAATTCACTGACAGAACTGGGCCAGTTGCTTTTTATTTCGAGTACGCTGTGAGGAATACTTGAAAGCAATCATCTGTGCTCAGTAATTGGCTGATAAAGCTCAATATCCTCAGCAATTACAGTCCCTGTTCATTCAGGAAATCCGCCATACATCATTTGAAAGCAGGGCAAAATTGTAAATTATTACAATACGAACCTGCGTAATGCTAGTAGAACATACTGTTCCAGTGTGAGGAACACAGATTTCAACACCACATGGAAACTCTAGTCAGGGGAAACACGGGTCACGACAGTTTCTCAGGAACAGAGGAGAGCAGTCCAGGAAGGAAGGATGGGTGCGATGAACCTGGCTGATTCCCAAAGCAAATTTGCTGGCAGGGACATTCACCTCAGAAGGAGTTTTTGGTGGGTTAGGATGAGATTTATGAAAAGAACAAACCACAACACATACCCATTTTGAAAGACAGTAGGAGGGCAATTAACCTGAACGTGCCCACTGATGCTGGACGGGGAAGCATAAACAACCAAACCATTAAGTGAGTAGCTGCCTTCCAAGAAGAGGTCACAGGACGTGTGGGTATAACAGACAACGTGGATAAGAAGCACATAATTTCTCATGCAGACTTATTAATGCAGAATATTTTGAGCTGGGTAGCATGTAGTTGGGGCTTCCCAGGTGGCAGAGTGGTAAAGAATCCACCTGTCAATGCAGGAGATGCAAGAAATGCGGGTTTGATCCCTGGGTCGGAAGATCCCCTGGAGGAGGAAAGGGCAATCCACTCCAGTATTCTTGTCTGGAAAATCCCCTGGACAGAGGAGCCTGGCAGGCTACAGTCCATGGAGTTTCAAAGAGTTGGACATCACTGAGCACACACACACAGCATCTTGTTAAACTTAAATTACAAGTCAAATGTCTAAGATGTGAGAAGCTAAGTAACTTGTCCAAGGTAACACCACCAGCAGGTGGCACAGCTGGAAGTAAAACTGACATCTTTTGACCTAAGATTCTGCTTCTTTCCCATATGTATGCAGAATCACCTCTCATTTTTTTTTCCTATGTACTAGTTGGAATTGTTATTCAGGAAATATTTACTCATTCAGGTTGTTGGTCACCAGACATGTTTTATAGGTCAACATTTCCTAAGTTCTTCCTCTACTTCATTTTTAGGACTCTCCAATCAGTGACCACCAAGGATCCCTACATGTTAAGACGTTGTAAGCATTATTTTGTCCCTGAATCACCCATCTGGTCTTTGTATAAGCACGGCCATTGGGTCTCTGCTATTTAGAGTCAGTCTCACTAACTCCTATCACCATATTGGCCCACAGAAGACAGACACTGTGGAGATGCCTGTGTTTCCTCATTGACATATTTCTCAATGAACTGATAAAGCAAGGGTACTCTGGACCTTCTAGGAATAGGGTGCATTTGTGTGTGTGTGTGTGCATGTGTGTTTAAGCTTGCAGGGGTGATTTGGTATGATATATCTACTCCTATGTTCCTATTTCCCCAGCCACTGAATTCTATCCTTTATATTATGCCAGGGATGATCTGGCATCTGATCCTAACTAAATTGTCCAGTATTCTTGCCTGGAGAATCCCATGGACAGAGAAGCGTGGTGAGCTATTGTCCATGGGGCTGCAAAGAGTTGGACATGACTGAAGAGACTAAAGCATGCACTCTGTCTCCTGTACTCAAAAAGATGAAGCTTTTTGAGTCCCGGGATTATGTATGATTCATCTGTGAATCAGTTCCTGGCAGATAGAAAGCACTAAATAATTGTTGATTGAATAATGAAATCGAAGAGGTCTACTGAGTTTTAAGTGCTTTGGCAAATATCCACTGCTTATTATTCTCACAATGTATAAGTGTCTTCCTTTATACGGTCAGCGATAGCTCTCAATAATCTCCCTCTTTCTGCCTCTCTCTCTCTGACACAGGTCACTGATCTGCGGTGTGGTATAGAGACATTTATAGTCCACTGCAGCTATGACTGGAAGAAAATAACTCGCAGGATGAGTTCAATTTGGGAGAAAAAGCTGTCCCCAAATGGGAAGACCTTATTGACTAGTGTGTTCTATTTTGGAGTGTTGGGCCATCCTGCTGACTTCAGCAACACGAGCTTGGCTTCTCAGGGATCCAGTGGTGTGTGTGCTGCAGTGATGTAGGTCATGGGCAGCCATCAAGGACCAGGCTGGCATTTGAATTCTTCATGGAGCTCAAGGGCCATCCTTTTCACAGCCCCACGAGGGGTCTCCATCCAGTACATAACATAGTGCAAGAATTTCATGAGGGTGAGTGCCTCTAACCATCTGTGAAACGTTTGTGAAGAGTATCTGGGTGCCTTCTGCCTTCTGCGGGTGATGGGGTCTCACTGCAGGGAGGTGTGGGTTCTGTCAAATAGTGACAAATGTCAGCAAGTGAATTCTGAGACACTATGGAGAAACGAGGGCTTCTCTGGTGGCTCATCCAGTAAAGAATCCGCCTGCAATGAAGGAGACCTGGGTTTGACCCTTGGGTTGGGAAGATCCCCTGGAGGAAGGCATGGCAACCCACTCCAGTATTCTTGCCTGGAGAATCCCATGGACAGAGGACGCTGGTGGGCTACAGTCCCCGGGGATGCAAAGACTCAACAGAGCGACTAACACTTTCACTTTCATGGAGAAACAAAATCTTTAAGAAAGAGCCAAGAGGTATCTTAGAAGGAAATCACTCAGGTCAAATATACGGAATAGGACAGGATTAAGAAGAGAAAAATGGAAGCCAAACCCAGACGCCATCCCCAGCCCTGTTCTCCCTTACCCGTCTGCCAACAGGAAACCGAGGACAGAAAGAGACACAGCCGCCTCTCCCACCCCCGACCCCCTACCCCTGTATCCACGGAGGCAGAATGCACACAGAAGGAGGGTGGGCTGTTGTCATCATTTGTATCAGGGACTCAGCACGGTGCATTTTGGCTTTTGATATCCACTGGGGCTCCTGGAATCAATCTCCCTGGCATACTTAGAGATGACTGTACTTTCACATCTCCCTTGTATCAAGAGGTAGTCTTGATACAGAGCCCCTGAGTTTCCTTAGCCATACAGCAAATTCCCATAGGCTGTCTATTTTACACATGGCAATGGAAGTTTCCATGTTAGGCTTTCCATGCAACTCACCCTCTCCTCCCCTCTTCCTATAAGTTTATTCTCTATGTCTGTTTCTCCATTGCTACCCTGCAAATAAATCCTTCAGTACCATTTTTCTAGATTCCACATATATGTGTTAGAATATGATATTTATCAATCTAGAGGGGTGGGATGGGGCGGGAGATGGGAGGGAGGTTCAGAAAGGACGAGATGTATGTATACCTATGGCTGATTCATGTTGAGGTTTGACAGAATACAACAAAATTCTATAAAGCAGTTATCCTTCAATAAAAAATAAATCAATAATAGTAAAAGAAAGAGGTGGTCTTGAGATGGTTTTCTGGCTGAAGAGATATGAGATAATGTCTTTGAAAGTTTCTAGGAAATACTTATTTTCTCCCTGACCAAAAGGAAGCATCTCTGGTGGTTGACTTGCCAGCCTCCTTCACCCATCCCTTTCTCCATTTCTTGCCTTCAGATGTGGTTGTGTTGCTTGGAGCTGCAGCAGCCACCGTGACATCATGAGGTAACCAGTTTAAAGAATAAAAGAAACATTGAAGAGGACAAGCCGGGAGGCCGTGAAAAACCTGGATTGTTAACTTCAGGAACAGTAGCTTAAACTTTGGGATTACTCATCTACCCTTATATGGTGTCTTTATCTACTTCTTTTAAATTAAAAAAGAAAAATCAGTAAACATGCTGTTCTCGTAGGATCTCATCAAAGCATTCAACTTTCTGGGACCTCAGTTTCTCTAACTTCATTAAAAGATGATAACAAAGCCTCTTGTTCTTCACAAATATAAAACAAATAAGATAAGTAAGTAAAAATGCTTGATAAATATAAAATCTATTTTCCCAAGGGAATTAAATGTATTCTACATGAATATACTGATTTGGGGACAAAAGATTTCTTTATTGATGTTATAGAATGTCATTCACATTTAGAAAGCAGGGACTCATTATACATTAATTAATATACCATTTCTTTTTACATTTTACAATCTTTAACAGATTATTAATAGTTAACCTTTCTGTTTCCTCAATGGTGAAATTAGATATGTAATGCCTTTCCTACCTATGTTATGGGGTTATTTTGAAGACTGAAGATGGTAAAATATTCAGAAACAAAAAATATTGTGATATGTAAATGTATATTATTAATATACCATTAGAGATATTTATGCATGAGACTAGAATACCCCTGGACTCATATTTTGTCACTCAGTCATGTCCGACTCTTTGCCACCGTTTGGACTGTAGCCTGCCGGGCTCTTCCGTCCATGGGTTTTCTCAGGCTAGAATACTGGATTGGGTTGCCATTTCCTTCTTTAAGGGATCTTCCCGACCCAGGGATTGTATCAGTTGTGTCTCTTGCATTGCAGATAGGTCCTTTATCCAATGAGCCATCGGGGAAGCCCAGAACGCCCCTGCTTATGTCTATATAGTTTAAATACTGAAGAATTCATTAGTATTAATTTGTCCCCCTGAAAAGAAATCTTGTTTACCAGGGATTTCTTTTTGTGTATGTATTTTCAAATATGTATTCTTGGGCAGATAAGAGAGTAGGATTATTTTAAATTTCAAAATATTGCATCATTTAAACATATTATATATATGTTATTAATAAAGTAGCAATTAATTTACTTTAAAATTAATACCCAGTGATAGAGTGGCACAAGGAACCTTAGAGAAATTTGAGAGAATACATATAAGAATACAGAAAACCAGAGAGATACTGAACAGAATAAAACATAACAGCATTTTTTCTTATGAATTTATGTTTATCATAACAATTTGTGAAAGGAAGTTAGATTGTCTTGAAAAAAGTTTGTAATATCTATACCCAGAAATTAAATACTTAAATACTATTTTATGTGGGAAAGTTAATAGTCATTTCAATTTTCTTGAGGCTAGGACAAGAATATATATATATATATTGGTGTATATTTGTATGTATGCATCTATCTAAGCATTCTGACGTTTACAAGTAAGTTTCTGTTCTCAAAGGTTGTGGAGGTTGTTAAGAAATGGATTAGATAATTAGCTTTCCAAATGTTTGTTTGGATTAGAACTCTAGGTGACCTTCTCAAGTCTGTTGGACCATTTCGTAGAGCACTATGGCATGCGCACTATTTCCTCAATGTGAGTGAGATTCTGGATAATGGGTAATGTTATATCCATGTCTCAGCGGCTTGTGATCCTCTCATATAATTAGTGTTGCTTTCGGTGCGGGCTGACAATGCTCTACAAGAGAGCTGAAGCTCCCTCCAGCACTGTCCTTTCCAGATAGAGGTGTCTCTCCAGATTTAGCTGTCCTTTCTTCCAACAGAGCTGACAGCCCTTGCTCTGACAATAAATGTTATTTTTAAACTGTCCCTTGCTTTCTGTTACAAGTTTTGATAAGGTCTTGACCACTAGGACAATTCCTGGATGCTGCTGCCTGTCTGTATTCTTATCAGATGCCTTCTGGTAAAGTCTCTACTCTTCTGATTACCTACCTTTCTGCTTTACACTCAGCAAGCTTTGTCATTGGTAGGAACAAGAAGTTAGACTAGGTTGAGAACATTTATCTTCTCCACAATCTAATGAAACTTAATCCCTACAAAATTATTATTCCCATTGTTATAAGGACTGCCAGAAAATGACCATAGCTTATACATTAGAATTCAGACTTTCCTCTTGACACCAACCAGTGAGCGCATGGTACGGGACGTTTTCCCTCTACTGAGGAAAAAAGATCAGGAAAAAGCACCTGACCCTTTTCTGCTGTGATCTGGGTCATTAAGCCAAGGTACTATCATTCACTCTTCCTAAACGGCCTTATTGTTTTTGATGACTATACTCAGCTTCCTGGTTTTGCTTTCCAAGTTGATTCCAGCCCCCAAATAGATGGGCTTCAGAGCTTAAACCAGGTGGAGTGAGCAGTGATCAGACACTCTCCCAACTGAAGCAGAAAGTGTCCTTCCTCTGTCCTGAGCCTTCCCCTGAGGCAGACGTACAGGTCAAGCAGGGTTCACACCACACAGAACAACTGCTGCTCCGTTTGAAGCCCTCCCCTATTTAAAGTGGGAAGTGCTGCTTTGAAGCCTCATTCTTGTACATGTTCCAAACTTTCTTACCTTTATCTATCACTCCTATCCACTCTAACCACAGGAAGTCTTGGCTGAACATAAGAGAACCTGAGGAGGAAGAGAGCAGATTAAATGCTAGTGCAAATGTTTAGAGTTTGGCATGTTTTAAAGTCTATTACTATCACTGCCATTGTGGGGGATTGTCCTCAACAGCTTCTATAAATGCCAAAGGGAATTACACATGTACAGCCCATCAATGTTAATGGGTGAATAAACCTTACAGTTTGTTAAGCAATGTAAAATCTATTAGAGAAGGGTGAATGGGTTAATGTATGTATTCAGTTCTGAATTTACCTGAATCAAATTTTTAAATGGACTACTTATTTTATGTTTTCTGCCAATCAATAATTAAGTTTCAGTGTGTGCACCCTTAAGCAAAGCAAATTACGTATCAGTGGTGTTTGGGAACTGACATAAAATAGTCTGTCCAACCAAAGAAGTGTCTCTGCCGCCATCATCACAACAATTCCCAGTAGACTGGATAGAATTCTTTTTATTAATAGAACTGAAAAGTAACCCTGGGACAAAGCCAACTTTAGATGTGCAGTATTAATTTTACAACTGATGGCAGTTTGTATAAGAAGCAACAACTAGGCCACATGTTAGTGATTATTGCTGCTAATTTTGTGGTTTATGGAGCTTAGTTTTAATTTTTATATCCTACCAATGAAGCATATTAGATATTCATACAAGTTATTTTGCATGAGACTTATTACAAGGCAGACATAATTTCCTTGACAATAACCTATTTGTGTCTGAAAAGAAACCTGTGATCAAGATTTCTAAAATCTAACAAAAATTTTTCTTTTCTTTTCTTCATCAATGGCAACAGGAGACACATTTCTATAATGTACATGCCATTTATTAATAATTTCTAACATTTGTGCTATTTTGCCACTATAACATCATTCTAATTTGAGAGCACTGGCCATGTTTCCATGTCTAGTTGTAAAAGACTGTAACATGACTGAGTCAACTTTCCGTTGAGGAAATTAACTTTTGACTTAAATGTGTTTTTAATACAAACTTTCTTAAGAGCTTTGGATATTAATAGGTGAGATTAAAACTGACTTCGTCTAAAAGGAAATTGCTTCACCGTTGATATAATTTTCTCAGAGAGTGCAAGACATATAGAAAACGAATGGAACACTCTTTTTATTTGATGAATGGGTCTTGGTTTAAGCTTCGTTTCTACTAGCCAAAAGGGACCCTAAGGCCAGAGGAGTGAGATTCCTCGCTTCTCCCTGCTCCTCTGGAAATTCACCCAGGAACAACAAAAAGAACAAGAAATGGAAACAAAAAACTCTGTATTCTATGAACCTTGGAGACATCTGTAACCCCAATTCACAGTATGGGAACAGAGAGAACTGATGATGAAGAAATAGTAAATGACTCTCTGGGGTACAGGGAGATCAAACTTAAATGTCTACAGAGGGAAATACTGTCAGTTTACTCTACGGAATGCTGAAAAGACTCAGGAATTAGAGGTCCATGTATTATAGGATGGAGAAGGACAGGGCTGAAAACAAGGAGACTGCTCCAGGGCTGATCTGAGAAGCATGTGGTCCCCCGTGAGCCCACCCTCACTACCTCATTCGGCATCACGTCCTTTGTATCCCCACAGCTAAATGTTCTTTTTTTTTGGATTATGGAGAGTCCAGAAAAACAACACAGAAAAGGGAAGAAATAAACACTTTAAACACATAATACAGGAACATTTCTTGGAACTGATCAATGTTCATTTTCTGATAATAAGAGCTCTCTGAATGCCAGCAAAATGAGTAGAAATAGAAATGCACAAACACTCCTCATCATAAAATTTCAGAATACACACACACAAAAAAAACAATGGTTCTCAGAAATGCTCCATGTGGTCATGAGAGCCAACCACGTTCCTGATCATAGGAGGAGGAAGACTTCGGACAAGAATCAGGGAGGTGTGAGCCACACCAGTACCACAGCCAACTTTGTCCCTAATTCATGATTTTATATTTATGAGAAGCTTCGTCTCATTGAACTGTTGGCATTTTGGAATGATGGCATTTGCCCAAAGCCTCTGATTCAGATACTCATTGCATGAAGGAGTTTGTCTCCGGGACCAATATTAAAGAACAAACAAAGGCCACGATTATATAGATCCTACAATCAGATAAGGAAAAATAAAGATAAAACATCCTGAAATGTTAAGCTATTCCTCAGTGATTTTGCTTCATCAGTAGGGACAAGTAGGCTGAGAGATGTCTGAAACAGGGCTGAGACTAGAGAATCCAGGGAGAGAGACAATCAGCAGAGCAGTTTCCTGGCTCTGAGGTCAGTGACTCCAGGATAGATTTTCCAGTTCTCACTGATTATTAACCTCTCGAGTTTTCCCAAATATATTCCTAAAATGAGGCCTCTGGGTTCAGCCCTTCCCATTCTGTCCTCTACAGAAGGAAGAACAAACTATTCTTGGCTTCCTCCTCACTGTCTTCTCTCCCTTTCTCTTCTCGAATCCATGCCCTCAGGAGCTGACAACTCCACACTAGTTTTTTTACAATATTTATTGGAACATCGTTGGTTTTCAATGTTGTGTTAGTTTCAGATGTACAGCAAATTGAGTCAGCTGTACGTACACACATAGCCACTCTTTTTCAGACTCTTCCCCACATAGGTTATTATAGAGTATTAAGTAGAATTCCCTCTGCTGGACAGTAGGTCCTTATTAGTTATCTATTTTATGTATAGTAGTATGTGTATGTTAACCCCAATCACTGAAACTGCTCTTAACACGGTCAGAAATCATATTCAATTTTTTAGCAACATTTTTTTTCCTACCATCTCTTATTTGAAATATGCTTTTCTCTTTGGACGGTGAAACTACACCCTCCTTTGTTAGTCCTTTTCCCTCACTGGCTGCTCCATCTTGATCACATTTTTGGCTCTTTTTAATCTACCAGGCCGTGATGGAGAAGCCCTGTACTCCATCCTACACATCTCTTCTCCCTGCATACTTTTCTCAGGCTCAAACAGTCTCAGGGCTTTAAAGTCAAGCTCTATACTCTGACTCTCCAAGTTCATCCCCATCCTCTCCTTTTGGCTCAAGCTTGAACTTGTAGAGCCAAGCAGTCACAGACGCCTCCACTGGGCCGTCGAACAAGCCTGGCATGGCTAAACTTGCATGAGGGTAAGCACTGCAGCCTCTCACTTGCACAACTGTAAAAGCTCACCGTGGTCTCCCGCCTTCATTTTTGCCTCTGTGAGTCCATTTTGCATATGGCAGCTGAAATCATAGCCTACAGTATGAACCTTCTCTGCTTTGATATTTCTTTGTCCCACCACTGCAGTCCATGCAGAGTCCAAATTCTTTCCTATAATCTCAGTGTCCTGGTTCTGATTTCCTCCTAGATTTCACCTCCAACTACCTCCCTTGACCCCACTCCAGCTAACTCAATTTCGTTCTGACCTGCCAAGCTCACTAAAAAGACAACTCTGTTTCCTGTGCAACTCACAACACTTCTGACACCAAATATGTGGGCTTTTCATACCAAGAAATTCTTTTTTTATTGGTGTATATTTGTTTTACAATGTTGTGTTAGTTTCAACTGGACAACAGAGTGAACCAGCTACATGTGTACTTATATCCCCTTCCTCCTGAGTGTCCCCACATCTCCTGAGTCCACCCCTCTAGGTCATCACAGAGCACCGGGCTGAGCTCCTCGTGTTCCACAGCAGGTTCCCACCAGCTATCTACTTCACACACAGTGATGGATATACGTCAGTGCTCCTCTCCCAGTTTGTCCCATCCTCCCCTTCCGCCACTGTGTCCACTTGTCCATTCTCTACATCGGTGTCTCTATTCCTACACTGCAAATAGGTTCATCTGTACCTTTTTTCCTAGATTCCATATACATGCATTAATATATGATGTTTCATACCAAGCAATTCTTAACACTAACTACCTGGAGTAAGCACAGACTCTACAAAATTTAAAGGTTGAGTCCCACAAGACTGTCCCCACTTGAGACCTCAATGGCAAATTCAGGGCTTCCCTAATTCTCACTGGCCAGCTATAAGTTGGCGGTTCCCACAACTCCCACCTTAGGTTTCATAATTTGCTAAAGGGGGTCCCTGAACTCAAGGAAGCACTTCACTAGGGATTGTGGGTTAATTATAAAGGATACAACCTAGGGCCAGCCAACTAGAAATGATGCATGGGGCAAGTATACAGAGAGGAAGATGAAGATTCTCTGACATTCACTTTCTTCCACCCTGTTCATTTACATCAATGCAAATGTGCAACTAGACATCAGAATCGCATGAGGGATGTCAAGGATATTAGCCATGTGCAGTGTAGCTGAGATGCTGTGAACGCATAAATCAACATCATGCGGCATGACTTAAAACTATGCACTGCTTCCAGTCACTCTGTTCTTCTTACTCTTTTCACGGACCCTGCCCTATGGGTTATTATTCTTCCTTCTGCTCTACATGTTTTCTCCTCTGCAGGCCCCCAAATCAAGTCCTCTTCTATTTGAGTCTCGGTGAGACACAGCTAGGTTTCTGATTAAAACAAACAACAAAAAACTACATCGCTGTTAATGATGCAGCTTCCCTTATAACCCCAATTGTTACTTGTTTTCCTTCTCACCAAGACTCTCTTTTCCTCAGCGTTTTAACTGGTTCCATTTCAGACTGTGGATCCTGCTTTGTTTTCTTTTCTCAGACTTCTCAATTTACCCAGCCTCTAGCTGCTCCTTACTTTGCTGATGCAAATGTCCCCTCATACACTCTTCAGGAATTCACACTGAATATCTGGATGTTAAATCAATCCATCAACTTTCATTATAGCATTAAAAAAAATCTTATTTAAAAACATTTAGGAAACAAATCTACACAAAAAATCCAATATTGATAGTTTTTATAGTCTAAAGATGAGACTGTGGATAATTTCAACTCTTTTGCAAATATTCAAAATATTTTTCCCTCAAAGGAAGTTTTTATAGCAATCATGGGTTCCATCACTTGGGAGAAGAAGCATAACATCCAGGCCCTTTGTGAGCAGGTACATAAATATACCTGCTTTGAGCATGTTACGTAAATGGTAATAGCTTATTGAAAACTAACTGTGCCTAATGCAATATTAGGTGTTTTGATGGTGGTGTTTAATTTAATCGGTCAACAACTCTGTAAAGTTGTACTAATATCCCCATTTAACAGAAGAAGGAAATGAAATTAGAAAGATTATATAATTTAATGAATACCACCTAACTAGGAAGGGGAAGTGGAAAAGGAAATGGCAACCCACTCCAGTATTCTTGCCTGGAGAATCCCAGGGACAGAGGAGCCTGGTGGGCTGCCGTCTATGGGGTTGCACAGAGTCGGACACGACTGAAGCGACTCAGCAGCAGCAGCAGCAGGAAGGGGCAGAGCCAGGATTCAAACCAAGCTCCATCAGTCCCCAAAGTCCATTTACTTCCACTGAAGTTTTAAGGAAGTGCAGTATTTACACTGACTATGTAATGCATATATAATGTGTTCAATGAATATTTAATAGATAAATGCAGTTAAATTTACTCTCCCTGGTATAAAAATATGATAAACATTCTGTAATTACCAGATCATCTTTTAATTCTTCTGTTCAATAGTTTATCAATTGTTTCTGGCATGAACAAGAGAAAATATTTGCAAAAGATATGATCGACAAGGGATTAATCTCTAAAATATACAAACAGCTCATACAGCTCAGTAGTAAAAGAACAACCCAAACAAACAACAACAACAACAAAAATGGGCAGATCATCTAAACAGATGTTTCTCCAGAGCTTTACAGGTGGCCAGGAAGCATATGAAAAGATGCCCAACATCACTAATTATTAGAAAATTGTAAATCAAAACTACAGTGAAGTATCATCTCACTCTAGTCAGAATGGCCATCATCAAAAAGTCTACAAATAATAAATGCTGGAGAGGGTGTGGAGAAAAAGGAAACTTCCTGCATGGATGGCAGGAATGTCACTGTGCAGTCACTGTGGAGAACAGTATGGAGTTTCCTTAAAAAACTAAAAGTAAAGCTACCATATGATCCTGCAATTCCACTCTTGGGCATACATCTGGAGGAAATCATAATTTGAAAATATACACACACCCTAGTGTTCACTGCAGCACTATTTACAATAGCCAAGACGTGGGAGCAACTTAAATGTCCATTGACAGAGGAAGGGATGAAAAAGATAGTACATAGATACAACTGGAGTATTACTCAGCCAGAGAAAGAATTGAACAATGCCATTTGCAGCAACATGGGTAGGTTTAGAGATGATCATACTAAGCAAAGTAAGCCAGACAAAGACAAATATCATATGATATCACTTACATGTGAAATCTTTAAAAAAATGATATAGATGAATTTATTTACAAGACAGAAACAGATCCACAGACACAGAAAGCAAACTTATGGTTATCAAAGGGAAAATGGAGGAGGGATAAATTAGGAATTTGGGATTAACATATATATGCTTACTACATACAAAATAGATAACCAACAAGGACCTACTGTATAGCACAGGGAACTACACTCAATATTTTGTAATAACTTATAAGGGAAAAAATCTGAAAAAAAAAGATATATATGCATGTATAACTGAACCACTTTGCTCTGTACCTGAAACTAATACAGCATTGTAAATCAGTTATATGTCAATAAAAATCAATTAAAAGAACAGGATAGAAAAAGAAATGTTTTCTCTCATAAGGGGTGCAAACCTCCTATTCTGTCAATCTTGAATCCTGTACATGAGCTTCCAGCCTGAGCCACAGGGGAGTCTCCTTTATTCCCCATGGTAACCTCTCCCCCCAACTCCCCCACACAAACTGTACCTTTGCTACTGTTTTCCCATGCTAAATACTCCTGCCTGGAGACTTATCAAATTCCTAAATTCTGCCACACCTCGACTAGAATGAATTTGACCTTGACGGCTCTGCTGTTTTATTGCCCCGGTTCTTACTGGTGTCTCCTATTTCTGAAATCCTACCATATTTATCTGTGTGTGCTGTCTTCCTGGAACTCAAAAAGTGGTTCATTTTGTTATTCTTCTTTTATGTATGAGAGTATTTTACCCTTAACAACTGTGAGGGTGTTATTCGCTTGTTGGTGTCTCAGGGACCAGCCACTTAAAGGATGCTAAATAAGAGTTAAGAGACTTGGACAGTGATGAGCAGCTCTGGGAGCAGAACACTGAAGCAGGCGGAGTAGATCAGCAAAGCTTTCATGTTATTTCTTTTCTTTTTCGCAGTCTGAACAGACGATGACACACATTATATTTCTTTGTGTCTTCAGGATACCAGCCTGCTGCCTGGAAAATAGCAAGTAATCAATAATATTCATTGAATTTAACTCAATTAAGGACACTTTGGTGGAGAAGGTGAATTTTCAGAGCCACCTGAATAATACAAGAGAAGCCTTGATAGGCTTTTAGGAAAAGAATGACATTCTGAGCACTTGATTCCTTCCTATTAATAGCATGTTTTTAAAAAGAAGGAAGAGAGGGTGGAGGAAACAAAGTAGAAGCAAGTGCCTGGATAAAAACCAAATAACACAAAATTTAAATTGCCACACAGAGAATTATAGAAACTGTCTGCTTCTGCAATAATTTAGTCATATCATTTTGAATTTTGCCTTTAGAACAATCTTGCTGGGTGCCTCAATTTACATTTTCATCTTAAGAAATTTCAAATGGAAATATTGCATCCTATGAGCTAAGAGATAAAAATTTGGGATGTATCTCAAAGAAAAGGCATTGTTTTATTCACATAAGTAGGAATCATAATTCTTTAGATATACCAACTCTACACTATAAGAAAGCAGGAAAAATCAAACAAGGTTTCTAGTTTTGTACTTTTTTTCTTGCTGAAGACAGCCTTGTAATTGCCCAACTAGGTTTTATGTAGTAAAGGAGAAAATCAATTATTTTCAAATTATTTCAGAAGTTTCTCATAGGAGTCATCAGGAAACAAACACTAGTATAAGCATAATTTTACCGAGATTGAAAATATAGTCAGAACACAACTGTTTCAATGCAGTTAAAGGAAGTTTTGAACAGGAAGAGTAAGCAAAACGAGAGCAGGCAAAGGCATTAAACATGACTTAGAAAAACTGGAAATATGATCATGCACACAATAAGTTATAAGAGAATCATAGAACATTGCAGTTGAAAAGGACCCCAGAGATAAACACCCAGACCCACATGTGGGAAGGATTTGACCAGGATCAAAACCAGCCTTGTGGGGCTGGAACCAAACAGAAAGGAGCTTAGAAAACTTTTGTGGGAGTTCAGAACCACAAATTTTAGTATTTATAATGCCTGACAATGAATGCAAAGAGATAATTTCTTTTATAATAGGTTTCTTCCATCTCTGTGAGATAAACAGATTAAGACAACTGATATGTACTACAATATGAACTTCTTGAGGCCAAAGTCTGCATAGTTTCTCTTTCTGCATCTCCACTCCCCTAAATAAAAGGTCCAAGGCATGTCAAGAGTACCTGGATCCAGTAATCTTTGACTGCTTATAATGTTAATTATCTTAATTATAGGGTATACATATATGTATCAATGAAAGTGAAAGTCACCCAGTTGGGTCCTACTATTTGTGACCCCATGGACTATACAGTTCATGGAATTCTCCAGGCCAGAATACTGGAATGGGCAGCCATTCCCTTCTCCAGGAGATCTTACCAACCCAGGATCGAACCTAGGTCTCCTGCATTGCAGGCGGATTCTTTACCAGCTGAACCACAAGGGAAGCCCATAAAAATCGATAAACTGTTGCTATCATGGGTTACGTTGGTTTAGTCACTAAGAGTCATGTCCAACTTTTCTGACTCCATGGACTGCAGCCTGCCAGGTTCTTTTGTCCATGGAATTCTCTAGGCAAGAAAACTGGAGTGAGGAGCCATTTCCTTCTCTAGGGGATCTTCCTGACCCAGTGATCAAACCCATGTCTCCTGCATTGCAGGTGGATTCTTTACCACTGAGCAACCTGGGAAGACCTCGGTTACATTGGGTACCCCCAAAAAAGATACGTTGATGTCCTCATGCTCAGACCTCAGAATGTGACCTTCTCTGGAAATAGCGTTGTCACAGCTGTGATTATTTCAGATGAGGTCATAGTGGGCTTGTCTGGTGGCTCAGCTAGTAGAAAGAATCTGTCTGCAAGGAAGGAGACCAGCTGCAATGCAGGAGACCCGGGTTTGAGCCCTGGGTCGGAAAGCACCCTGGAGAAGGAAATGGCAACCCAGTCCAGTATTCTTGCTGGAGTGGGAAATCCTCACTACAGCCCATGTGGTTTGCTGCTGCTGCTGCTGCTAAGTCACTTCAGTCGTGTCCAACTCTGCAACCCCATAGACGGCAGCCCACCGTCTCCAGAACACTGGAGTGGATTGCCATTTCCTTCTCCAGTGCATGAAAGTGAAAAGTGAAAGGGAAGTCACTCAGTCATGTCCGACTCTTAGTGACCCCATGGACTGCAGCCCAACAGACTCCTCTGTCCATGGGATTTTCCAGGCAAGAGTACTGGAGTGGGGTGCCATTGCCTTCTCTGCATGTGGTTTAGTGTGCTTTAAAAAAAAAATTATTTACCTGGCTGTGTCAGGCCTCAGGTGCTGCATGTCAGGGCTTCTGTCTGTCCTGTGGGACCTTTCTGTGAAGGTCTCTAGTTGTGGCATACAGACTTAGTTGCCCCAGGGCATGTAGGATCTTAGGTCCCTGACCAGGGATCGAACCTATGTCCTCTGAATTGTAAAGAGGATTCTTAACCACTGGACCACCAGGACGGAAGTCCCGAAGATGCTCTTATTTTATCACATAACTGATAAAGAAACAATCCCCCAGGAAAAGCCACATGCTTAGGGTCACAGTGGCCGAGTCAAGAAGCAAACACAGGCAGTCTGCCTGCAGAACTCTTGGTGGCAGGATATCACACAATGTTTGCTTGCTAAGTGAAATCCGTGCTTCAACGTGTAGTATCGCTCTACAGTGCATGGGAGCATGTAAAATAATGTATTTTTTCTGATCATATTTTAAATAAAACAACAAAACCTCTTGCAATAGGTTTTATTCCTATTGCCTCTTCCACTTTTCATCAATTACTAGTCAGATGATCAGTTCTCACCCAGTTATAATACAGTACTTTGCATCTAATGATCATTTTAAACCCTTATGTGTAGAACCAAGGAAACTAACTTCAGCGATTTGAACAGCTGTGCACCTCTAAAAAAAAGGCTATTTCCTTTTCCCTTTAAGATCACTGCAAGAATCTAGCAAGTAAAATAAAGACACCCAGTACAGCTTAGTGCAATTGAGTGACTAAGTTTTCTTTTGGAAATAATAAATACGTGGGTGAGCTTTTGAAGAGCTCTGTATCTTCAGTTGAGATGTCTGTTCACAAGCATCCCAATTGGGGAGACTGGGTCAACCACTTGGCCAGGAATCCCTACCTCCCACCCCATATGATACATAAGAAATTTGCCAGTAATTTTGAAGGTATAAGAAATTTTCTGTCTATTCACTCCCTCTAGACCCAGGGAAGCGGTCTGCCTTGCGGGAGCACCAGTTTCTGAGTTGTGATCCTCAGGTTAGAGCTGAAGGGAAGAAAGCAGCCATAAAACAATCACTACTGGTAAAGTGGCTCCCTGTCATTACCCAGTTAAGTGGCAAGATGCTCTGATGAGCTGGTCGAGCGTTGCATGAGCAGCTGGGGCACACGACCAGAGCAGCCTCTGGTGTCCTTTTAAAACATCAAAGGGCGAGCTACTGCTGGAGCACTTAGCCCCTATCGCTCATATTTAAACATGTTAAAATCTAACTACTGTTGAGGCCGTAGGAGTCTTAAGCCTTCAAATGAAATAACTCTTCCCAGTGCAGTGGGACAGCCTCTTAGGGAAAGGTTGAAAGAGAAAGTTGAGCTCCACTTGGCAAAGTTCAAGCCGTTTACAGCTTTGTCAGATGCAGACGGCCTTGCAGGTGTGACGTCCTCAGGCAGAAGTGAGGTCACAAGGCTTGTGCATGTCACCTGAGCGGAAGGTCACTTGCCGCTGCTGGGCCCATGGTGACTGCTGACGTTGGTTTGTGTGTAAATACAGACGGTGAGGTCAGCAGATGGGGCTTATTAATTAGAGAATGTATAAGCTGACACAGAGACCAAAATTATCTAACAGAAATAAAAATGTCAATGCCATTCTTCCACATGGAGAGGCCGCATCATGCTGGAATTTGGTTGGCTAGCTGGGGACCTTAGGCAACTCTGTTGGCTTCACGGGACCTGTTTTTCTCTATATATAGCATGAGGAAGTGGTACCTTTAGATTCCTGGACTCTTTGATTTTGTGAAATTGTGGCACAAAATCGAAGGCCACACAGCAGAGAGGAAGGAAGTGGTCACTGGAGTCAACAGAACTGTCATGAAATTTTAGCTTAATGGCTAACTCAGTGACATTGGGCATGCTACTTAAACTCTAATCTCTAGTTTCCTCATTCATAAATTAAAGGTATTTATATCGACTGCAGATCTGTTAGAAAATTAACAGAAATAGTGAACAAAAGCAATCAACTTATACCTGCTGATAAATGGTAACATTTATCACACCCTGTAGACCCAGAGATGAAACCCATTGCAAAAGAACAAGTCTCTGAGCTGCAATCCTCACGAATGTCAGAACATTTTAAAAACATTGTTTACGTGTGGTTTAGACAAACTTCTAACATAAAGCCTGGCTGACTCCTAGTTTCTATAAAGAGGTGGATATTGAAAGAATGCAGGAGTGAGAAAGTGAATGAATGAATGTTAGCTCCATACAGTGCCTGGATCAATCACCTGGATCTGTCTGGAACTGACCATTCATGCAAATCTTCCCAGCAGTAGTCATGCTCTGGTGAGATAAATGGGACCTAATTATTCATTAAAACATCCTCTTAAAAATTAGAGTACTCTTTCAACAAGGAACATTTTGCATTCGGATATTCTGCTAACACTCTCTGTCTAACGTGTTCCTCATAATGTATTCCTTTAAAATTATGACCCCATTTTAAAGTGGAGCAAAGTGAGACTTAGAGTAATCAAATTTTCCCTAAGGTCATTCAGCTAAGAACTAGTAAAACCAGGATTTAAACCTTAGATGTCTGACGCCAAAGCCTCTGATGCTGATCCCGGGATTATATTGCCTAAAGTTTAATCTCAAGGTGTTCTCATGTTAGTAGGAAAATGAAGACATATTCACACATATACAAGAGGGGAAAACACATAAGGACTATGACAGAACAGAGGAGAGATGGCTCCATCAGTTACCAGGAGATTAGCAGACAGTCTTCATATGTTTGCTGATCTTTGGGCTTGTCTTTGAATGACAGGACAACTTTTTATAGGGAAAAAATGGAAGGGGAGAGGACTTTAAGCAAATAAAATATAAGCAATGGCATAAAGAAACATACATAATTCTTTATGCCATTTATTATAGTTTATTTGCTTAAAGTCTTCTCCCTTTCAGACAGTAAAGAATCTGCCTGCAATGCAGCAGATGTGGGTACAATCCCTGGGTTGGAAAGATCCCCTGGAGAAGGGAATTGCCACCCACTCCAGTACTCTTGCCTGGAGAATTCCATGGACAGAGGAGCCTGGAAAGCTACAGTCCATGGGGTCACAAGAGTCAGACTTGACTGAGTAATTAACACTTTCTTTCATTTTTTTTTTGATATAATATTCAGTAATTGGTTTGGTTGTGAAGACTAGAAAAGAAAATTATGGAATCTTACAACCCAGATAGAGGAGTTTTGATTTCCTTTGAACTGGAGAGAAGAGCCATGGTACACTCATAGCTGATTTAAGAGGACTTGTCTGGCTGGGATGTGAAGGATGGAAGGGAGGAGAGGAGACCCAGGTGGTAAGGAGCCAAGTTAAGAAGCTGTAGTGATTCTGATGAAGGAAAAGGGGAACACTTGCTAAACACCTGCTAGGGGACAGCACCAGGCTAGTCACTTTACTCAAATCACATTTTCAGTCCTAGTAATAATTTAATGAGGACTTATTTACTTGATCTTACAGGTGACATTGCTTCTCAGCCTTTTGGCTAAGATCAAGTGCAGTATCTGTTCTTAGTTTACTATCTGATATCTGGTGACTCAGACAGTAAAGAAGGTACCTGCAGTATAGAAGACCCAAGTTTGATCTCTGGGTTGGGAGGATCCCCTGGAGAAGGGAATGGCAACCCACTCCAGTATTCTTGCCTGGAGAATCCCATGGACAGAGGAGCCTGGCGGGCTACAGTCCATGGGGGTCACAAAGAGTCAAACATGACTTACACACACATACGGCTGAGGTTTGGAGATAAAATGGCCAAGCGGTCAAGAACAAAGACATTATTGGGCTCTCAGGCTCTCTGACCCCAAAGAACCTGAGTTAAGTAAGACTCTTGGCTGCCAGTGAAGGCAGGTTCCATCCTTAGGAAGGCATGGTCAGCAGTGGAGCCTCAGGGACCTCTGGAAGCCATGGCTTGAAGACTAACAAGTTGTTTGTGCTTCTTTCTATATATTGAAGTCATTTCTCCCTATTAAAGATGCACCTTCTCAGAAATCTGGTGATCTTAACTACCAGAAACACCCACATTTAACGTCTCATTTTTTCAGACACAGTGAAATACTTGGCAGATAATGTCTCTCCAAAAATCTTGTAGATAAAGAATAACAATCCCTTAGCTTATGGGGTCGCAAAGAGTTGGACACAACTGAGCGACTTCATTTTCACTTTTCACTTTCATGCACTGGAGAAGGAAATGGCAGTCCACTCCAGTGTTCTTGCCTGGAGAGTCCCAGGGACAGGAGCCTGGTGGGCTGCCATCTATGGGGTTACACAGAGTTGGACACAACTGACGTGACTTAGCAGCAGCAGCAGCAGCTTAAGGGAAGTATTCATCTCTAGATCAGTGAACTCTAGGCAGGACAGCATGGTCGGGTAAGAGCAGAACTATTTGGTCAGGCTCTTGTCTGTGGCTGGAGGTCATGATCACAGCTAATTAATATGGAATCTCTCTCAGTAAGAATGCAACATTCACCATCATCTTCTTAGGGGATGGTGACATCATCACTGGTTTTACATCTATGGCTTTTATAAAATAAAAGTCATGGCATAAGAGAAAAATAAGGATTCCAAAATAACAGGGAAGCCCCTTTTCACATTAAGTAAAGCTTATGTGGGCAAGTCTCTAATAAAGACAGACCCTTAGGAGATGTTTATGTTATAGTCTGTTATTCAGACTGTGCAATTGATTACTTCAGACTTCCCTGGTGACTCAGTGATAAAGAATCTGCCTGTAATGCAGGAGATGTGGATTTGATCCCTGGATCAGGAACAGCCCCTGGTGAAGGAAATGGCAACCCACTCCAATATTCTTGCCTGGGAAATCCCATGGACAGAGGAGCCTGGTGGGTTACAGTTCATGGGGCTCACAAAAGAGTTGGAAATGACTTAGCAACTGAAATGACAACAGACTAATTCATCTGCCTTCTTCATCCCAGTTCAACTGGTGCTTCTATGATTCAGGTCATGAGAGTCCAGGCCCAAAGGAGTTTTTAACAGAAAGACAATGCCTGCAGTGGCTACCAATAGGATGATGTACCTATTTGGAAATGGAGCCTTTGGGAGGTGATGGGATCACAAGGGTGGGACCCTTGTGAATGGGATTAGTGACCTTGTAAAAGAGATCCCAGAGAGCTCCCTCATCCCTTCTACCACATGTGGACACAGTGGGAGGACACCATCTATGAACCAGGAAATAAGCCTTCCCCAGACACCCAATCAGCAACACTGTGACCTTGGATTTCCCAGTCTCTATAACTGTGAGAAATAAATTTCTGTTGTTGATAAACCAAGTCTGTAGTGTTCGGTTATATCAGCCCAAACCAAGACAGTGCCTCACCTGCTTCTGTAAATTAAGCCTTTCTGAATCACTGTCCTGTGAGCAATAGAAACAAGTACCTGCTACTAAGGTGATCAACCATCCCGGTTTCCCCAGGGCTGTACTGATAATCGGATTGACAGTCCCGCCTCCCAGGAAGTTCCTCAATCCCAGGCAAACTAGGCTGGTTGGTCACCTTACACTACTCTGGCTGCTTAGGAGGCTGAGAAAGCATGTGTCATTATCCCTAGGGTAGACGGTTTCTTACAGCACAGCAGAGGTGCTCAACTGTGCCATCCTTCCAGGAAACAATGACAATTTTAGTCAACTTCTCACTAAATTACTAATAGGAGCTTAAGGTATCAGAAAAAAGAAATTATTATATATTTAGTGTGTGCATGCCAAGTTGCTTCCATCATGTGGTCTCAGGGCCCTCCAGGCCCCTCTGTCCATGGGATTGTCCAGGCAAGAATACTGGAATGGGTTGCCGTGCCCTCCTCCAGGGGATCTTCCCAATTCAGGGATCAAACTTGCACCTCTTATGCCTCCTGAGTCGGCAGACAGGCTCTTTACCATCAGAGCCACCTGGGAAGCCCCTGTGACACTTAGTAGGCATTTTTATTTTTACTTTTGGTCAATACAGATACCATCCACCTGATTGCACTGGCTGGTCCGTGTGTGGTCATGATACTCAGGCCAGGATGATCACAGGCTCTGGGTTCTCCAGACTAGATTGGATATCCAATTGTTTTGGGCTGCATCTGAGTCTCTTACTTTGCCTCCAACAAGGAAGAGACTGGAAACTTCTTAACATGGAAACTGAATGAGTTCATTCTATGGAAAGGAACGGAATCAAGGCTAGAGAGACAGCGAGAGAGAAAGAGGAGAGAGAGCAAGAAAGGGAGGGGAAAACCGACAACATCCTGTGAGTCCCTGAGAGGAGCACCCCCACCCCCCCAACCTCATATTATCATGTTAAGAGCTCTAATAAAGTCTTTTCTCTTAAGCTAGTGTGGGTTGGCTTTCTTGCCTTACAACCAAACAAATCCTTACTTGAAGGATTTATATTCTTCCAAGGTTTCATGCTTGTATCTGGGAAGGCTGGTAAAGACACAAAGGCTGGTTGCAGATACATGCTGCCTGAGAGTGTATTGGAGGGGAAATAATTAGAATTACTACAGTTTTGGATGTTTGAACGGCAGGCTCGCTGCACACAAAATTATCACTTGCTTTAAATTATGCATGTGTATTGGTTTATTACTTCTAGATTTAATTTATCCCCAATTAAGTTGTCTATTCACCGACCTAACTGTTATATATTCCACTTTCTAAACACCTCTATTTGCTTGTTTCTCCATATCTCATATAGAAGTATCAAGTCCTATGCATAATTCTTAGGCTCATTTACTCCAGTAATCTTCCATTAGTGTTTGCTGAACAGGAATAACATCTATAATTAATTGTTTTCCTCATTTTGAGTCCAAAATTTAATATCTTTCTTTTGCTGTCTAAATCCTCAAGCCTCTATCTTTGAGGATTCTCTTTTTTTTAAGATGTGCATTTAAAATTAAAGAATACTATTTTCCTGGGCTGATATAAATGCTTAGTTTTTAAGCACTGGAAAGAAAAACAAAACAGGAAAACATAGTAAAGTTGGTAACAAAAACTTGCAATGTTTATATTGCTTAGTTATTTTAAAACAGCTTACAGTAACGTTTCCAGATACAGTCTGCAGAGTACAAACACACCAGCAGACAGTCAAGCATAGATTTTATGTAGGACAAACAACGTCCATCAGGATTCTGGTCCATGGGAAGAAGCTTACCATCACCGTTAGCGGGCACACCCTGGACCCCCAGATGAGCAAGTGTGAGCCGTGGTGCATATAAGTACTCCTGGTCAGATAGCCCAGCATTGCAGATCATCTTTTTCCTGACTTAGGTCTCAAGTCCCATAATGTGGGCTATTTTTTCTCTCCCTTTTTTTGGCCACACCATGTGGCATACGAGATCTTAGTTCCCTGACCAGGGATCAAACCCGTGCCACCTGTATTGGGAGTGCAGAATCTTAATCACTGGACCATCAGGGAAGTCCCAAGTGTTGGATATTCTTGATTCAAGTCACTGATGATCAGATAGAAGGGGAGTAGAAAAGTGATAAGAAATTCAAGACCTGGTTGTCTCCCCTGGAATTCAAAGAAGCCCCCTTCTCAGCTTCTGCTCCATTCCTAGGACTTGAAGATAAAGTTTAAGGTAGACATGCAGCTTGTCACTCCTGCAAAGCATTTAGAGTGCTTAAGTCCCCAGAGTTAGTAGCACATTTTTTTTTTCCTTCTTAGGAGGCACATGTATATATGAATTTGATAAATATTAGATGTATATTGCACAAGTGCTGTACCAAAAGCTCTTTTATATATTTTCAAGCAGACTTTATTTTTAGGGCAGTTTTAGATTTTATAGCAAAACTGAACAGAAAGTATAGTGATTTCTCTTATACCCCCTGACCCCACACAGGCACAGTTTGCCCCATGATCGACATCCTACACCTAAGTGGGGCATTTGTCACATTTGATGAACCTGCACTGTCTTTATCACCCAGAGGCTATAGTTGACATTAGGGTTTAATCTTGGTGCTGTACATTCTGTGGGTTTGAATAAATGTACCCACCATTATGGGCTTCCCAGGTGGCTCAGTGGTAAAGAATCAATCTGCCAATGCAGGAGACGTGGGTTTGATCCCTGGGTTGGGAAGACCCCCTGCAGAAGGAAATGGCAACCCACTCCAGCATTCTTGCCTGGGAAATCCCTTGGACAGAAGAGCCTAGTGGGCTGCAGTCAATGCAGTCTCAAAGAGTTGAACATGACTTAGCGACTAAATGACAACAAGCCATCATAATATCAGGGTAGTTTCACTGTCCTAAAAATTTTGGGTTCCATCTTGTCATCCTTCCCTCCCTACCAGTCCATGACAACCACTGATCTTTTTACTTTCTCCATAGCTTTGCCTTTTCCAGAATGTAACATAGTTGGCATCATACAGTATGTAGTCTTCTCAAATTGGCTTCTTTCACTTAGTAATAAGCATTTAAGTTTCTTTCATGACTTTGTTGTTGGTTCAGTCGTTCAGTCAGTTTTGACTCTTCGTGACCCCATGGACTGCAGCATGCCAAGCTTCCCTGTCTTTCACTGTCTCCTGGAGTTCGCTCAAAATCCTGTCCATTGAGTCGATGATGCCATCCAACCATCTCATCCTCTGTTTCCCCTTCTTCTCCTGCCCTCAATCTTTCCCAGCATCAGGGTCTTTTCCAATGAGTAGGCTCTTCACATCAGGTGGTCAAAGTATTGGAGCTTCAGCTTCAGTGAAGCTTCCAATGAATATTTAGGGTTGATTTCCTTTAGGATTAACTGATTGACTGGTTTGATCTCCTTGCTGTCAAAGCATGACCTGATATGTCACGACTTGATAGTACATTTCTTTATAGCACTGAATAATATTCCATTGTCTAGAGATAGCTCAGTTTATTTACATATTCACCTACTGACTGAGGGACATCTTGGTTGCTTCCAAGTTTAGACATTGACAAATAGAGCTGTTATAAAGATCTGTGTACAGGTTTTTTGTGTGGATATAAGATTCAATTCTTTTGGGTAAATACCAGAAATGTGATTGGTAGATAGTATGTTAAGAATATATTAAATGTTGTAAGAAACTATCAGACTGTTTTCTAAAGTGGCTGCACATTTCATTGCATTTCCACCAGCAATGAATGATTTATAATTTGTTATATCTTTAATTTGTTCACTCCACTGGGTCTTCCTTAAGTCTAAAAACTTGATGATGTCTCATCCTGCTTACATCCAATATCAAGTGAAAATCAAACCCTCTGCCTTCATTTCCTCCTATCATTGCCAAACTGCTTTAAAGAAAAATCTATATGTGTTTTCTCCCTTCCTGCTTAGTACCTTGCAAACCAACGTCTATCTGGGAATTTCTTTCTCTATCAAAGAAGAAAATAATATAAAGCAATGATATTGAAGGTACCAATTATAACAGATTACTAGTTCTCACTGTTACAATTCCCTTCTGCCTTGGGTATTATTGAGCTCCCGTCCATGGAAATTCTCTTTTGCCTTGAGGACATTCTATTTTTCTGATCCTCCTTTATAACTTGATCTTCTCCCTTTTTTTCAGCCTGTAAAATATTTGTTCAATCACTAAGTCATGTCTGACTCTTTGCGATCCCATGGACTGAAGCACGCTAAGCTGTCCTGCACTGTCTCCCAGCTGTAAAATATAATTCCCTTTAATAATTTTTCTTTACATTGCCAGTATTGTTTGTATTGGTTATTATATGTCTCAATCATTGCAAGGCTTTGGACTAACCCAAACATATTTATCTTCAGATCTAGCCATCCGCCAAATTCCAGTTTCACTTCTTGGATTAAACACTCAGATGGGCCCCCAGATATAAGACTTAGTGACCCCAAATGAATGGACACTTTTTTCTCTTAAATCTCTTTTACTCTGTGCCTTTTATTTCTACAGAAGCTATCTTCACTATCATTTCCACACCATCTCAACCCTCCAGGAAACTGGGCATGGAAATCAACATTAAATTGTTGTGTGTGTTTTTTTTTTCTTTTGATCCCACACATTGAGTCAGTTACCAAGTTAAGTCACGTATGGTACCCTATACTCTTTTTCACTCTCCTCCTTTTCAAATGCTTCTAGTTCTTTTTTTCTCATCTGAACTTCGGCAAGCACCCTTCCATTTGGTGATTTACAAATGTGAGTCTTGGAAGAATGTGAGGGCAGGAACAAGGCATGTCCTGTTAAAATGCTGTGGAGATATGAGCTGGCAAAACAGGCATGTGTGGTGGGCGTATCAGGTGTTTTATGAGTCTTGACCATGAAAATGATGCACATGATGTTCTCCTACATCTAGATCTAACTCACACACTACAGCAGGAAGACAAAATGATCCACATGGAGGAAGAACAGTTTAGATTTTCTGTTTATACTTATCCTGTTTTCAAAAACAAAACAAGACAAAAACAAAAACAAAATAGGAGAAGAGGGAAGCTGCTGTCTCGCACAGGAAGCCCAGCTCAGGGCTCTGTGATGACCCAGAGGGGTAGACGGGGGAAGGGTGGGAGGAGGTTCAAGAGGGAGGGGATGCATGTAAACATACAGCTGATTCACTCTGTTGTAGAGCAGAAACTAACACAACATGTGAAGTAATTATACTCCAAGTTTTAAAAAATCCAAAGAATAGGAGAACCTGAGTTACTTGGTATCTAACTATGTCTCTCCACTGTCCCTCTCCCTTCCCACTGGGGGTGGTCTCACCTGTTACCTGGCAAGGCGGACAGTGGTTCCCACTTTTTCAGCAGGGCAGTGCTTTATATTTCAATTTAGGCACACCTTGGTCATGGATTCACAGATCATTTTATCTCGCTTTAACTAAATGTGCCCTCACAAAATAAAATGCTTAAAACAGCCACTAAATTTCAGGAGACAATGTGAGTAATCAAACACAAGCAAACAAAAAAATATGGCAGAATTGATCTCCCCATTCCTAGATGGAAAAATCAGTTCTGTCACTCATATTGCAATAGCACATAATGAAAATCTAACCAGATAGGACATGAAATAAGTCTCAAATACTCTAAATTAACAAGAAGGCCTTTGGAATTTGGCTATATTTCCACTTAGTTGAGGATAAAATCTTCATTCAGTGTATATTGTGCCTTGAGGTACTAGCTAAAGATAGTTTGTAGCTATCATGATCAGTAAGATTAAAAAAAAAAAAAAGCCTAACTAGCGTGATTAGTTACATAAATATGCATGTGCATGTATGTGTAGGTATATAGAGAGAGTGAAGGCTTTCCTGGTGACTCAGACAGTAAAGAATCTACCTACAGTGCAGAAGACCTGGGTTCGATCCCTGGGTCAGGAAGTTCCCCTGGAGAAGGAAAACGCAACCCACTCAGTATTCTTGCCTGGAGAATCCCAAGGACAGAGGAGCCTGGTGGGCTACAGTTCATGGGGTCACAAAGAGTCTGATATGCCTGAGCACTAACACACACCAAAAGTTTGTAAACGTGTATCTGAAATATTGTTCATTTCAGCTTTTAGATGACTATTTTTGAATAAATTACAGCATAAGTGACATAAAGACATGAAACTTTAAACTTTTTACTGAAAAATATATATGAAGCAAAATGTCTGGGGACAAATCTTCTTCACCAGCTTAGACATGGAAACTTGCCACAAGTAAGCAAATGCATCACTTAGATTAGCACCCATATTTAAATTTTATTTTGTGTTACATTTAGAGTGGAGCATTTTTTCTTAAATAGTATCTACCTTTTCGGTAAAAACAAGTGACTCATTTTAAAAGTTTTAATATAATAAAAGAAAAATAGGAAGATAATATCCTTCTCGGATTGAGGCATGAATCATGTGGTAAACATTAACTAGACAGTATTTTTTTTTCTGGCCATGCCATGTGGCTTGTGGGGTCTTAGCTCCCCAATCAGGGATTGAGTCCCCTGGTCCATAAGAGTGAAAATGATGAGTCCAAATCACTGGACCACCAGTGGATTTCCTGATGAACAGTATTCTTAATAGATGCTATTTTTTTCCCTTTGGTCTGCAGTTTTCTTCCACTAATCACTGTTCTGTGTATTTGTGTGTGCTTTCATTGTATAAAATTTCAAGCACATATTAGTCACTTAGCATTTTAGCATTAGAGAAAATGGAACACAAAAAAATCAAAAAAATAAAAACCTGGAATTCTAAATCTGAATTGAAAATATCAATATGAACTGATACTACATTTTCTCTTTAAAAATGTTCATATTTCCCTGCTCTGCCCTAGAAACAATGACACATCAAGGAGCAGTGAGTATCCCTATGGTCTAGACTGTGGTCTCTAAATTCTCTGGAAAAGCTACTGATTTTAGATACTCAGATGAGAAAGGATTAAATGATCTTAGAACATCTTACTGAACCAAAAAAAAAAAAAACCCACACAAAACTTATCAAAGACAAAATCAGAAGGATTCCTGGGCCAACACAACAACAATGTTATTATCTATACTCAAATTGGTAGATGACACTTCAAAAAATCTCTTTGATGACTTGGAGGATCTGAGAAAACTAACTTAGTTTTCAAAACTCATAAACAAAAGGAAACCATCAAGAAATAATTTGATCTTACTGTATGTACTCTGTGAGTATTCACAGAGTAATGCAAAACTTTTTGATGAGTTTTTTTTTAATAGAAAGGCCAGCTATTAGAATATTAATGGAAAAATGGATCCAAGCAATGATCAACAAGTTACAAAGCCAGTGGGGATTTTTATAATTCATAAATCAAGCTGACAATTCTAAACCAACTGATTAATCTTAACAAAAGACAGCCAGGCACTATATGCCCTTTGATGCTATTCAACAGGAAGAACACACCACTGCCTATGGAGTGTTCTTCCTAAGACAAGCAAGATAACCTTCAACATCAGTCAAAGGCAATACACAAAACCTAGAATGTTGAAAACTCTAAAGGACAAATATCGCACTTTCTTCAGCCAACAAATTTCAAGAAAAAAACAAAAAAAAGAGTAGCAGAAACCATAGATTAAAAACTTGAGAGGCATATCAATCAAATATGTTCTGGCTCAAACAAAAAACTCCAGGCAAAACCAAAACCAAATACAATTATGAGAAAGATGGGGAATTTTGACCATTGCTTTGATAATGTTGTTCAGTCACTCAGTTGTGTCTGACTCTTTGCAACCCCATGGACTACAGCACACCAGGGCTCTCTTCCTTCACCATCTCCTGGAAATGCTCAAACTCATGCCCATTGAGTCGATGATGCCATCCAACCATCTTATCCTGTGTGAACCCCTTCTCCTCCTGCCTTCAATCTTTCCAGCATCAGGGTCTTTTCCGACAAGCCTGCTCTTCGAATCCGGTGGCCAAAGTACTGGAGCTTCAGCTTCAGCCATCAGTCCCTCCAATGAGTATTCACAGCTGATTTCCTTCAGGATTGACTGATTAGATATCTCCTTGCAGTCCAAGGGACTTTCAGGAGTCTTCTCCAACACCACAATTCAAAAGCATATTCTTTGATAATGTGAAGAAATAACTAACGGTGTGTGCCTTATAATGGTAATGTGTACATTTTAAATAAGTTAATGTTGGTATAGTTTATACTTTCTGGAATCTCAGTTCTGTTTCCTATTATCTCCTTTTGTTGGCAGGTGGCTTTTCTTTGTTGTTCTGTTCTTTGACTGAAAGATAAGCCTTCCGTTCTCCAGGTTTTCTAGACATGTATGTGAATCATCCGCTTGCAGGGATTGTTCTTGGTGGGGTAAATGGGGGTTAATTTAGCTTCCAACTATTTTTGGCTCCTGTGGATTTCCCTTACATGCTTGCAACCTGGTTATTTCAGAGAAAGTTTGTTACATTTTATTCAACATGTATAGGTATTCTGCAGTAGAAAAGTTTGCAGGTTATCTAATAATCTGAAACTCTGCTGAAATGTCCAATGGTGCTCTTCTTTACTTCTCAATTAGGGCCATCTGGTGATATCTGGGGAGTTTGACATACCCTGTAAATGTTTCAGTTAACCTACATTATAGGTTACTACAAAATCAAACAAAAATATATATTGTTTCTCAAAATCCAGGATAATGTCATTTATAAGTTAATGTTTGTAGCACTGATTTAGTTGCTTGGAAAATTGTTAACAAGTTTTTTTCTTGAAAAATATGTGTAATATAACAATTTTACACGGGGCTGCCACTTGCAAAATAATCTTTCACATGAAATGCCAGGTTTTTGTATTGATGCATTATTGACACATTCCGTTTCCTCCTCACTTATTAAAGAATGGTTTATTTGATGGTTAATTCTAGTCCAAAGAGTCACTGTTAATTTAGGTTGTTTATTTTTGTCCATTTCTAAACTATTTCCACTGGAAATCTGGTTGAAGCAATCTTGTAATTCTAAGCTTCCTTATGAAATATAGAAAAATTATCACTGTATTCAAATAATGAAAGAAACAAAGCAAGCGCTTCATTAATATCAGCCTGTGATTCTTGGTTTTCTGAACTGAACCATGAAGGGGTTTTATGAATTTGTAAAATACCCTACATATGTAGTTTTTCTAATTCCAGAATGGATCACGGTGACTGCCACGTAGGAGGAATGCAGCAAGCTTTATTGAGTGAATGACAGCTTTTAGTCTACAATTAGCTTTAAAAATGCCTCTGAATAATTTACCATCAGTTTATATTCCCACTGTAGTAAAACTGCTATTATCAGGTCCTTCCTCGAGAACTGGTGTCATTAAAGCTGAGCAAAGAGGGCAGCTCCAGCCGTGGGACGTGTGACACTTTGCGGAGCCGAAGGTTGGACGTGGGACGGCTGGGCGGGCAGGACGCGCATGGACCTCGGTGCGTCTCCTGGTCCTGGTCAATGAAGCCCCAGCGTGGTCCGGTTCCTACTCATGGAACAACTCTTCTGCATTCCAGGAGTGGGCTTGAGCTTGTCCTGTCAGTGTGGAGTGAGCAGCCAAGCCTGGGCTTGCTCAGGGATTTGCAGGCCTCTGGGGTAACTCGGGGTGAGGAGCCCGCTGGCTGCGTTCCTGCCGCTTACCCTGCACATCGCTGGAGTGTGCGGAGCCCTGAGCCGCTGGCGCTCTGGGGTCCCCATGCCGAACCGGGCCCAAAGCCAGCGAAGCCCATCCACACAGATCCTAGCCAGGGATGCACAGCGACGAAGAGACAATAGTTAGTCCGCGAGGGAGCTAGTAATCAGTCAGAGCAGATTAACTGGGGAAGAAAGACAGACCTGCTTTTCATGTTAATCACTTCAATTCTGAAGAACAAAGGAAGAGAAATACAAAGTGCTGTTTATTGCAAGATTATTTTTCTAAATGGATCATTTTTCTGGGTATCTCTTGCTTTTGTTTCTTAAGCTCTTTTTACAGAGATAATTGCATATGACATCTTTGCCATGTGTGAATCTGCAAGGAGATCACACAGACACACACAAACACACATACACACACACCTCCAACGCCATCCTGCAGCACAATCATGTCTTTTCTTAAGGAAGGACATTACATCATCATAGAGGTGACAGAGGAGAGGAAATTAATTCAATTCTGTGGATCAGAAGAATAAAGCGATGGACTTGCTTGGTGGTCCAGTGGTTAAGAATCCCCCTGCCAATGCAGGGGATGCAGGTTCCATCCCTGGTCTGGGAAGATGCCACATGCTGCAAAGCAACTAAGCCCGTGTGCCTAGAGCCTGTGCTCTGAAATAAGAGGGGCCGCTGCAATGAGAAGCCCAGCATCTTAACAAGAGACCAGCCCCTGCTCACCGCAGCTAGTGAAAACCTGTGCACAGCAACGAAGACCCAGTGTAGCCAAAATAAAAACTAAATAAAAAGAAGAAGAAAGGGATAACGAAAATATATATATTTTTTTCTTTTTTTGGTCCGAAGAGGGAAATACAGACTGCCAAAAGTGTCTTTTAAAATTAGGAGCTAATCCGTGGAAAAGAGTGGGTGATGCAGATGGTAGTCTAAGACTCAGCAAAGGAGTCATTCCCTTAGGATTCTCCAGAAAACAGTCTTTAAGCTCCTTGCTGCTCATCTGTGGAAGCAAGAGTGGGGCAGTCCTCTACCAGCAAAAATATTCATCTCCTTTAACACTAGTGCATGCATATTGTTATACTAGAAGGACAGACCTGTGTGATACAGGTGAGAGGCACAGTTAACCCTCACTGACAGAGCTGAACAAAGCAGAACATTATGAAACCACTGATAAAACCATTTGAGATATGCTTTGTTTTCCTGTAAGGGTTCCATGATAACTCAGTTGGTAAAGAATTGGCCTGCAATGCAGGAGACCCCAGTTTGATTCCTGGGTCAGGCAGATCCACTGGAGAAGGGTTAGGCTATCCACTCCAGTATTCTTGGGCTTCCCTTGTGGCTCAGCTTGTAAAGAATCTGCCTACAATGAGGGAGACCTGGGTTTGATCCCTGGGTTGGGAAGATCCCTTGGAGAAGGGAAAGGTATTCTGGTCTGGAGAATTCCATGGACAGTCCATGGGGTTGCAAAGAGTCAGACATAATTGAGAGACTTTCACTTTCACTTGTTTTCCTCTAGAACATTTCCTGCTGCTGTCCATTCCCACTGAACACAATCACGACTGTGTGTGGATTATAATTATTGCAGAGACATTCAGTCCAACATGGTAATCTGCAAACACTTTCCTGCTCTGGAATGCCTAGAACATTCTGTGAGTGAAGCTTCAAGCAATGAGCATTCATTATTATCCAATCATTCTAAGCTGTATCTCATAGTTCAAATGGAATTTTAGAATCAAATTAATTGCTGGTCCTTTCTGTTTTCTTACTCTTAGAAAAGCACCAAATGTTAAACAAATAGCACATGGCTGAGGGAAAAAAAAAAGAAGTGATGCTCTGAAGAAGTGGGTTGATTATGGAGGTGGGAGGTGAGGGGAGGAGGTGGTAGGAAGCATAAGAAATAGCAACTGTTTCATCTTGACCCTCTGGGATGCAGGTGTTGTCATGTCCCGTGGCCAGAAGCAGAAAGTCTGTGGTTTGGACTTTGCAGGTCCTCATAGCAATAATTGGCCCTTGCAGAATCTATCATGCATTGGACAAAGTTCTCATAATAACTCCTTTGATCCCCTGAGGATTGCTAGGCTATTATTGTACCTATTTTACAGATGAGGAAACTGAGGCTTAGAGAGTCTAAATATCTTGTCCATCATTAAGTATGATGGACATACTTACTAAGTATGAGAATCAGTATTTGAATCCTGGAGTCTGGTTCCAAGATATATGCCCTTATCCACCACTGTGGACTGCATTTGTGGTGATCAGGACCATGTGACTCAAGACCATAGGTTCTTGATCTGAATTCTGGTTGGGTGAACTCTAGCTTTTAATAGCGCCTGGGGCTTGGTGTATCGTCAAGCCTGGCAACTTGACTAGTCACCAAGTTGTGTTTAATTCTTGTGACCCCATGGCTGCAGCCTGCCAGGCTCCTCTGTCCATGGGATTTCCCAGGCAGGAGTACTGGAGTGGGTTGCCATGTCCTCCTCCAGGGGATCTTCCTGACCCAGGGATTGAACTCACACCTCCTACCTTGCAGGAGGATTCCTTACCACTGAGCCACCAGGGAAGACCTTCAGCTGGGGCTTACATTGTGCCAATTGCTAGTCCCAGGTTAAGTAAGTGTAAGTGTTAGTCGCTCAGTCGTGCCCAACTCTTTGCGATGCCATGGACTGCAGCCCACCAGGCTCTTCTGTTCATGAGACTTTCCAGGCAAGGATACTGGAGTGGGTTGCCATTTCCTTCTCCAGGGGATCTTCCCAACTCAGGGATTGAACCTGGGTCTCCTGCGCTGCAGGCAGGTTCTTTACTGACTGAGCTACAAGGGAAGCCCAATACACAGAATTTTCATGTCCTGAATGAACTCCTATCTGCTAACTTTCCATGCATCTGCATGTTACTGCCTGTGTCCTGTACTCAGATGCAGACCCACTGGGCCCTGTTCCCTCACCTAAGACCCCCCAGAGCCCCACAGGGCACCTAGCCTAGTGTGGACTCTCCGTAAAGACTGAAGATATGTAGGACATCAGTACCTACTATTGACTGTTTCACTTCTCCAGTGAAGGGTTTTGTGTTCCAAATGTCTAGAAAGGAGCCTAATTTTGGAACTTCACTTTAAACTGACTCTTTTGAAGTTTCTTATTGAAAAGGGTCTCCGTTTCCAGCTCATTTTTGGAGGAGAGGATACAAAGAGGAAGGCATGGAGACAGAAAGCCCAGGTCCCCACTTGACTGACGTTCCTGCTGAAAATGCTAATAAACCAGCACAGGGACTCCAGTTCTTGGTACATTTCCTGAATTGGTTTGAAAGGAGTGGACTGACCCTTGTAAATGAGTTTAACTTGCTTTTTCACATGGATAGAAACTGTCAGTTTTCTGTCAGCTAAGCTGCCCTGGGTAGCTCTTCATGTTCCATGTGTCAGGAGACACGGTTTTATAAAATTTCTGATATCATAAAACTTTAGGAGGGACCTTTTCCTTTCCTCAGAAACATGCCACTGTGATGGACACTGAACCAGGCTCCTTCTTCTCCTCTTTAGCTTTAGCTCATTGCCAAGGTCCCTGTCATCTCCTTGCTTCTTTTTAAATGTCTTTAATTTCTTCAAGAAATGGGAAAGCTGAGCGTGCCTTTCTATCTGCATTTGTCACTATGCAGAGTGTAACGTGCAGGAGAGGTTACCTGGGCTGAGGGACACTAACCTTCAAATCTGTTGAAAAACTGCCTTAGGAAACCTCTATGAAGGCAAAACGTCACGAGAAGCAGCTTACAGCTCTGGGGTCAGGATGACATCAAATGGGGGAGCTCTGACCCTCTGAGATCCTTCTTTCTTCTGTTCCAGCCTGTTACTATGATTAGCAATTTCCTCTTCCTGAGGCTCAGACCCGACCCTGTAGAAGGTTCCAGAAGCCCAGACCTGGAGACATTACTTGTGACACCCAGAACCACAGGTCAAAGCTCATAGAATCTTTTTCTGTCCCATTCTCAGTTTTGCGAAGACACCGTGAAGGCACAACATATACAAGGCTGCCGAGAACAAAAGCTATTTCCTCAGTCTCTCCTCTGTTTTCTACCCCCTGCTTTAAAAGAAATATTATCTGATTACTAGCAAAGAGCGCCTTCACTTTAATGTACCCCACACATTGCACATGTGAAGGGACCCTACAATTTCAGGCCAGAAAAAGAGAATTGATGTTTTCAGGCATAAGGGCCAATAATTACAGTGATTTTCTATTCCTTGGATCTCTGATTGCCAATATCTTCAGATGGCTTCAAATGTCATTTTGCAGCTTCAGATATAGCTTCAGTGATGCTTTCTAACTTTCCAGTAAGTATTGACAATTTGTCTTTGAACGGATGACAGTGTTAGAGCTTTATTCTAGTGGGAGAAAACAGGAGCCATTTTACACTGGCTTTCTAGAAAGAGAGGAATATTCCAGGCAAACAGCTTTGGTTATGGTATCACGTGCACTGGAGAGAGGCTGTTGTCCATGGTGGACCAAGAGCAGGCAACACTGTTTCCTTGGAAGGACTCGGGTATAAAGGTCCCGAAGCGATTACACAATGCAGGTATTTACCCCCTTTAAAAATTTAGGGGAAAGTGAGAAACGACCCCATGGTTAAGGAACGTTACGCGTGCATGCTAAGTCGCTTCAGTTGTGTCTGACTCTTTTGTGACCCCCATGGACTGTAATCCGCCGGGCTCTTCTGTACATGGGATTCTCCAGGCAAGAATACTAGAAAGGGTTGCCATTTCCTTCTTCAGGGGAAACTTCCCAACCCAGGGATCGGACCCTGGTTTCCTGCATTGCAGGCGCAATCTTTTCCACTGAGGCACTGGGGAAGCCTGGAGGAACGTTAGAGGAAAAGCAGAACAACTCCTAATGCTATAAACTGCCCTCCTCTCCTCAAGGTCTCCTCTGCTACCGCCCACAGGGAGCCTGAGCGTGCCTGCAGGCTTATGACCCGCAGACCTGCTTTCTGGTTGACCCTATCCCATTCACCAGACAGTCAAGCCCCTTAAATGCTTTCCTCTCAAGATTCTCTGGTTGGCCGATGTGGTTCGAGGGAAGAAACACTGGCCTATTCTGTTTTTACTACTTGAGGCACAACTCTAAACCTACATACATGTATTGTGAGTATTTTATGATGAGTTATATTGGCTCACATTGGCAGTGAATTTTCCAGAAAATACTGTCAAATGACAGGGACAATTTTGATGCCAATGCTAACTGGCTTTTTTGTTTTTTGGTAAATTATTTTGGGAAACACAATTGTTAACATTCCTTGGTAATAGTCTCTATTTCTTTCATTTATTTATTTTTTTCCTCAACAGCTTCCACTTATATTTAGAGTCCCTGAATCCAAAGAAACTCAATCTTTCCCTATTTGTGGATGTTATATTTTCACCCTGATTTGTGATTTTATGGCAAAATGATTTCTCACTAGCAAATGCTAATGACTTTACAGTGTAGAAATCCTTAACAGCCCTGTTTTGATTTTTATCATTTTCTGTACTTGCCCATTCCCCTAACCCCCACCCTCATCTGTGATGATTCTCTTTCTGTTGTTTAGGTGCATTTGCATGATACCAGGCTGCCCTGGTGGCTCAGACAGTAAAGAATATGCCTGTTACTCAGGAGACCTGGGTTCAATTCTCAGGTGGGGAAGGTCCCCTGGAGAAGGGAATGGCAGCCCACTCCAGTATTCTTGCCTGGAGAATCCCATGGTAGAGGAACCTGGTGGGCTACAGTCCATGCAGTCACAAAGAGTCAGACACTGCTGAGTGAGTGACTACTACTACTACTAGAATCTATCTTTATTAAGAGTTCATCTGCTCCCGCTGCTTATTCTTCACCCAAGTTCTAATCCTCTGTTTTTGACAACATAATCATTTCCACAGCAACCAATCGTAAAGTTCTAAGACAAGGGTTAGACTTCAGGTGGCCAATTAGCAACAAGGAGCTGATGAATTCTGAAGGGGGGAAAAAAAAGTGCTATTTATATGCAAATCTTAAAAATGGTGAAGGAGAGTGGGGAGACACTGGAGAAAAAGAACTAAATAATAAACTGCATTGTCTTGAACAGACTTGAAAAAACTTTTTTTTTTTCCTTATTCTAGAAATTCAGTGGGCCTTTTGATGCAGCTGCAAAGTGACATGGTCTTTCTTTCTTTCCTTCTTTCTTTCTTGCTTCATTCCTTCATTTTTAGTTGCAGAGGACTAGACTTGCAACACCAAACATGGCTGTTGCATGAGGGGTGCTTAGGATGTCAATGTCCTTTTGAATGTCCTCTGTGGGGAGGGAAGAAGAGAGGAGCTGCTTAGTGATTGTCTCTACTTCTAAAACAACCTTCAACTGCCACATGTTTGTGTTTTTAAGAATGCTTTTCTTGTAGTTTATTTCTAATTGCATAGCATTGTGACCAGAGAAGATGTTTGATATGATTTCGGTTTTCTTAAATTTACCAGGGCTTGCCTTATGGCCCAGCATGTGATCAATCCTGGAGAATACTCTGTGTGTGCTTGAGAAGAGTGTGTACTTTTGGGGTGGAATACTCAATAAATATCAATTAAATCCAACTTGTCTGAAGTGTCATTTAAGGACTGAGTTTCCTTATTAATTTTCTGTCCAGATGGTCTATCCATTGATGAAAGTGAGGTATTAAAGTCCCCCACTATTATTGTATTACTAGTGATTTCCCTCTTTATGTTTGCTAGCATTATTTTTCTTACATATTGAGGTGCTCCTATGTTGGGTGTATATATATTTATAACTGTTATATCTTCTTCTTGGATTGAACCCTTGATCGTTATGTAGTATCCTTCTTTGCCTCTTATAGCAGTCTTTGTTTTAAAGTCTATTTTGTCTGATATGAATGTTGTTACTCTAGATTTCTTATGAATTCCATTTGTATATTATGCCTTCAGAGGGATTGTCCAGTCTTCATTCTGAATATAGGGGCACTATGGCCATATCACCCTGAACACACCCAATCTCATCTAAATGTAGGGGCAGAAGATTACAGTGAGATATCTGGGGCCTTCCTGGTTCAACTTAAAGTACCAAGACACAAGTGGAACCTTTGCGAGGTTCCAATTTGGGGAGGAATATTCTATAATTATCAATTAAGTTACTTAATTAAGATCTGTGGTGTTGGAGAAGACTCTTGAGAGTCCCTTGGACTGCAAGGAGATCCAACCAGTCCATCCTAAAGGAGATCAGTCCTGGGTGTTCATTGGAAGGACTGATGCTGAAGCTGAAACTTCAATACTTTGGCCACCTGACATGAAGAACTGACTCATTGGAAAAGACTCTGATGCTGGGAAAGATTGAGGGCAGGAGGAGAAGGATACGACAGAGGATGAGATGGTTGGATGGCATCACCAACTCAATGGACATGAGTTTGAGTAAATTATGGCAGCTGGTGATGGACAGGGAGGCCTAGTGTGCTGCACTCTCTGGGGTCGCAGAGTTGGACATGACTGAGTGACTGAACTAAACTGAACATCTAATGTGTCATTTAAGGCCTGAGTTTCCTTATTCATTTTCTGTCTGGATGGTCTATCCAGAAACTATCCAGACACTATCCGAAAGGTCTCTGCATGAAACCTTCATGCAGAGATTTTGGGAAAAAAAAAAATCTATGATGGATTGATAAGTTTTTAGGAATTTCAGAGGCAAAAGAGGGAAACAAAATATTATCGCTATTCTCTGGTTACTCTGACACCTTGTCACTCAATTCTAGTTATGATTTTTTTTTAATAAGCAAAACTAAGTTGTAGTCTTTATTCCCAGATTTTTCTGAATCTAGAACTCAGACCTATTACCAATTTCTCATGTTTTGTAAAATGTTAGAGCAGCAAAGATGCATGCAAATAACTTTACCTCGAAGTTGTGTCAGAGAAAGATTGTACTGGACAGAGGTGCACAAGCAGGAAGACTTCACTCAAGACTACTGCAATAATGGAGAGATTTTTAAATCTTGGTTAAAATGATGAGACTCAAGGACATTCTCATTGTGGGGCTATTTTGGGGTTCCATTGTGGAACCTCTGGTCACGATGCCAAGAGCTCCTGCACAGGTAACAATATTACCCCTAGAAGTCTTTCCTACTAATTCAGAGCAGCTAGCAATCATTTAGCTACACAATAAAGTGACTGCAAATAACATAAAAGTACTGAGTGAGTTCCAGACTGTCCAGAATTCAACATCCCCTGTTGTTGTTGCCTGTGTGTTCAGTCGTGCCTGATGCTTTGTGATCCTATGGACTATAGCCCACCAGGCTCCTCTGTCCATGGGATTCTCCAGGCAAGAGTATTGGAATTGTTGCTATTTCCTTCTCCAGGGGATCTTCCCAACCCAGGGACTGAATCCAGCTCTTTTTTGTGTGTGTGTGTGCAAAGAAATTACTTTTTCTTTTTTCATTTATTAATATTAGTTGGAGGCTAACTACTTTACAATATTGTAGTGGTTTTTGCCATACATTGATATGAATCAGCCATGGATTTATATGTGTTCCCCATCCTGAACCCCACTTCCACCTCCATCCCCATGGGTCTTAATTCCCATGGCTACTACCAGCTTCCCCAACAGGAGGGAAAGTGTGAAAGAAGGATGTAAAAGTGAGAAGAGGATTTGGTTGGAATTGCAGACTTTTGCAAAATTTATCATGTGAATCTGAAACTTAGGCTCACCTCAGTGGGCCTTAGAAGGGACCCCTAGGTGAGGGGCTCTGAAGCTTGCTTACTCTTTGTTAACTGCATGGCAAACTCACTCCTATCTTTATTTGGACTAATGTAATCCACCAATTTTGATCTCAATGCCTCAATTTTATCTTCTGAATACATTTCAAACCTTCAACACTTCACCCTGTTCCTCCAACCCCCTGCCATTTATAGATTCTTGCCTTTCCTCCTCCAATGTGAACCTCTCTTAGACGTGGAGGTATTCAGTGGACCTGGGGAACTCACCTCCTGCCCCAAACAGTAGCTAACTCTGTGAATATGGATACATGACTTCCCTGGTGGCTCAGGGGTTAAAGTGTCTGCCTCCAATGCAGGAGACCCAGGTTCAATTTCAGGGTTTGATCCCTGGGTTGGGAAGATCCCCTGGAGAAGGAAATGACAACCCACTCCAGCATTCTTGCCTGGAGAATCCCATGGTCGGAGGAGCCTGGTAGGCTACAGTCCATGGGGTCGCAAAGAGTTGGGCACGACTGAGTGAGTTCACTTCACTTCACCAATAATTCTTTAAGGATAAGAACTTTTTCTTATTAATTTATACATTCTCAGATTCTAACATAATAACTGACAGGTGGTAGGCACTCAGTACATTAAACACATATGTAGTAAGCAACTACTAATATCCCTGGTGATGGGGAATTCGGCACAAACCAAGACAATGTTCTTGTCCTCGTGAAGCTGACATTACAATAGAGAGGGAGAAATTAGCCAATGCTATAAGCTATAAGCACTATAATGAAAAACTCTAGTCGGGGACTTTCTTGGTGGTCCAGTGGTCAAGACTCTGTACTTCCATGGCAGGGGACACAGGTTTGATCCTTAACTGGGGAACTAAGATCCCACAAGCTGCATGGTGTGGCCAAAATATATACAAAAATTAAATTATATTGAATAAATTTCCTCTTCCTAAAAAAAAAAAAAAAACAGAAAAGTGGTGGAGGAGGCAGGTAGACTGGAGTTTTGGTTTATTGAAAGTCTCAACTCTAAGTCTTAGGGGCTTGCTTACAAAATGGGTTGTTCAGTGTTAATGAAACCAAAGGTCCTTTCTTGCACCATCATTTTCTGATTCCTTGATGCAGTGGGGGAAATGAAGTTGGTTTGTGCTTCTGGGAGATTTTCAGTCATTTTTAATCACTACATTCAGCCAAAAGGCTGTTTTAGGAGCCTCGGAAATATTCTTAATTTTCATCAATCAGAAATGTCAGTGTTAGTTGCTCAGTTGTGTCCAACTCTGCAACCCCATGGACTGTAGCCTGCCAGGCTCCTCTGTCCATGGATTTCTCCAGGTAGGAATACTGGAGCAGGTTGCCATTTCCTTCTCCAGGGGATCTTCCCGACCCAGGGATCTTACCCAGGTCTCCCACATTTCAGGGGGATTCTTTACCATCTGAGCCACCAAGGAAGCCAAACACAGCAAGCAAACACAGATGGGTGATTTTATTCTAATCTTCTTCTTCCTGCCTTTGTCCACTTAACTTTAAAAAGCAAATAGCAGAAAGGGTGAAAAGGAACATGGAAAATAGGACAAAATGAACTATTTCTGTTGATACTCCCAGTAGTAGCAGTTTTCCCAAGGCTAAGAGAAAAGCAAAAATGCCTGAGACCAAAACAGGTATGCAGAACACACCAAGACATCCTAAAATCAATTTTTAATAAAAAAAACTATAGAAAAATGAACGAGTATGAAAGAAAATTCAAATCAACTAATAATAAAGATGCTGAGCCTCATTAACAATCATAGAAATGATAACTGCAAAGACAATGAATGATCTGATTATAAACATAAAATTTAAAGAGTCTGACCATCATGAAGGTCATTGAGGAAGTGTAGAAATTAATGTTGGGGGTTGCGGGAGATTTACACAACTGCTTTCAAGAATTTTCTAAAAAAAAAAAAAAAGAAGAATTCTCTAGTTTTCAGAGACTATGGTTGTACATCGTGTATGGTGGCTTTTTCCCTTCTAGGAATAACTCTGAGAAGTCCTCACACACCACACACATGGAGAAGACCCCTAAAGTTCACTGTGGCATTGTTGGCATTGCTAGTATAACAGAAATCTGAAGTCACCAACATCCCCAGTAACAAGAAAATAGTCATACTAATTTTGGTGTTTTCATAGCATGAAACACCATCCAGCATTTAAGTGAACTTAAATCTAAATCTTAAATCTAATACATAATTTTAAGCAAAACAAAAACCCCAAAACATTTAATTTGCAAAATGATACATAAAGAATCACACAATTTATGTAAAGTTTTTAAAACATGCAAAATAATTACATATACTTGTATCTCTATCACACACACATGAAACATGGAAGCTAAAATACCAAAATGAGGAATCAGATTATAGGAGGCAGGGGGGTGGGAACTGGTAAGCACACAGAGGGCTTCATCTCCATCTGAATGTGCAATTTTCTTGAAATAGAAAAGCAAATATGGGACAGTGCTAAGATTTAATAAAGCTGGATTGTAAGCACTTGGGTACTTCTTTTATTTGTCTGTACTTTTTTGGCCACCTGATGCAAAGAGCCAACTCATTGGAAAAGACCCTGATTCTGGGAAGACTGGAGGCAAAAGGAAAAGTTGGTGGCAGAGAATAAGATAGTACCATTGACTCAGTGGACATGAACTTGAGCAAATTCCAGCGGACAGTTAAGCACCGCAGAGCCTGGCATGTACATTGGGTCACAAACAGTCAAACCGGACTTAGCAATGGAACAAGATTTTCAGAATGCTTGAAGTGTTTCACAATGAAAAAGAGGAGAAAAGATCACATTTCTCTGTGTTATTTGGTACCCATCACTGCTGGGAGAGCCTTCTAGAGCCTTCACTGCTACATCTGCACAGAGTGTGGTATGAGGTACCCCCAGCTTGGAGCAGGGATCTTCCATTGTTGGGGCAGAGCCTCCCACCTACTTCTATTTGGAACAAATTATTATTTGGGGATAAAGCAACTGGAAGCCTTTTTGTTAATCCTACAAATCCTTCCAGGGACCCTGCATGCCAACCCAGTTGCAGGTGAAACATCTTTAGGCTAAAGACTGGATTCAAAACCAAGGAAAGGGCTGGGAACGGCTCTTCTAAGAAACTGGTGGTAAAACGAAAACAAGAGAGTATTAACCTGAGTTGGCGACAAAAACATTTTGTTTTGAGAAAAGACTTGATATTATTTGTAGGCAAAAATAACAGTAATTGCAAGCAAAGCTCCATCTGTCAGAAGCATATTTCATTAACGGATTAACAAGAAAATTGTCTGAAAAATTTTCTTGCCAATAAAAATTTAAATTAGAATATTTGCAGAGAAATAAGTGGGGGCATTTTTTATCTTTGAGGGAGACTGAGAGACTTCTGTAAGAAAAATAACTAATTTGGTCCCTCTTCAGTCTAATAAATGTTGAGTTATATAAGTAAATTCCAGTAAAAATAACATAAATCCAAACCGAACATTTTCATTGAAATTAATTTGAGGCAAATATCTGCTTGGACAGCTGGCTGAGAACCGAATAAACATTTACTTCAAAGTGTCACGAACACACTGGATTTTATTTATTAATAGTTAACTCCTTGAAGAGACATTCAGAAACAAGAGGTCCCTTGTGTGGACCGGAAGTGCTATTGCACCCTGCGAACTGCAGAGGGCACTCCAGGGAGCAGTTAAGAAAGTGATGGCACCCATGGACGGAAAGGTGCAGATAGAAAACTCAACCCACAGTTTTTTTGAAATTAGTTCCTTAGAGAAGATGACATTTCTGCTTTCATTATTTCAGCATCTTACTGAAGAGGTGTAATGAGTGTCACAGCAGTGGGGCCCACATAACGTACAAATGGCTAAAAAAGAAAAACGTGCTACGGTTACTAGGCTTTTTCTCTAAATGATGACCCAGGTGGGGCTGGTGGTAAAGAACCCGCCTGCCAATGCAGGAGACATGAGATGCGGGTTCCATCTCTGGTTTGGAATGATCCCCTTGAGGAGGAAATGGCAACCCACTTCAGTATTCTTGCCGGGAGGATCCCACGGACACAGGAGCTTCGCGGACTACCGTCCTGGGGTCCTAAAGAGTTGGAGACGACTAAAGTGACTTAGCATGCATTACACTGATACAATTTTTAGGATCTTAATTGGGAAAACATTTGTTTAACTGGACCCATTAGTTTAGCACAATATAGATAACTATTGGGCTTCGAAGGTGGTTCGGTGGTAAACAATCTTCGTGCCAAGCAGGCGACGCAAGAGGCACGGGTTCAGTCCCTGGGTGGGGAAGATCCCCTGGAGGTGGAGATGGCAGTCCACTCTGGTATTCTTGGTGGGAGAATCCCATGAAGAGAGGAGCCTGGCAGGCTACAGGCCATGGGGTCTCAAAGACTCAGAGATGACTTAGTGACTACCCCACCACCACAACAATAACTAGCAACTATTGAAAAAATAATAGCTCAAAAGGAAATTGTTCCAAACCTGGCAGTGTCAGGGGAGGGAACAAACCCAGCACCTGTCAGGAAATGAGCAGGTTGCTTTGCTTAATTCTTTATGGCAATTTTGTAAGTACTATTTTTTTTTTTTTCCCATTTAAGAGTTGAAAAAATAAAAACAAGTATGGATGGTCAGTTTGTTGCTTAGTATCACACAGATGGCAAATGGTGGAGCTGAGAGTGGGAGTCAGAACAAAGCCATGGACCTTGTTCTGTACTCCTCACTGTTTTTATTTTTTTGCCTTGTATAATGTTCATAATGCATGTATCTTTTCTTTTTTTGTTTTAAATCTTGGCCATAATCGTTGACTATGATCTTCGGCTATAGTACATATTTGAATTATCTTTATCTTTTAAAATGCTGTTTATCCTTTATAGAGACAATTGGTCATATTCTTAACCAACAATGGGTCTTAACCTACTTAACTATGGAAGCATCCAGAAGGGACGGCAGCATAGGTGGGCACAGATCAGGCTACTGGAGGAAATGACTCAGTAGAGGTTTAAAGGACGAGCTGAGGTTAGCTGGGTGGGGGGGAAGTGAAAAGAGTTTCTAGGCACAAGAAGCAGTGTGAGTAAAAATAAGGACCAGGAGAGAGTCTGTAGCATGGTGGGAAGTAGAGACAATTCTAGACGACTAAGTCATGAAGCCTGGAGTGAGATTATTATGCTTTCTTGTTTCCTCTGTCTTAATGACCATGAAGGAAGAAAAAAGAGACTTGAGATGTTTCCGTGAGCAACGGAATGGAATGGAATAGAATAGAACAGAACACAGCAGAGTAGACGGGAATAGAACAGATAATTAGAGCTGCAGGCTTTCTCTTATCTCTGAGGAGTGTCCTGATATTGCCCGGTTGGAGTTTCCTCTTCCTCTGGCTTCATTATGGACAGCCTGTAACAAGGGCATTGAGAACCCTCAGAAGAAGAAATAGGCAGATCCTGGAAGGTGGGCAGAGGAACAACGTGGAGGGTAGCCTGTGCAGGTTAGGGTTTTGGAAAGTTTGAGAAGTGGGTTTCAGGCATGAGAGGAAGAATGTGGGGGATACCTATCGTCCATCTGAGACGGGCAGTAACAGGGCTGGGGTTGTTAATGAGGATTTACTGTTTATCATTCATGTCTCCCTTGTCCACCCAGTCATGGCATTTTTCCTGTAAGATTACAGAAAAATCACTGTATCTTCTCCTAGACTACTTTAACAAGGAATAAAACTTGTACATACTCAATAAACTCTTTCATATATTTAAAATGTATGTAAAAACATATACATTGTTTTTGCATACATTTTAAATTATTAGGAGTGGTTGTTTACAAATTTATTTTCTACTTTTCCCCAAGAAATACAAGTATTCTTTATTACTCTGATGATATCCATTAGGGAGTCAAGTTCTTTATTAGAAATGGTTCTAAAAAGTTTACAATAATTTTAGCAAATGCTTTTGATTTAATTTATATTCAAAGTTGATTAAAAGAAATGTATCCAAGTAGTCAAAATACTTTGTACATTAAAACCTAAAAGAGAAGGGAAGACATTCCCCTGCCTATAGATATAAATACCAATCCACATATTTGAGCTCAATTCTGCTTCAATGCACTAAAAATTGCAGATACCATGTAGAATTGCATTCAAAGCTTTGAATCACTTTCTCAACATCAATACATTTTCAAAGAAACTGGCTTGGGATAAAAAAAAATCAAACATGGGAAAGTCGTTGAATTTCAATCAGCAATTCATTACACAAAGTTCAAATGTGGAAGCAATTACCACTAAGTTTTCTTAGAATTGAGTTTTATCAGACAAATACAAATGATTATAAACAGTCTTAAGCCATATTACGGCCTTTAACGAAACCCAACTCCTGTCAAAACTGTTCACATTCCGTTGATTGCTACTCCACCTGTGAGTTTTCTAAAGGAAGTGTTCCTCCGTTCTCAGACACAATCCTTTAACTACTTGTCAGTTCTGCTTCTTTTTATTTTAAAGAGAAAGTGTGATTTCTCAGCTACACATATGTTTAAGTTCATCTCAGTGGCATTCCTGTGAAATTCAATAACTGCTTTAATTCAATGTGTGCACACCTATTTGTGTAGAATCTGAAAAAAATTGCTAAAAAGGATAAAAAATCTGAGCTGGGAGTGGATAGCACTAGTTTCAAGCAGAAACCTATACACTTTTGACTGTACATAAAAATGTGTTCCTAAATTCTGAGAGCAGCTGCACAGTTTTGAAATTACTTCTGGATAAAAATATGTAGAAGTGGAAACATTTATTTGTACCCTTTTTGTAAGATTCCACATATAAGTGACATTATGTGATATTTGTCTTTCTCTGTCTGACTTCACTCAGCATGCCAGTCCATGTTGCTACAAATGGCATTCTTTCATTCCTCCTACAGCTGAAGGGTATTCAGTTGTGAGTCACGTCTTGTTTGTCCATTCCTCTGTTGATGGACATTTAGGTTACTGCTACGTCCTGGCTATTGTAAATAATGCTGCTCAACACTCTGTCATGACCTTTGGAGGAAAGCAATCTATGCATATGTGTCAATGATTCACTTCGCTGTAGACCTGAAACTAACATGTTACAAATCAACTATACTCCAAATTTAAAAAAATTAAAAAAGAAAAAAACATAAAAATGTGTGACGTTGAAAAGAAGGCAAAAAGGATAGGTGGCATATATTTTAAGTGTTGCATGGAGGTGAATGCTGTCCAAGAATTGTCTAGGTAGTTTAACCAGCTCTTTAGTCTTAACAAAAGGCCCCAGGTGTAGTGTAGCTAAACGTTAAAGTGGAGATACAAATAATTTGTCTGATAGACCAGATCAGCACCGAAGTTTATGGCCCTTTGGGACATGTACCAGTTTTGTATCTAATTCAAGAATCTCACCATCTCATAAATAACCCAGCTTCTAAAATGCTCTCTGAATCAGTCATTACATTTCACTGTCTTTCTATTAATTAATGAGTTAAGTAGAATCTCTTATGTGTGGTCATATTATATTTGTGCAAGAGATAGGATTTTATCTTTTGGAAAATTTTAATTTCAGTCTCACTGGAACAATCAGAATCAATGATAAAGATAAGATAAAGATAATAATCCAAGTAAGATTTTTCTATGGAAAGGAACATTTAAGATTGGATGGAAATTAAGGGGAATAAAAGGCCCATTCCATATTGAAAATAAGAGAATTGGAATATGAACATGGAATATGGAAACAAGAGAATTTGTCTGATCTGAACTTTACCACAAATGAAATTTTTGTTTCCATCCATCATTTAATTATTCCAGAATGTCCTATTTCTTTAAAAGGAAGATATCTAATACATGTAGCTCTACATTTCAAAGAAATAGAAAAAATGAAATAATTTTGGTCATAATAGAGCCATATGCATGAAACATTAAACATTATATAAATGGGATTTAATGGGTGATAAGTAAAATGCCAAAACATAAAGAAGCAATACTATGCTTCAAAGCTAGTAATAATTTGTTGGGTGCTGTCTGTAAATGCCAAAAGATGTAAAACCAAAATGATGTGACTGACAAGGGTTTAATTTCCAAAATATATAAACAGTTTATACAACTCAATGAAAACAACAACAACAAAAAACCAAACAACCCAATCAAAAAATGGGCAGAAGACCTAAGTAGACGTTTCTCCAAAGAAGACATACGGACGTCCAATAAGCACATGAAAAGATGCATATTATCCCTAATTATTAGAGAAATTTAAATTAATTTCACAATGAGGTATCACCTCAAACCAGTGAGAATGGACATCATTAAAAAGTCTACAAATAACAAGTGATGGAGAGGGTGTGGAGAAAAGGGAATCTGCCTACAATGTTGGTAGGAATGTAATTTGGTGCAGCTACTGTGGAAAATAGAATGGAGGTTCCTTAAAAAACTGAAAATAGAGTTAACCATATGATTGAGCAATCCCTGGGCATATATTTGAAAAAGACAAAACCTCTAGTTTGAAAAGATACATAAACCCCAATGTTAGTAGTAACACTATTTACAATAGCCAAGACCTGGAAACAACTTAATGTCCATTGACAGATAAATGGATAATGACAAGGTAGTATATATACAGAATGGAATACTATTCAGCCATAAAAAAGAATGAAATAATGCCATTTGCAACAACATGAATGGACCTAGAGATTATCATACTAAGTGAAGTCAGATAGAGAGACAAATACCATATGATATCACTAATGTGAGGAATCTAAAATATGACGCAAATGAATCTATTTCTGAAACAGCAAGAGAGTCACAGACATAGAGAAGAGACTTATGGTTGCCAAGGTGAAGATGTGGAGGAGTGATGGAGTGGAAGGTTGGGATTAGCAGATATTCTTCCCCATTATGGTTTGTTACAGGATAGTGAATGTAGTTTCCTGTGCTATAGAATAGGACCTTGGTGTTTATCTCTATATATTGGTAAGTATATGTATTCTATACATAATATTTTGCATTCTGTACATAATAGTTTGCATCTGCATTGCACATAGTAGGTATTAATTAAATGTTTAGTGAATAATGAACAGAAATTCTTCCTTGAGAAGACCTGAGTTTTGCTATGCCCATCTGATTGCATGATAGATCTTGATTCTTTGAAACTATGAAACACCCTGGAGAAGGCAATGGCACCCCACTCCAGTACTCTTGCCTGGAAAATCCCATGGACAGAAGAGCCTTGTAGGCTGCAGTCCATGGGGTCACTAAGAGTCGGACACGACTGAGCGACTTCACTTTCACTTTTCACTTTCATGCACTGGAGAAGGAAATGGCAATCCACTCCAGTGTTCTTGCCTGGAGAATCCCAGGGACAACGGAGCCTGGTGGGCTGCCGTCTATGGGGTCGCACAGAGTCGGACACGACTGAAGTGACTTAGCAGTAGCAGCAAACTGTAGCAAAAGGAATGGCTACTGATATTTAAATATGGGCCAATCTGTTTTATGATTGAGGAATACTTCTGAAAAATTCTTATCAGTATGAAGGAAACTTTAGTTTTGGTGGGATATAGATTGGACTAAAGCAGACAAAGCAAAATCGATCAAACAAACAATAACAACAAAAAAACCCACTTGTGTTTTATTTTTCTCCAACTCAATACATACTGGATCACCAGCTATCATCAGACTGGCAAGATAAACTTCAATTCTGCCATGTACCAGTAGGACTATTTAATTTCTCTGAATTGCTGTCTCTTACACTATGATGTAGAGATAAGGAAGTTTGCTTTCGCCTCTAGAGACTTCCTTGGTGGATCAGGTGGTAAAGAATCTACCTGATGCAAGGAATATGGGTTCTGTCTTAGGTCCCAGAAGATCCCACATCCTGAGGGTCAATTAAGCCGATGATTCACAACTACTGAGCCCATGTGCCCCAGAGCCCCTGCTCCCCAACGAGAGAAGCCACCCCAGCAAGAAGCCTGTGCAACGCAATGAAAGGCAACCTGTGTTTGCCACAACTGGAGAAAGCCTGTGTGCTGCAGTGAAGACTCAGTGCAGCCAAAAGTAAAGACATTGAACAACAACAAAAAAAACTTCCTTCAAAATGATTTAATATATTTGAGTGAATATAAAGAAGCATCTGGTAGGTACCAGGAATGTAAGTGGTCCTTAATAAATTACATTCACAAATTCTATAAAGAGATAAGGCATCTAATAGATAAGAATAAATAAGAAAGTGGAGATCATGAGTGGTTTTGAGATTTTGCAAAAGAAATATTAAGATGATATAAAGCCCCAACAATAACTGGAACACAGGCTTCCTATCACTGAGGCGTTTGATGCTTTATTATTTTCTCGATGTGCAAGAAGTTATTACTGGATATACACTTATATTTTTCACCTTTATTTGTTCAAATGTGTCAGGGTGTCAGAAGATGGATTTTGACTATCAAATTGAAGTGAAAGTTCAATACTTTTATTATTATAATTGTACTTTATTTTGTATATGAAAAACATATTTGTAAAAATAGAATAATTATATATTTGCTTGACTCATAAAGAGCAGGGTCAAAGCAGACCATTTAGTATTTTCAGTCAAATATTAACATTATATCAAAAGCTATGACAAAAAGGAGATTTCTGTTTAAAGCAACAAGCGATTTTTTTTCATGAGTATTGCTTCTATGTAGAAACTTAAAAGTGGATGGTATAGATTTTAGACACTCAGTAAAAGATAGGTATAAATGGAAATATTTTAAAACTTAAAGATTACAAAAACAAAAAAGGAACTTGGGTTATGTCTAAAAAATAAATAATACACATAACAGAAAGAAACAAAGTGAAAACTGTACAAAAGTAGCCCAAGGCACTTTGTCTAAAGTGAAAGATTTTATTTTTAAATATATAAAAATATACTTTTTTTTCCTTTGCTTTTGGTTTTGGTATTTTTTTTTATGTGTTCTTTTTTCACCAGTTGCAAAATCTCCCCAAATATCATCATCATCATCATCATCATCACCATCATCAAATCCCTTGATGAAAATTAAGTATATATTGCAAAATTTTATAAGTATGTACCTCAGTGTATTTCGCTGGAGGTAGATATTAGTTTATATCTACTGTATATCGACACACAGAATAGCAATAAGCTGGTTGAAGTGAAGAAACAAATCTGTCTCCATGATCACAGGTAAAAGATGAACAATAGTAGATCAAACCATCTCATGTGGATCATGGTGTTTTGTCTCCCAATCACCCCAAAATTATTTTTAAAATGTTGATAGTTTCAAAAATGCTTTAGCAAGAAAACATATTTTAAATCTATGTTATTTTGTAGAATAGCAACAGAAAGATTTTTCTTGAAAGTGCCCATAAACAATTGAAATTCACTCCCAATTAAAGGCAGAAAAAGTATCAGTATTTTTATCAGAGAGTCAAGAGTTTTTTGATATTGCTGACTTAGGGATTGCTACTACAAGTGATTAACATGTCACTTTGGACAGACCATATGCTAAAGCTATGTGAAATCTGCACATGGGCATGGGATGGAAAGTGGAAAGAATTCTATGCTAAGAGTGGGAGGAGATAGAGGTTCACATTGGCCATGTCTGTGTAATGCCTGTTAGGTACTTGAAGTTCAAGGAGACTGTTCTGCTTACCAGAAGGGCAACACATGTTTTTCTCTGAGTCTACCTTTTGCTTCAATTTTTCTAGGCTGAAGGAAATAGAGACTAGAAATTTCCTTAGTTGGACAAAAAAGATAAACTGTTATCAGTGGTATCAGCAATTTTAAAAAGACAAAGAAAGATTGAGTTAAAGAGTGTGTATGAAAAACCTTCTCTTCTTGATTTCTTATTCAGAATAGCGGGTAAGACTGAATTAAGTTGTTAGAACAGATTTGACTAGACTAAAATAGAAAGGTTTGAGATTTGTGGTCTCCTATTCTATTCTTGATTGATTTAGATGGTATGGCATTTGTAAGGTTAAGTTCTCAATCTGTTCATTCATTTAAAAATATGTGTTATAGGGTTATAACAGTTGTAGGCTACTGTTGCAGAGTTTTAGGAATGCAGCAGGGAATGAAATAGGGAAGATGTCCTGCCCTCATGAACTTTATATTCTAATGTAGCAGTGCAAGCAGAAAACAGATACATAGTGTATGAGATAGTGGTAAATGCTACAGAGAATCAAAACAAAGGTAGTAGGAAGCGTTAGGAAGAAGACTCATGAAATTTTAAATAGAACAGTCAGGGAAGACCAACTGGCTAAACTGACCTTTGAGCAAAGACCCTCAAGGAGGTGAGACAGCAAGCCTTGTGAATTCAAGAGCCTCAGCGAGGAAAAGAATGGTCAGCGTGAAGTGAAGTCCCAGGAGAGGAATGCTCAATGACAAGAAGCCCAGCAGAGGTGCAGTTCAGAGTTTGAGGGGAGGTAGAGTAGGAGATTAAGTTGGATTGGGGACCAAACTGTGTGGAATGCTGCAGGCTATTTGATGACTCTGGGTTTTATTTTGCAGGTAAATGGAACCCAGTGTAGTATTTTGAATGGAGGCGTGAGATACCTCAACTCATACTGATCAAGATCATTCTGGCTGTTGGACTGAGAATAGATGGCAGATGCAGGAAGATCATTTTAGAAGGTTCCAGTAATTCACAGGGGAAAATGGAAGCTCAGCCCTATGTAGGGTGTGATGAGTAACTGGACTCTAGAGAAGGTACTGAGAAGGTGGAGTTGTCAGGACTGATGGATAGACGTGTGAGAGAGAAAGAAGGCTGCCTGAGCATCTGGAAGGTTGGACCTACAGTCAACACAAATAGGGACTTTAAGAGAAGTGGGTTTTGAGGGGAAGATCGAGAGCTCAGTATCAGCATACTAAGTTTGATGTGACTACTGCACATGTAATTGGATGTTCCAAGTAGACAAGTGAATCTACATGTCTGGAAATCAGGAGAGAGGTCTGAGCAGAAAAGACATATTCTGACTATAAGCACTTAGATGGCATTGAAGGTGTCTTAAAACTACATGTGGCATCTTTGTCTGGTTTTGGTATTAGGGTGATGGTGCCCTCATAGAATGAGTTTGGAAGTTTGCCTTCTTCTGCAATTTTCTGGAAGATTTTGAGTAAGATAGGTGTTAGCTCTTCTCTAAATTTTTGGTAAAATTCAGCTGTGAGGCCATCTGGTCCTGGGCTTTTTTGGGGAGGGAGGCGGGAGGGGAGATCAGGATGGGGAACACATGTAAATCCATGGCTGATTCATGTCAATGTATGGCAAAAACCACTACAATATTGTAAAGTAATTAGCCTCCAACTAATAAAAATAAATTAAAAAAAAAAAAAAAAAAACTACGTGTGATTATCTTAACTGTGAATGTAAAAAGGGAAGGGAAGAGACTCCAAAACTGAGCTTTGGAGTACTCCCAAGGAAAGGGGTCGTGAGAGATCAGAAGGGAAATCAGGAAAGGATGGAATGAGAGGTATGTTTCCAGGAAAAGGAGTTTCCACAGTGATATCACACATTTCTTTCTTCTCCATTAAAAGCATCCTTGGGGAACTGAGATTATTACATGAACAATTTTAAAACTATGGAAGTCAAGATTTCTTGGTGTACAAACCTGATGGGGGAAGGGAGCTCTGGATGTATGAAAATGCATTGCGTTCCCTGGTGGCTCAGTGGTAAAGAATCTGCCTGCCAATGAAGGAGATGCAGGTTCCATCCCTGGCGGGGGTGGGGAGGGGCAGTGAGATGGGGGGGGGGGGGCGGGGGAGGGGAGGGAGGAAGCTCCCCTGGAGAAAGAAGTGGCAATCCACTCCAGTATTCCTGTCTGGAAAAGCCCATGGACAGAGGAGCCTGGTGGGTTACAGTCCATGGGGTCACAAGAGTGTGAAATATGACTTGGTGACTAAATAGCAACAAATTGCAATTTGGGGAGCCATGAAATCTGACTACCTGAGCAACTAAAATGGTCTTTTAAGATCTGTTTAGTTTTTTTTTTTTTCTGTCTGTCTATGAAAGGCAGATTTCTATAAGATTTCTGTGAGGTCAGTTGTATGGTTCACTGTGCCCTCAGTTAGAAAACTCTGGAAATTACAGTTTTCTGAGCACCTGGGATATGGAGTTGACAGGCTGACAACTATTGAGAAGTGACAAGAATCCCTGAAATAGTAAATGTTTCTTCACAGACACTTCCTAAGGGCTGAACATATGTTTCTCTATTGACAAAAATGCATTTGTTTCAACCTGAGATTTAGCCGTTTCCAAAATGTTCATCAGTAAGGATTGGGAAGAACGAGTTTCAACATTTTGCTTAAAAAATGGGATATAAACCAGGAAAGTACAAGTGAAAGAATAGTTTACTTATGTTAACTTATTATGAAAATGTTCAAGTATACAGAAAACTTGAAAGGATATTACAGGGGAAACTTTTATGTCCGCCACCTGGATTTTACCAAAAAAAATTTAATATAATTATGTATACATTCTTCTACTCATTCATCAATCCATCTTTTTTTTTTAAATGCATTTCAAGGTACCTTTCCAATATTAGTTTTCTTCTAAATACTTCAGCATAAGTATATTGGGTATTTGTTTTTGTATGTACGTTTGTGGATAAAATTACCTTAGAACACAAGTATGTATTCTGTTTAAGAAAAGCAGATGAGGGACTTCCCTGGCCGTCCAGTGGTTGAGATTTCGCCTTCCTGTGCAGTGGGTGCAGGTTCGATCCTTGGTCGTGGGAGCTAGGATCCCACATGCCTCTCTGCCAAAAGAAAAAAAGAAAAACCCAAAACATAAAACAGAAGCAATAGTGTAACAATTTCAATAAACACTTTTAAAATGGTCCACATTAAAAAAATTAAAAATAAAGTGCACATGAGTAAGATGGTTGACATTTACACACCGCCTAGTGTGCACCAGATATTTGCCATGTGTCATTTTGCATCAGTTTTACTCTGAGGGGTATTGTCTCCATTTTACAAATGAGTTGTTAATATTCATATGTGCTGTCTATGACACTCTGCTGCTTCCCAGAGCTTCCTTCTGCCTGTAGGTAGAGGGGTCAATCAGGGTTACCCAAGACATCACTGACTCAAGGGACGTGAGTTTGAGCAAACTCTGGGAGACGGTGAAGGGCAGGGAAGCCTGGTGTCCTGCAGTCCGTGGCATCACAAAGAGTAGGACATGACTGAGCGCTGAGGAACGGCAGCAATAAAAAAGCTTCCATTCCTAGCTAGCCTCTCCCTGGCCTTCTGCTTGCTCTTCCAGTTGTTTCATTTTCTTGAGTCTTGTTCAAGACTAGATGACAACTAGCCTATCAGTTTAGTTATCATGACAATGCTCTGTGAATGTTAGTGTCCTAATATATGCTTCCTGTGACAACATATTTACTCTAAGGCAGGCTCTCTGGAGACAGAGGGTCTTTATCTGAAGGAGATATGGTGAGAATTTTAGGTGCTCCTTTAATTTAGATGGGTTGAAAATATATTTCAAGAGGCAGGCATTTGAATATTTCTATTATGTGTATTTATTTACTACATTTATATACACTTATAATGATTTCTAGACTGTTGCTCATGGTTTTTAGACATATTATTTTTTCATACCCATCACTAGAAACTCAGATAACTCTGAATTGGTTCAGGACAGTACCTGAGAGTTTCAGAACCTTAAGAACTACTCAGGATGCTCCCACGAAGGCATATTTAGTATCCATACAAACAATATACCCAGGATTCTGGTCTCTATCCCTTGACCTCCTTACATGCATGCATGCGTGCTAAGCCCTTTCAGTCGTGTCTGACTGTGTGCGACACCAGGCTCCTCTCTCCATGAGATTCTCCAGGCAAGAATACTGGAGTGGGTTGCCATGCCCTTCTCAAGGGGATCTTGCCGACCCAGGGATGGAACCCATGTCTCCTGTGGCTCCTTGAGCTCTTTAGTTTCAGTGAATTATTTTTCCACATTCTGACTCCCTTCACAGTGGTCATATCCTTCCTTGTTGATCACAATAAATTCATGACTTCTAGACCTTGATTTTAAGAATCCCACTGATTGACTATCACCTCCCATCTCTCTTGCTGTATCTAATTTCCACATTCTCCAAAGCCTTCAACTTATTGCTTTGAAAGCTATTATATTCCTAACCATTTCTTATACCTGTGGTTCACCCCTTTTTCTCATCCACTGCAGGGTACATGGTTCATATTTGCAATTACTCCTTTACCTTCTCTCCTACTAGTCTGGGAGAAACTCAATGCTGTTATAGACTTTCTTCCTACCACTTTATCTCTGGTACCCACAAAATACCCTGGCAACATCTAGAGGCTGTGTAGATATTTGATGATGGAAGAGTGATGAATGGTTGATGGGGGAGGTACACATTCATGTAAGATTTACCTTGAATCCTTCATTTCCTCCAGGATGTTCAGAATTACTGGGGATGATATGGGAGAGACCAGATATTATCAGTTAGTACTTCTTGGTCTGTTGTTTTCTATGTACCATTCAACTGCAGCTCCACTGTACAAGGGCTCCTGCCAATGGCTGGAAGCTCAATATACTGGAAGCTCTGAGAAGTCACCCCCTCTATTGGCAGTTTCTCAGAGGCCTAAGGGGGATCCCCTCAGCAGTTCATCTCACTTCTATTGGCAGCAGCTTCCCAGAAAATCTTGGGCTGCTAATGTAGACAGTTCCAAGAAATTCCTAGTACAAAAGCATACAGTGTTTCTGGTGTCCACTCAGGGGAACTCCCCTCCTCACAAAGCTTGTGGCTACATTAAATCAGCACAGACCAGGGTTCCTTGAGGGCAGCTCTGGCTTTTTCAAAGGTAAGTAATTTTATTTTTAATATCTTGCCTTTCAAAAAAAAATTCTGTAAGTTTCCTGAAGTGCTCCAGGGGAAGCAATGAGTGTGGCTGCACAACACACCACTGCCTTCCATCTGTCTCCTCTCCCCAGTTTTGGTGGAGGGTGACCTCTCATGCTGTTCAAGAGTTCTTTGCAGATCATAATATAGGGAGCCCATGACTCCTTTCTGGCACTCTCTAAACTCAGGTATCAAGAAAAGTTCCCATTGTTTTTCCTCTTGTATCCTCTGCCCATAGGACTCAGGACCTTGAGAGTCAGAGTAGTCCTGGATTTATCATTCCTCTTCCTCTAATACCCCTCCACACGAAGTGAAAAAATACAAATAGAACTGTATTTGTCAGCTCTAAGTTAAAATCTGTGTATAATATATTCACAATTCTCTCTCACAGGTAAAAAGTTTGAGCACCCCTTTCTTCCTCTAGACTAGAGCAGTTTCCCAAATTTGCCTAATTAAAGAATCACAATACTTGTTAAAAATCTAAATACACAGTAGTCTAGGATCAACCGCTTGAGTTTAGGATACTAGTTTATTGGGTGAAGAAGAGGAGGGCTGGGAGCTGTCTTGATCACAGATGATTCAAATAACGAGGCAAGTTTGAGAAGTTCAGATCAGAAAGTAGGAATGCTGTTATTTCGATGATTTGTTTTCCCCTTCAGCCCCACTGTCTGGAGAACGGAAAAGGTGTCCCTTCTTCCCTCTGCTTTTCTGTCTTTGTTACCAAATGGACTGAACCTATGTAAAAAGTGAAAGGCTGAAGGGAAAAAAATGAGAGTCAAATAGTTGAAATATTTCAGAAGCTCAGTTTCAACCCTAGATAATGTGAATTCATTTCTGTCTTAGTAAGTTTGAGCTGCTATAACAAAAATGCCATAGTCTGAGTGGCTTATAAATAACATTTGTTTCTCAGTTTTGGAGACTGGGGAGTTTAGATCAACATGTTGGCAGGTTCCATGTCTAGTGAGAACCTGCTTTGTCATTCATGGAAGGCCATCTCGTGCTATATCTTCATGTGGTAGAATGAGCAAGGGAGCTATCCAAGATTTTCTCTTCTTCTTTTTGTATAAGGGAACTAATAAGAAAGGCTTAGATGTGAGTAGAATTAAGTGGGGGTAAAGGTTGATCTTGATGTGAGTAGAATTAAGTGGGGGTAAAGGGTGATCTTGGATTGTAATCACCTCTATTTTAGTTTCTAACACTGTAGTTTTCTTGTAGGAGAATTACAAGGTTTTCACCAAGTCATACCACTGGTATTACTTGTAATTTTCAAACACCATTCCACTGCCATTGTCTTATTTAATGTCCTCATCTCTTCTCTGGCGTGTCTGAGAAACCTTGTTACTGGATTTGCTCCATTTTATCTCCTGCATATCCATCATTTAAACAACTACTGCCTGAAACATCTTAGCTGGCTATGCACTGCCTATGGGGAAAAAACTGATTTCCTCAGTGTTGAGTATAACACTCTTGCCTCCCTGCCACTTATGTAGTTTATAACTACTTAAATATTGTGCTGCTAGACTTCTTCTGCAGAGACTGTGTCTCACCTGTGTATTTCTAGTACTTAGCACATAGATTCTTCTGGAGAAGGAAATGGCAACTGACTCCAGTATTCTTGCTTGGAGAACTGCAAGGAGCCTGGCATGCTATAGTCCATGGGGTCACAAAGAACCAGACATGATTTAGTGACTGAACAACAATAGTTCCCCTCATAAGAGTGCCATTCCTCTGACCTAATATCCTTCAAAGTCCCTACCTCCTAATATCACCTCATTGAGCACCAAGATTTCAAAGTACAAGTTTTGAGAGGACACATTCAGTCTATAGCATTCATTTTTTATTATTTAGGCATTTTGACACTTGCATAAATGATTTCAAACATTGTGAATGAAAAAAAAAAAAATGTAGTCATCATGGAATAGGATCAATACTTTTCAAAATATACAAACAGCTCATACAATTCAACAACAAAGAAACTGACAGCCCAATTGAAAAATGGGGAGAAGGCCTAAATAGATATTTCTCCAAAGACACACAGATGGCCAACAGGCAAATGAAAAGATGTTCAACATCACTAATTATTAGAGACACGCATATCAAAACTACAATGAGATACCACTTCACACCAGTCAGAATGGACATCATTTAAAAAAGAAATCCATGAATGACAAATACTGTAGGGGATGTGGAGAAAAGGGAACCCTCCTACACTGTTGGTGGGAATGTTAATCGGTGCCACCACTATGGAAAACAGTATGCAGATTACTCAAAAAACTAAAAATGGAGTTGCCATATGATCCAGTAATCCTGCTACTGGACATACACCTGGCAAAACTATAATTCAAAAAGGTACATGCACCCTTATGTTTATAGCGGCACTATTCACAATAGCCAAGACACGGAAATAACCTAAATGTCCATTGATTGATGAATGGATAAAAAAGGTGTGGCACATATATACAATGAAATGCTATGCCAAAAAAAGAATGAAATAATGCCATTTGTAGCAACATGGATGAACCTAGAGATTAGTATACCAAATGATGTAAATCAGAAAGAGAAAGACAAATACCATATGATATCACTTATACGTGGAATCTAAAATATGATGCAAATAACCTATCCACAAATCAGGAACAGACTCACCCATAGAGAAGAAACTTGTGGTTGCCAAGGGGGAAGGATAGAGGGGAGGTATGGGTTAGGAGTTGGGGATTAACAAATGGAAACCGTTACATATAGAATGGATAAACAGCAAGATCCTACTGTTTAGCACAGGGAACTGTATTCAGCATCCTGGGGCAAGCCATAATGGAAAACAAAAAGAAAAACAATGCATACGCATGGATAAGTGAATCACTTTGTTGTACAGTAGAAATTACCACAACACTGTAAATCAAACATACTTCAATAAAGTAAATTAAAAAAAGAAGAGGATCAATGCTTGATCAAGCACACAGTGTTCCAGGAATATGAGAGAGAACTCTTGATTGATGTAGGAGAGACTGCGAAGCCTCCATAGCATCTCCTCTCTGCTAATCTGAATGTTAACTGAACATTTAGACAGAATCCAAAACCGGACACTGACTTATGGTTGTGCCTTGCTGGACAGAATTTCTAGAGAGGAAATAGATTTTAGATTGTATCAAAGTGGGAAAAGGTGGAAACAATTTGGGGATGGTGGGGTTAATGCAAGCCTTGGAAACAAGTTGCTTTTCCTCTGGACTACAGTGGTAATGACTGGTGAAGAGAGCAATGGCCCAGCTCAGAGGGGGAATCAATAGGGGGCCTGGAAAAGCCCAAACCTCTGCTGACTCCAGGAGCTTTTCATTTTCTTCATTTACTGCTTCCTAATAAATAATGGATAGTTCATTATTGGGGCAGTCAACACTCCGGGCTGCGATTAGTTTTGTACCAGTGGGTTTGGTTTACTTGTATATGTCTTATAATGTGGGATAAATAAGTAAGTAATACATATATACATATATTCAATGAATATTTATAGAATATATATGGATACATATGTATGCATATGCATAACACATTATGAATAGCAAAGTGGTAATTACTTGGGTAGACTGTTCTACTGTTTGTTCAAAGAGCTTTCTACACATATTGCTTCACTTATTTAACCCTTGTAAGACCTTTCTAAGGAAGGGATTGCAATTGTGTTCATTTTCAAAGGTGGAGATGAAGGCTTAGAGAGGCCAATGTTCCCTCAAAAGGCGGCACACTCTGATAAGTGGTTGAGCCAGATTCAAATTCTTTTGTTCTGAGTTAAGGTTTGTGCTCATTCTCTGGTAGTCTGTCTCTAATCCTCTATTAGCTAACATTGTCACAGTTACCAGTTCAGTCGACGCTCAGCCGTGTCCAACTCTTTGCGACCCCATGGACTGCAGCACACCAGGCCTCCCTGTCCATTACCAATTCCCAGAGTTTACTCAGACTCACGTCCATCAAATTGGTGATGCCATCCAACCATCTCATCCTCTGTCGTCCCCTTCTCCTCCTGCCCCCAATCCCTCCCAGCATCAGGGTCTTTTCCAATGAGTCAGTTCTTCATGTCAGGTGGCCAAAGTATTGGAATTTCAGCTTCAGCATCAGTCCTTCCAATGAATATTCAGGACTGATTTCCTTTAGGATGGACTGGTTGGATCTCCTTGCAGTCCAAGGGACTCTCAAGAATCTTGTGCAATACCACAGTTCAAAAGCACCAATTTTCGGCACTCAGCTTTCTTTATGCTCAAAATCTCACACCATACATGAATACTGGAAAAACCATAGCTTTGACTAGATGGATCTTTGCTGGCAAAGTAATGTCTCTGCTTTTTAATATGCTCTCTAGGTTGGTCATAGCTTTTCTTCCAAGGAGCAAGTGTCTTTTAATATCATGACTGCAGTCACCATCTGCAGTGATTTTGGAGCCCAAAAAGATAAAGTCTGTCACTGTTTCCATTGTTTCCCCACTTATTTGCCATGAAGTGATGGGACCAGACGCCATAATCTTAGTTTTCTGAATATTGAGTTTTATGCCAACTTTTTTACTCTCCGCTTTCACTTTCATCAAGAGGCTCTTTAGTTCTTCTTCACTTTCTGCCATAAGGGTGGTGTCATCTGCATATCTGAGGTTATTGATATTTCTCCCAGAAATCTTGATTCCAGCCTGTGCTTCATCCAGCCCAGCATTTCTCATGATGTACTCTGCATATAAGTTAAATAAGCAGGGTGACAATATCTTGATGTACTCCTTTCCCGATTTGGAACCAGTCTGTTGTTCCATGTCCAGTTCTAACTGTTGCTTCTTGACCTGCATATATGTTTCTCAGGAGGCAGGTCAGATAGTCTGGTATCCCCATCTCTTGAAGAATTTTCCACAGTTTATTGTGATCCACACAGTCAAAGGCTTTGGTGTAGTCAATAAAGCAGAAGTAGATGTTTTTCTGGAACTCTCTTGCTTTTTCAATGATCTAACAGATGTTGCCAACTTGATCTCTGGTTCCTCTGCCTTTTCTAAATTCAGCTTGAACATCTGGAAGTTCATGGTTCACATACTGTTGAAGCCTGGCTTGGAGAATTTTGAGCATTACTTTCTAGTGTGTGAGGTGAGTACAATTGTGCAGTAGTTTGAATATTCTTTGGCACTGCCTTTCTGTGAGAGTGGAGTTCTCTTGTTCTGAGTTAAGGTTTGTGCTCATTATTTTGTAGTTGGTTGCTAATCTTCTATTAGCTAACATTGTCACAGGATCAATCACAAAGAAATCACACAGGAATGAACTTTCCTACCACTCTTTCTATTATTGAGTCTGTTCTTTTTAACATGAAACCCTTCATGTTTCATGAAGGGTTACTTAAACTTCTGTTAGGTGGAAAAGGAAATGAAACCCACTCTGGTATTCTTGCATGGGAAATCACATGGCCAGAGGAGCCTGGAAAGCTATAGTCCACGGGGTTGCAAAGAGTTGGGTGTGACTTAGTAATTAAATGAGCAATAATCTTTCTTCATCCTTTTCTCATTGTTATTAGAAAATATGTGAATATGTTAATACTGGAAAGAAGGGGTACAATATTGAGGCTGAATATTTTCTCCTGTAGTATTTTCACTTCATTTAGAGAGAACATCTTAGCCAAAAGGAGTGGGTGTGTATGTGTGTGTGTGTGTATTTAGAGGTGATGGGGGGACTCATTAAAAACTTCCACCTAAATTTTGATCTACTCCCTTTATTCTTAGGACCAGCTCTGACGTGCTATTGGTTTCATTCTTGAATAAGGATAGGTAGTTCTAAGTCTAATAGAAATACGGAAAAGTTAGTTTAAAATAATGAAAGTGAAGTGGCTCAGTCGTGTCCAACTCTTTGCAACCCCATGGACTGTAGCCTGCAATGTTCCTCCACCCATGGGATTTTCCACACAAGAATGTTGGAGTGGGTTGTCATTTTTTTCTCCAGGGGATCTTCCTGACCCAGGGGTCAAGCTTGGGTCTCCCGCATTGCAGGCAGTCTCTTTACCATCTTATATAAGACAGTACAGAAAACAGCAACAGTATGGTAAAATTCTCCACCACATCACACACAACATTTTGGGGGTACCAGTGTTTTCAGACCACAACTTATAGGAATGTGTGATTAACGCAGAATTACTATCTTTGCTTTTCTTTGTGAAGGGTTACATAAACTTGTGTTAGTATCAGCTCTCTGCAAGTTAAAAAGTAAATTGAATGATTCAATTAAGTAAACTAATTTAGATTCTCCTCTTAACTCATGCATATTTACATATGTTAGTGTTTACTGATTAATAGATTAGATGCAAGTTAGTTTAAATCAAGAAAATTGCTCACATATTCATTTAATTTTAAATCCTTAACTACCTCCCTGTTTTTAAGGCAGTGATGTAAAGAATAAGGCATAGAATAAATGAGGATTAGAACAGTCAAAGAAAAAAGGAGATGATACAAAGAATAGAGAAATTTCCTAGAATATAGGCTTCCCCCCTCCAAAAGGTGTGTGTGTGTTGATGTTTGTTAGATCTGGTTTCTCTAAACAATAATTTTTAACAAATATTTAATTAAATTACATTACTAAAATAGCTCATGAGGTTGAATTAATTCAATCTTAATATTGTCTGGCTGACCTCTCAACAAAAATGACACACATACTATAACACCCAGGGCATACTCTGGGGTGTGTGAGTTTTTGGCACTTCCACCTTTGTGGGTGCCTGCCTCCAAAAATTAATGAAAAGTATATCTTATGACTATTATTATAAAGACAAACATGTTAAAATTATATATGAAAATGATTTCATTGAATTTTTTCCTCCTGGAAAAAGATGGGCCCCTATACAAGATGGTGCAAATAAATTTCCTGGGTCCCTTTGTGATTAAAAAAAGGTGACATGTGAAAGTTGTTCAGTTGTGTCCAACTCTTTGCTACCCCTGGACTATACAGTCCATGGAATTCTTCAGGCAAGGATACTGGAGTGGGAGCCTTTCCCTTCTCCAGGGGATCTTCCCAATCCAGGGATCGAACCCAGGTCCCCCATAAGGCAGGTGGATTCTTTACCTGCTGAACCACCAGGGAAGCCCAATTAAAAATATAGTAAATATTAAACTATCTTTACTACTACTTTGTTGTAAAGTTAACTATATTAAAATGTATAGTAAAACATTTTCATAGAGCTAAAAGTTCTCTCATTTTCTTCTGATTTTTAAGAAAATTGAGATTTTTTATTTATTTATTTTTTGATCAATAAAAGTATTATGGGCCCTTGGGACTTGATTCTGGCCCTATTGGATAAGTTAGCCATGAAGATCTTAACACTGCTTCAGCCAATATGATTTCTTCTGGACCTCAAACATGTGACTTTTTTCCCACTAATCTTTGTGCCCGTGTGTGTGTGTGTGTTTGTGAGCCTTTGAAGCCTTACAGCCTCCTCAGTGAGTTGGGAGTTCTTACTGTTGAGTTACTCAGTCGTGTCTGACTCTTTTGTAACCCATGAACTGTAGTTCGCCAGGTTCCTCTGTCCAAGGATTTCCCAGGCAAGAATCCTGGGGTGGGTTGCCGTTTCCTACTCCGGGGATCTTCCTGACCCAGGGATCGAACCCACATCTCCTGGGTCTCCTGCATTGGCAGGCGGATTCTTGACCACTGTGCCACCAGGGGAGCCTGAAAGTTCTTACTCAGCCTCAAATTTTATCTCTTCAGTAAATTTTTTCCTGAATCCCCAGGTAGAATTAATCACACCAAGAAGTTCCCTCAGTATTTGTATATAACTTTACAGAATTGAAGGGGAACCTAGAAACTTGTAAACTTGTAAACACTTTGTCCCCCTTACCATATTTATTTTTGGATAAACTTTCAATTTTGGAATAGTTGTCGATTTACTGCAAAATCGCAAAGATACAGAGAGTTCCCATACACACCACACTGCTTTCAGCTATGCCTGACATCATTACCTTGAATTATTGTGGTGTCCTCGTCAGATCTAAGACACCAACCTTAGTACTTGACTATGAACTAAACTTCAGGTTTTACTCTGATTTCATCAGGTGTACGATCAGGTGATTCAATATGGCTGTTCTTTTGTTCTCTGTGCAGGCCCTGCTCCATCAGTTTCTGCTTCATTCACATGATTCTCCAACCCTTCAAATTAAAGGGCTTAATCAGTTACTGCCTACATGCTTGCCTGCTGCCCAGCCACTGGTTTCCCTGGTAACGCATGAGCCAGCCTGGTGTCAACCCTCCTTATAAATGGTAGCCTCCTTCTTCCCTGAGTAGCGAAGACTGCGGCTGTGTCCTGTCTGTGGTCTACTGAACAGGGTCGGGGTGTTTCCCCAGCACTTCTGTTTCAGACGTGTAAGATCCCCTACCCAACAAACCACTGAGGATGCTGTCCTTTTCTCTGGGGTTATTTCTTAGGTAGTGAGACCGGGCAATTACAAGGCTTGCAAGTCTGTGTGGTGCATACCAACATCAGGTTTTCCAATAACTTGCCTTTTTTTTTTTTTCTATTCCAGGATCCTATCCAGGGCCCCCTGTTGCATTTAGTTATCATGTTTCTTCTATCTCCCCCGGACTGTGAGAGTTTCTCTGGATTTTTCTTGTTTTACATGACTTTGATATGTACAAAGAAGAATGACAGAGTATTTTGTGGATCATCCCCTCAGTTTAGGTTTGTCTTTTTTGGTTGTTGGTTTTTTTCACTAGTAGACTGAAGCTATGGAATTTTGGAAAAAATATCATCAGAGCAAACGATGCTTTCGCTTTTGGAGGTGGTGCAGTGGTGTAGAATCTGCCTGCCAATGCAGGAGATACAAGATCTGTGGGTTTGATCCCTGGGTCAGGAAGATACCCTGGAGGAGGAAATGGCAACTCACTCTGGTATTCTTGCCTGGAAAATTCCATTGACAGAGGAGCCTGGTGGGCTACAGTCCGTAGGGTCACAGAGTCAGACACGACTGAGCACACACATACAAAAATGCCCTCATCATTTCATATCAGGGGTCCCACATTAGTTTGTAGCTGTATATCTACATGTTTGTTTCTTCGTTAAGGATAGGGTCCCGGGTTCCATTGAATGTGCTTGTATTTCCCATATTCACTAATGTATTTTTTAACAGCACATTAATTAGTTCTCTTCCTTGCTAGACTGAAAGTAAAGTGAAAGTGTGATTCACTTAGTCACGTCCGACTCTTTGCAACCCCATGGACTGTAGCTAGCTTCTGTTATGGAATTCTCCAGACAAGAATACTGGAGTGAGTAGCCATTCCCCTTCTCCAGGGATTGAACCCGGGTCTCCGGCATTGCAGGCAGATTCTCTACCTTCTGAGTCACCGCTAGCTCTCTCCCTTGCTAGATTAGGAGCCTCTTAAAACTAGGCTTGCCTTGCTCATTTATTTCTCTATACCTTCTGCACTAAGCCCAGTACTTGGTGTAAAGAAATTTCATATAAAGGTTTTGAAATTCATGTTAAATTAATTGTTCAGTCTTTTTTTTAATAGCTATTTTCAAGGGCCTGCTAGGTTTAATGTGCTCACACAAAGAAAGTAGCTGGCAAGTCGCAGACTCTTTTACTTAAGCTGATAAATGGTTATACTTTGTGGTAAGTACAAATAAGACTGAAATTAATGCTCTTTCCTGTTTATGGACATTAGTCCAACTTGATCTTTACAGAACAGAGACTTACTGAAGCTGTATGGAAGCTGTCTCTCTTAACGGTGCCCCCCGGGGTCTGGACTAGGATTTCTTATTCATTAGAAGTTAATTCCTTCGCTAGCAGACACTCTGAGTGCTCCTGGCTTAGAATGAACCTGGTCTAGCAAATTGTGACACAGGGGAATGAAAATGGCAGATAAAAGAGGAAGTGATACAAAAAGGCTCCCAATTAGAGAATTGGCACGGGTGATTGACAGCAGGTCTGCTGATAAGAGCAGGGTGCAACCTAAAGGCCTTTCACAGGCAATGTTTACATATGTTATGAAACTAAATATAATAGGAATCATTACAATTTTTGTCTAAAAAGAAATTTTAAGGGTTTAATTTTGTGGGTCTTGAGACACACATAGTATTTACAGGAAGAAATGTTAACACTGGTGTGCAGAGTAGAATACAAAGAATATCCCCAATCCTACCCACTCTTTTTTTCCATTTGCATGGGTAATGTCTAAGAGAGATGGACAGATTGACAGTGTCAGAATAGAGGGACAGACAAAATGTGTATATGCTGGTCTTTCAACAAAATTGGGTTATTCCATACATTCCATTTTGTAGGCTTTCATGTTTTATGTAAGCAATACACACATTTTTGGATATTCAGCTTGCTTCAAATAATTAAGGTTTATTGAAAGTTTAGATGTTTCAAATTTTCAGTCTCTGTTTCAAATTTCTATGGAGTAACAGTGAAAATCAGTTTGAGTTAAAAAATATAGTAAGATATTTTTTTAAATGACGAATTTATTTAAACATCTTGGTCAATTTAATACTCCATTAGTACCACAAACTACAAATATTAAAAATCAGTATTTATTGTTTAATATTTTGATTTTAATGTTGACTATTTTAATATTGAAGGTTAAAAATGTCTTATGGTGGACCAAAATTAACACTGGTTAGGGGCTTCCTTGGTGGGAAGAATCTGCCTGCCAATGCAGGAGAGACACAGTTTCAATCCCTGGATCTGGAAGATCCCCTGGAGAAAGATATAGCAACCACTCCAGTATTCTTACCTGGGAAATCCCATGGACAGAGGAGCCTGGTGGGTCATAGTCCATGGCGTCACAAAGAGTTGGACAGGACTTAGCGACTTAGCAACAATAACAACAACAGAAAGAACGACAGCCAGATGTATTTATTTTTTATTCATCATGAGTTTCATCCAATTCTTTTGGTTTCTCCCCTTACAACTTATCTATTTAGCTCTTAATCATGCATTTTTATAGCATGTATAGTCACTAATTTATGATTACCATAAAGCTCTCTAAACAAATAATATAACAATAATAATAACCTTTTAGTATTGTGTTTACCAAATGTGAAGGATTAGGCTAAGATTTTTACAAATAATAGCTTACATAACCAATACAGTAGCACATTGGTCTAGGTATCATCTATCCCTTTTCACTGATGAGAAAACTGATAGTCCAGGGAACTTTCTAAAGGTCACAGAGATAGTAAATGGCATAATACTTAGAACTGAGGACTTTAGATTGACACAGTCCCAGACTTTTCCACAAGGTTGTCAGTACTGAAAACTCTACCACCTGTCTTCCCATCCTCATTGAAAATGTTTCTACTTATGATGTCATCTGTTAGGAAAATGTATGTGTTTCAATTTAATGCCCGAGAGGTGGTGAGTCTACTGTATGTTTATTTTACTTCTGATCTCATAAAAACTGACCACCCACATTTCAGGACCTCTCGTCTGAGTCAGCCCACACTGTTAGTGGAGCGTGTTCTCCTCTAAATAAACCCCCTCTTATCTGTCGCTTTGTCTCTCACTGAATTCTTTCTGTGGCAAGACATCAAGAACCCAAGCTTCATTAAGTCCTGAGACCAGTAAACACTCTCAGTTAAAAGACTGTGGGTTCAAGTTTCAGTCAGAGTTGTAGAGTTTCACAAGTATTTGCTCAACTTCTCCTTATTTTATGAAACCTCTTCTGATTACTTCAACTGAAAAGAAGCACACACCTTCCTGCACAGACTCTAGTCTTAGTACACCTATTTCACTTTCTTTGTGTACATACATACACCTGTTTCTCAGGTTATTCAGTTCAGATCAGTCACTCAGTTGTGTCCAACTCTTTGTGACCCCATGGACTACAGCATGCCAGGCCTCCCTGTCCATCACCAACTCCAGGAGTTCAGTCAAACTCATGTCCATTGAGTTAGTGATGCCACCAACCATCTCATCCTCTGTTGTCCCCTCCTCCTCCCGCCCTCATTCTTTTTCAGCATCAGGGTCATTTCCAATGAGTCAGTTCTTTGCATCAGGTGGCCAAAATATTGGAGTTTCAGCTTCAGCATCAGTCCTTCCAATGAATATTCAGGACTGATTTCCTTTGGGATGGACTGGTTGGATCTCCTTGCAGTCCAAGAGACTCTCAAGAGTCTTGTGCAACACCACAGTTCAAAAGCACCAATTTTCGGCCCTCAGCTTTCCTTATGCTCAAAATCTCACATCCATACATAACTACTGGAAAAACCATAGCTTTGACTAGATGGACCTTTGTTAGCAAAGTAATGTCTCTGCTTTTTAATACCCAGTCTAGGTTGGTCATAGCTTTGCTTCCAAGGAGGAAGAGTCTCTTAATTTCACAGCTGCAGTCACCATCTGCAGTGATTTTGGAGCAAAATAAATAAATAAAGTCTCTCACTGTTTCCATTGCTTCTCCATCTATTTGCCATGAAGTGATGGGACCAGATGCCATGATCTTAGTTTTCTGAATGTTGAGCTTGAAGCCAACTTTTTCACTCTCCTCTTTCACTTTCATCAAGAGGCTCTTTAGTTCTTCTTCCCTTTCTGCCATAAGGGTGGTGTCATCTACATATCTGAGGTTATTGATATTTCTCCTGGCATTCTTGATTCCAGCCTGTTCTTCATCCAGCCCAGCATTTTGCATGATGTAATCTGCATATAAGTTAAATAAGCAGGGTGACAATATACAGCCTTGACGTACTCCCTTTCCTATTTCCTGTTGTTTCCTATTCCTGTTGTTCCATGTCCAGTTCTAATTGTTGTTTGTTGACCTGCATACAGATTTCTCAGGAGGCAGGTCAGATAGTCTGGTATTCCCATTTCTTTAAGAATTTTCCACAGTTTGTTGTGATCCACACAGTCAAAATCTTTGGCATAGTCAATAAAGCAGAAGGAGATGTTTCTCTGGAACTCTCTTGCATTTCCAATGATCCAATGGATGTTGGCAATTTGATCTCTGGTTCCTCTGACTTTTCTAAATCCAGCTTGAACATCTGGAAGTTCACGGTTCATGTACTGTTGAAACCTGACTTGGAGAATTTTGAGCATTACTTTGCTAGCGTGTAAGATGAGTGCAATTGTATGGTAGTCTGAGCATTCTTTGGCATTGCCTTTCTTTGGAATTGGAATGAACACTGACCTTTTCAGGTCATTACTATATTGAGAATAAAACCTGACTTGACTTTTCAGTAATAGAACCACAAAACAGTCCTTATGGCTCTATTACTACTGCAATTGCAGCATCTCCAGACCTTTGAAATTTTCTCCCCTCTACTATTTCTGGAAGACCTGGGGCTGCCTCATATCTACTCAGTTCATGTAAACAATTTGTTTCTATGTGGCATCTTCCATTTTATTTCTCACCATTAGCTTCATAAAGATGGAGCTGAGGATTTTGAAGATGGTGCAAAGGACCAATGTAAACCACAAAGCCATATACCAAACTCCCTGTCAGTACTGCTCTAGCAGCGGTCTCCTGCCGTCTGGAAGCCACAGTGAAGTTGTCCCAACGTTGCTCGTGCTGAAGTCTTTCCACCTTTGTCTATAGCCTCTGAAAGCAACAGTACTTGAACTTCTAATTTCTGCCCCCTAAGATTTAGGTGCTGTAGCTCTTTCAGTTTTTAGCAACCATTCTTCCGATCCTGAAATTAAGTATAAGTTCATAGGGAAGGGGTTGTGTGATCATCTAACCCACTTTCCTTGAGCTTCCTTCAAAATAGCTCTATTCTCAGACTTTGTTCTCAGATCAAACTGCTATGATTTGATCCTTCCCCCCCTGAGATTTGAACTATTTTGCTAAATGCTTCTCAAGAACACGTGCAACTAGATTATAGGCAGAAAGACCCTCTAGTCTTCAAGATATGCTCAGATATCCATGAATATTGGGATGCCCTCTAAAATTACTTTATGATTCATTCTACCATTCTATCATGATTCATCATGTGTCTTTCTGTCTGAATATTCCATAAAGTCTTTGAGAGCAAGGGGTAATTTCTGCATCTATCCCAGTGTTCGTGTCATGCTTGGTACAAAGTAAGGGCTAAATAAGTCATTTTTTAATGAATGCAGCTGGGTCATTTGAAACCTGGAAACGTTTCTCGCTTTGCAGTTAATGAAAGGGTTAACTTCAGTGTTCGAAGAGCTCGATACAGCACAAAGAAAGTACAAATAAGTGTGGATGGCCAGCAGGTTCTGGAACTCTGTCAACACATTTCAGGATGTTTATTCAAATCTGCCATTTTCTCCATGCATACACAAGCACACTTAGGGTGGACGTGCCCTGGGAGAACTGGCATTCATCAAGGTTTCTAAGCCATTACTTTTTCTATGGACCCTAGCTGATGCTTCCTTCAGAAAATGTGAAAGGCCTGCTAATTTCTTCCATGGAAAGAGCAACAGAGGCACAAAAGTTGAAACCTGAAAGGTCATCCTGTGGAATATACAAGGCTGGGGGCAGCTCCTCAAAATAAGAAAATGAAAATGAATTCATTAGACCATCAGTGTTCCATTGATAGTCCTTAATAATTATGGATATTTGGTTCCTGCTGAAAAAGAATTTTAAAATTTAGCATTTGTCTGTTTTGAGTGATTAAAATCTCTATCCTTTTAAAAACTATCATGGATAAGAATAATGAATAATGACAATACAGGTGGCTCAGTGGTAAAGAACCCACCTGCCCATGCAGAAGATGGAGGAAGATCCTCTGGAGAAGGAAATGGCAACCCACTCCAGTATTCTTCCCTGGGAAACCCTATGGAGAGAGAAACCTGGTGGGCTACAGTCCATGGGGTCGCAAAGAGTTGGACACAACTTAGCGACTAAATAACAGCAAATTCTTTTTACATTGTTATTGAGTTTCCTGAGGATGACTAGGAACTGAGGAACTTCTGGAGGTCAGAAGTTCAAAATCAAGGCTTCATCAGGGTTCTCTCTGAAGGCTCTAAAGAAGAATACTTTTTTGCCTGTGCCGGCATCTGCTGACTCCCAGCAATCCTTGCCGTCCCTTGGTTGTAGGTTGCTGTTTTTGCTGTTGTTCAGTTGGTAAGTCATGTCCAGCTATCTGTGACCCCATGAACTGCAGCACGCCCGGCTTCCCTGTCGTTTACCATCTCCCAGAGTTTACTCAAACTCATATCCATCAAGTCGGTGATGCCATCCAACCATCTCATCCTCTGTCAGCCCCTTCTCCTCCTGCCTTCAATCTTTCCCAGCATCAGGGTCTTTTCCAGTGAGTCAGTTCTTCACATCAGGTGGCCAAAGGATTGGAGTTTCAGTTTCAGCATCAGTCCTTTCAATGAATATTCAGGACTGATTTCCTTTAGGATGGACGGGTTTGATCTCCTGGCTTCTCGGTGCATCACTTCAACCTCTGCCCCCATCTTTACATGGTTATCTTCCTTCTGTGCATCATCCCCTCTTATTATAAGGTTACTCATCATTGGACTTAACTCATTACTGGACTGAGTTGTTGGTTAGATATGAATTTAGAAGAGACACCATTGAAAGGCAACTTGAGGGTTCTATGGCCAGAACTAGGTGAACAGGCATATCAACCCAGAGTCCATATCCTAATGGACTGCAAACACTCCACTAGTAGCTCAAAGGGCTTCTTGGTGAGCAGAAGCCCTTCCTCCATCGCAACACTTCACTGCCAACTGCAGGGAAGTGCATAAATTGAGGATAACTATACATGGGAATGGCTTCCCAGAGGTGAACGGTCCACATTTTCTGCAAACATATGTAGCATCTCTGACATCAAGACATTCAGCTTCTTCTCTGGGCCCCTCCCTGGGAATCTGTAGGAACATCTGGGAGCAGAAAATGTGCAAAAGACTTAAATTTCACATGAATGAGGTGAGTGGGTGTGCAGGCCATCAAGAGCAGGTAAGGAGGGCACAATATGTGAGCAGATTTATACTCATCAACTCTTTAAGATCTGAAATAGGAATCTCTGGAGTGTAAGTTTTTCTGAAAAATCTTTAGATAAATCTTTTACCTAAACAATTCCAAGGGAAGTTCAAAGCAATCACATTTTGCAAGTAATTTACATGGACAATTTAGGTGAGGTAGGGGGTACCTAAAGAGGTGAGAAAACGGCCTTATTTCTCTTTCTAGTCTTTGTGGCAGGAAGTTTTTGTTCTTGTTTTGACTTGCTTGATCCCAGAAGCCCCCAAGTTTCTCAGTATACCTTGTATCCAACTGCTCAAGGATGAATTAGCAAGGCTCAGGAAGCAGGTGGTTTGGAGGTAAAAATGTTCCATGTTTTGTTTGTTCTAATTATTTGCTTGCAGCATGTGGAGAGAGAGTCAATTAGGCACCTAGGATACCGACCACCAAGATCTTTATAGATTCAGACTCACACTTGCATCCTAATGGGACACAAACAGGAAGCTATTTGTTTCAGGGATCCTAACATTTTAATCGCCACCAAATCTAGTCCCTTCTAGAATGGAAAGCAAGGGCTCTTTAATTGCCCTCAGGATCTCCAAATAACCATTAAGAACAGAAGTGAAAAGCATGGACTCCGATTCCAACTGCAAAAGCAATAACTAATGAGAAACAAGCGGCTTTGCTTATCGTAGTTTCTTTGGGCTCCGATGCATGGAGCTGGTTGGATAGTCACTGTGGATTTCACAATGTATTTCAATATATAACTTTGGCAGGAGGCTTCCCAGGAGCCTCAGTGTTACAGAATCCACCTGCCAATATAGGAGATGCACATTCGATCCCATGGTTGGGAACATCCCCTGGCAACCCACTCCAGTATTCTTGCCTGGGAAATCCCATGGACAGAGAAGTGTGGTGGGCTACAGTCCATGGGGTCTCAAAAAGAGTCAGAAACGACTTAGCCACTAAACAACAACATAGCTTTGGCACATTAAAGGTATAGTATGAGCATTGTTTGTATAATTTTATGCAGTGGCAAATACTATGACATGGCTGATTTATAATAGCAAGTTCTCATGTCCTATGAAATATTTTCCAAGATTAAATATAAAAGAAATAGTTTACTTGAGAAAAAGAAAATGTATTGTTGAGCAAGAGAATGCTAGCTTGGGGGGCTAGATGCTAACTTGGGGGATCTTCATCACTGATATTTGAAGTGTTCATTTTCACAGGAGGGTTGTACTTGGGTATGCACACGTTGAGTCGAATACAGTTGGGTCCAGGAGTGGATCAGAAGAGTCCACATGGACACTTGTATATGAGTCCAGACTCATATCCAAGCAGAAACTAGAGTTTTTGGTCTAGCTGTGACCACCTGTTTGCTTCTGTACACTTGGCCAGGGTTCTGCTACAAGAAGATGTATCTGGGGTGGTCAGTACCAGTATCACCTAGAGACACCACAGACATACATGAAACAACTGCCATCCATCTCGTGTATCTAAGGGCAGAAGTCTGTTTTGTGGATTTATCTAGGAGGCATATTTTGGATCACACCCAACTTTCTCCTGCCACTCAGTAGACTTCTGGGCCGTGGATCTAGATACAGAGTGTTCAGAGGACGCAAACCAATATGGATTTTAACTCAAGGAAAAGGCAGTTTATGCCAGCTTTAAATATATTTTAAGGCAGTTTTCAGTTGAAGCAGATGCTATGGATACCTGCCCGTATCTCCTTGGGTCACCAACTCCCAGTACCTGTAACTTTTTGCCTGAAGTTTTACTCTAGTGACAGAGCCCTGACAGTTCAGGCATGAGGCAGATGAACATGCGGTGAGATGGATCCACACCTCCACCCCCAGCAGCTCCTCACCAGGGGCTGAAGGAGCCAGAGGATTAACCTCCTGCAAAATTCTACCTCTGGGGATAACTCTGAGGTGCTTGTCCTCACCAGTTTTCTGAGTGTTTTGGTGGGAGTGAGCATCAGTGGAGCACAGTGGCAATCTGGGGGATGATACAAACTCTGTTTTTGACCTTCCCTTTGGTGTTGTTACTTTGGAGACATTACTTTGCCAACAAAGGTCCGTCTGGTCAAGGCTATGGTTTTTCCAGTAGTCATGTATGGATGTGAGAGTTGGACTATAAAGAAAGCTGAGCACCGGAAGAATTGATGCTTTTGAACTGTGGTGTTGGAGAAGACTCTTGAGAGTCCCTTGGACTACAAGGAGATCCAACCAGTCCATTCTAAAGGAAATCAGTCCTGAATATTCACTGGAAAGACTGATGCTGAAACTGAAACTCCAATCCTTTGGCCACCTGATGCGAAGAACTGACTCACTGGAAAAGACCCTGATGCTGGGAAAGACTGAAGGCGGGAGGAGAAGGACGACAGAGGATGAGATGGTTGGATGGCATCCCCGACTCAATGAACATGAGTTTGAGTAAACTCCCGGATTTGGTGATGGACAGGGAGGCCTGGCGTGCTGCAGTCCATGGGGTCGCAAAGAGTCCGACACGTCGACTGAGCGATTGAACTGAAATGAACTGGTGTCTGTCTTCCCTGCTCATTTCCCAGGGTTTCTTGGGATCACCTCCCCAAATGCATCACTTGAATGTGAGTGTTGTCTCAGGCTGTGCTTCTGAAGAGCTCCATGTAAGTCAGAGGTCTCCTTCCACTTTTTATTACCTTGCCAGATTCAGAAAGCTGATGAGGCATGCATTGAAACAGTGCCTGTTATATAATCAGACCGTGTTGGGAGCTGCACATACAGTGTTCCTGATTCTCTTGTGTCCATCGTGATGGAACTCAGTGCTGGAGCAAGCCACGTTCTCAGCCTGAAATCCTAACCCAATCTCCAGGCGTCTCACTTTCTCAAGTTAAATATTTATGAGGTGCATTTTGAGAAATAACAAACAGGAACGCACGACTTAGCAGGACTTTCTCCTCTGTCATCAAGTGTCTGTGGCCAGGCAGAAGTGGGACTGCCAGTGTGAAGCTCACTTGAGGCCCGGAGTTATTCGCTAAAGAGGCAGTTAGGAATCAGAGAGTGCAGGAAACCTCGGGCAAGGCTGCTTCATTAGTGCCTCTGCTGATTAATCAAGACCAGGCTGTCACTCTGTTAAATGCCTCGAGGTGAAGTTGGAGGCAATCAGCGCCGTGGAAGCTGCTTGATTGCTTCTCAAAGTGGCAGGTTGCTTTCGGACACGGTGCTTGCTCCTGTCGGAGCTGCGTGGTGACCTTCAACGGGGACAGTGACCCCGGCTCCAAGTCCAGAGCGGATGGACACACTCTCTTGGAGTCGGTTATGCAAAGCCAGTTACACATGAAGAATCAGCCGCAGGATCCCCGAACGCAATTATGTTTTGGTTTCATAAATGCAGCTCAATTATTGCATTTGTCTTCCTTTTGTATTTAGCTTGGAACAGGCACTCCCACTAAATGTGCCAAACGCTTTATTTTTGTCTCCGTTTTTAGAGTGTACATCAGGAAAATGAAGTGCGCTCTCCCTCCCACAGTAAACAGCCACATAACTGTAATAAGAAGCTTTCTGAATAATTTATAATTTGCAAACAAAAATTCATCTGATTATGCTGAAATGACAGACACTCTGCATAACAATGTGTATTATCAAAGAGAGTTTTTTTTTTTTCTTTTTCCACTCTGGTTACTGATTATTTACACAAATTGAAGAGAAATCACTATGTACACTATTACCTTTAAATTATTTCTTAATATACCTTTTAATCTTTCAAAGCTATACAGGAACAATATAATTATTCTCTGCCAATCACTGATGATGATGCATTCAAAAGCATTTTCCTAGGAGGGTGAGCAAAACACACGTTCAAGATAATAGGCAGCTCAATGCTGCTTTTTCCTAGGTAATGGGTGTTTCTGGTTTATGTATCATCAGCGACTCAAGACTGTTTTGTGCTCAATAAAAAGGAGATAATGCATAACATTTTGCTCCACGGTTACACCATTCCTTCTTCTCGCCTCTTGGCTTAATATTCAATGTGAAAATGATGGAGCTCTTTATTTGTTTCAAGGCAAAAGTCTTTGATTAAAACTGATGATTTGGGGACTTCCCTGGTGGTCCAGTGGTTAAGGATCCACCTTCCAATACAGGCGATGGGTGTTTGATCCCCAGTCAGGGGACTAAGATCCTGTATAACATGGGGCAACTGAGCCCATGCAACATAACTAGAGAGTAGCACACTGCAAGGAGAGACCCAGTATTCCCTGTCTAAGACATAACATAGCCAAATAAATAAATAAATGTTTAAAAAACATTTGAAAATAACTGATGGTTTGGCTGGAACCATATTGGGAACTAATCAGAAGATATAGAGAGCAGAAGAAATAACGTGAATGTGTGCACTCAGTTGCTCAGTCACGTCCGACTCTTTGAAACCCCATGGGCTAGAGCCCACCAGGCTCCTCTGTCCATGGGGTTTTCCAGGCAAGAATACTGGAGTGGGTTCGCACTTCCTCCTCTAGGGAATCTTCCCAATCCAGGCATGGAACATGAATCTCTTGCATTAGCAGGGGAATTTTTTTTTTTTAACCACTGAGTCACTTGGGAAGCCCCAGAAGAAGTAATGCCCCCTCTCCAAAATTCTGGGTGAAGATTGTACACTCTGAAGGAGTCTTGAAGTCTGGCATAAAATTTTAAAGGTGTGGATGAATCCTCTGAGGGATTCTCCATTTACATTTAAATTGTACAGTCTCATATTGTGTGACTCCTGGCTCCAGAGGTACAAGTCACAGCTGGGTTATAACATATAACCTCTTAAGTCTTGAGACTAATGATTCTTTTTCTTGAGTGAGTTCATCTGTCTCCTCAAATAATCTAGAATACCAGCCCATTTTCCCCCCAAGTTTTAATTATTACCGAGTTTTACCCCAGGTCAGTTTTTCTATTGTTGGGAAAGGAAAATATGTTCTGCTACTCTTTGAGGTTCTTCTGGCTGGTTCAAGAATTTAACCGACAGGAGACATAAACAAGAGAAAATCCAATTTAAATACGTTCAAAAGGGGCCCTGTAAGAAAAATGAGACTGAAGGACAAATCAGGCAGTTGAGGCTTATATGGCATCAGAAAGAAGGAGAAAGGGGTAGGGGTTTGGAATTTCCAAAATGAGGAACAGACCCTGTAGGAAGACAGGGAAAAACAAATGTTTGGTAAACAAATGTTTGCCATTCTATTGAGGGACAATGGGATACAGAGAGGGCTTTGATCAAACAGGCTGTGCTGAGGTTCCCCCCACCGCCCCCCCGCCATCTATCACACTGAGCTCATATTCCCTACATTTGGCTCTGGTGACCACTCTCTTCTTGGGACAGGCCACCTTTTGGGCAGTGTAACAGGTAAAGCTCTTCCTGAGACTTTGTTTCTCAAAAACAACCAGGCTAAAATAACCCTCATGCCAAAGAGACAAACTTTGCTCCCTTACCATATGTTTCGCCAGAATATTACAAGACTTGGTAACTAGGTTAAGTAAGTATGCACAGCATGATTCATGTGTCGAACAACTATTTTCCCAGAACACTGTATCGAATTCTGGGAGACTTTAAGAATATTAAAAAAAAGATTACAATATAATACTTCTGCCTCCTAGTACTTGAGAATGCATTTGCAAACAACACAAAATTACTTCCCATTAAGCCACGGATTCCTAGTGTTTGCAGTGAGAGAACTTATTTTTAACAGCCTCAGTTGGGAATTTTTGCATAGAAATGGGTGTTCAGTGGCAACCACACCGTTTATCAGGTTATAACCCAAGAGCGTGTGAGAAAGCCACCATCAAGATCTGTAACGTGTACGGTCGCCTGGAACTGGACTTTCTGTTCGGAGGTGCAAACTAAAGAATATCACTCATCATCAGGCTCTACACGGGTTAAGTCACTAGACACTGCAGTTGTCTTTAACTTTAACACAACATTTAACACAACCTTGAAAAGAGCTCAAAGATGAGATCAGGAATGAGGCTCTCTGTGCTTGGGGATAATCCAGCAGAACAAGCCTTTACACGGGTATTTTCAGGAGAAAATTTTATGAATTTAAATTCTTGCATCTGCTCATACCTAGAAAAGCACTAAAATAATTAACGACGACATCTGTTCCTTATGACCAGCAGCAACCTTCTAGCGAGGTGAGTGCTTGATTGCATGAACCCACTTCACCAATATCACATAAATACTGACACCCCTTCCCAGCACTTTGGAGCAGGTCTTCGGTGCCAGGAGGCCCTCTCCTGGGCTACAGTACTCGGTAAGCCCCCAATAAAACTGAACTCACAGCTCTCGTATTGTGCTCTATTTTTTTTTTTTTTTAAGACAGAGAAATCTAGACAAACCTTTAGAATCAAGCAAGGATCTAGACATCATTTGCGAACCCAGAGATTCTGAAAGTTGTGCATTCTGCTTTCTCTTGGGAGTACATCTGAGTGGCACCAGAGGCCAGCTCGTGAAGCCATCACCACTTTGGTAACCTGTCTGTGTCTTTCTCATCTCAATTTAATAATAAGTGTGGTTACAAGAGGAGCATGGGTTGTCTGCAGAGTTAGTACCTCTTTCTTACAAGCTGGCAGCATGCTGAAAGGGGAGGTTGGTGATATTTACAAGTGCCTCCAGTGTATTGGGTCTGGGGTTAAACGGGTGGTCTCAAGGCAGCGCTGTGAGTAGAAGTGGGGTCTGGTTTAACTGACAGCACTTGCAGGCTCCTGTTATTTCACCAACAAGGACCTAAACTCTCGGTCTAAAATCATTCTGTACCAACACTGTATTTAGAAATTCCACTATGCTAACATTTCTCCATGGATATTTTCACTAATATTTCTTACTTTTAAACTCCTTAACAGTTGTCAGATGATGAAATTTTTATTCCATAATAACCTGGGGTGGATTAAACTATGCCATATTTCCCAAATGTCTCCAAATCATTCCATCTCCTCTATATTAGCACACTTCTTAATGGTTAGAAGGCAGACAGCCCACTTAGAACTTTCCAAATAAGAATGTCAAGAAAGAAGACACCTCTATGTTGAATAGTGGCTAGTGCCATCTCTCTGAGTTTGAGGAATCCGAGTGTGCAATAAGGAAAGGACTTTGTTGCCTTGGTTAAAATGACTTAAATAATACATTCACGAATTTTATTTGCCTTTATCTGTCAGGGGTTTCAATTTCTAGTGAGAGGATTATTTTCCCAGTACTGTAGTATGTGATGAAACATGTCAAGAGATTCAGAATTACCCTGTCTATACGAAAAGTACCAGAGAAACCCAGACATGACCAAGGAGACTGTTCTTCGCCTCTCTGTGTTGATCTTATCTGAGCATCCCAAAAGCAGCCCCCAGAGGGGCTTGATGTTGGCCTGATGTCAGTTCTCCAGGGCAACAGACGCTCCTCAAATGAATGGTATATTTATGGTTTTGATCCCTGTATTACAGTTTAGTTGCATTTTTGGAAGGAATGCAAGTGACCTTGTGAAGGCCAACAGTGAACAGAATGGAAATGAGCCAGACATTATCATAATAAGACCTCTGGAAACAGACATTTCATTTAGAAAATTTGGTCCTGAATATATTTTATACAACTCTATTTTTTATTATCTCAACACTGATTCCATATACATGAGGATGTGTGCCCAGTTGCCAAGACGGGTCTGACTCTTTTGGACCCCATGGACTGTAGCCCACCAGGTTCCTCTGTCCATGGGATTTCTCAGACAAGAATATTGGAGTGAGGTGTCATTTCCTTCTCCAGGGGGTCTCCCCCACCCAGGGATTGAACCCAGATCTCCTGCATTTGCAGGTGCATTCTTTACCACTGAACCACCAGGGAAGCGCCTCCATATACGCAGGAATGGACTAATCAAATGTTTCCAAGATGATTTTCACTCAAAGTTAGAGTGATGTTTAAAGGATCTAATGAAAATTCAGGTCTTGAACTTTTATTAATTTTTAAAATTCTCATTTCTATTGACCACCAATGAAAAAAGTGTAGCACCCCAAACAGAGTTAGAGTTAACAGTAATCCAAATTTTTAAAAATGTGTTTCTTCAAAAACTTATTTGGACTAAACTTGAAATAAAAGGGAAACATGTATTCTGTGAAGGGAGAATGTGAATGGGAAAGGCAATAAAATGAAATACAGAAATAAAAATGGAAATTCACAAATTATTTCATATTTAGGTTTTTCTTTTCTTTCTTTTTTTTTATTTATTTTTTTTTAATTTTTTTATTAGTTGGAGGCTAATTACTTCACAACATTTCAGTGGGTTTTGTCATACATTGATATGAATCAGCCATAGATTTACACTTATTCCCCATCCCGATCCCCCCTCCCACCTCCCTCTCCACCCGATTCCTCTGGGTTTTTCTTTTCATATTTGAGATTTATGAATCTTTCCTCCCAACAGAAAGGAAACACCCCAAGGTTAGAGTTCTTGGTCACATAAAGGGGTTGGCTCTACCTGTGAGGACCTTTCCTACCCAGAAAAGAAGTTTGGAAGACATAGGAGACTGAGAGGGGATGAACATTTTTGTGAAAGCAAAATAAGATCTCACATGAATGGTCCCTTCGCAGAGCACCTGGTGCATCATAGAAAGGAAGGAGCAGTGTGTCCTTCCCTACAAGAGGAGAAGAGAAAGGCTTCTGGGTCTCGTTTCACCTTTGGAGGTTAGGAAAGAAGATCTGTTTCTCCAGTAGTCTAATCTTTGTCTTTCCCGGCAAGGGCAAAGTTCTTTCTGATCAGAGAAGTCTTCTTTGATAGGGCCTTCTGCTATTTCAAAGCATAAATGAATTGGGACAGAGTTGTGCGGCTGACCTTTCCCCATTTTCTTTAGACAATGGTAGCCATCGACAGGAGAACAGAAAGGACAGAGGATTGGGCAAGAGCAAGCAGAATCATATTCATGAAATGCGATAGCCACCGCTGCTGACTGAGCTTCCATAATACACGGGAGTATCACACGCAGCATTTTACTTTTTTAAGCACCACCACAAGGCTGGTGCTGCTGCTTGTATCTCACAGATAAAGGGGCCCAAACCCCAGAAAAAATCATAAACAGTATAAAATCATACATTCTTCATTCAAGAAGCAGCTAGGATGTGAACTGCATTTGAACTGGAGTTATACAATGTTGGTATGATGTCTATGCTGTTTTGTGCTTCCTGCTAGTTCATCTCTGCTACACAGGAAGACATCTAGCCATCAACGTGGCACCAGGTACTTGCAAGCTCTTGGTGCTGCCCTGACCTCCTACATCTACTAGAGGTAAATATCCAAGAGAGTGCCTCTCACAACTGGGTGGTGACTTACTGAAAGCAAGATAAGAACAAAGAGGAAGAGACAAAGACAGGCATTGGAAGAGAGGAACTGGGCAGGGGCCACCGGAGTGAGGAGTCTGAGGAGACTCGACTGACCATCAGTTGTAAGTTTCCTGTGATGTGTCCTAGACTAAACTCGCTCCTAATTGGCCCCTTCATTGTTAATAAGAGATCACGAGGAAGTCTGCCATAGTCCCATCTTTTTAATGTGTTACATGTTGCTATTAATAGATATTCTATATTTTGCCCACACAGAAAGAACTGAATGCAACAGCTGCATTACTGACCCCATTCCTCACAGGCATGTGCACACCCAGTCTCTGGAGTTTCCCAAGTTCTGATCCCCCTCTCCAACAGCACTGAGACACGAACCTGAAACAGGTTGGGATGGAGGACTTGAGCAGTGAAATCAACCCTGAATATTCACTGGAAGGACTGATGCTAAAGCTCCAATACTGTGGTCACCTGATGTGAAGAGCTGAGTCACTATTAGAGACCCTGATGCTGATGCTGGGAAAGATTGAAGGCAAAAGGAGAAGAGGGAAGCAGAGGATGAGATGGTTGGATGGCATCATCGACTCAGTGAGTTTGAGCAAACCCCAGGAGATGGTGAAGGACAGGGAAGCCTAGTGTGCTGCAGCCCATGAGACCGCAAAGAGTCAGACATGACTTAGCGATTTAACAATTCCTGTCAAGGAAGACAAAGACACCCGCAGGTGGGCTTAGTTCACAAAGATTAAAGTCTCATTTATCTACTGGACTGCTCAGACCCACCCATTCAGCTTTACTGTGGTTCAGCATGAGGTCTCTGTAGGTGCTAAGTAGTTTCCTTGGGGTGTTATGGGTGCTTCCCAAGAGCTGGTTTCTTGAGGCCAAAGTACTGAAAATGAGGGAGGCTGGGAAAAAGTGCAGAAAGCTGTGGTTGGGGACATTATCTCTTCTGTCTTTGTTTACACTATAAGTCTTTGTGCTGCAGACAGGAGTAATGGGAACAAGCATTTGATCAGTAGTCCAGAAAATCTTGCAGAGGAGGAAGGAAGGGGAGTGGATTCCAAAGTACAGCTGCTGAAGGGATGTTCATTCCACCTTGATCAGTGGTCCATCGCCAAGGGACCATGATGCCAAGGATGGTGCTGGCCAGACACGTTTTCCGCCATGATCTATGTTGGATCCCTACCAGCTAATCCAAAGAAACATACCAAAAAAAAAAAAAAAGTGTGCTTGGTAAACAAATACTGTTGTAGGTCATGTATCCAAACTCATCATTTCAACTAGAAGGATCCCTGCCATAAAGAGATTGTGAGGTGATCACCAATATCAACAAAAAGGACAGATTAAGTCTGACAAAAAGATTGAGTGGTTGGGAGTTAATTTGTTCACAGATGTGTATGTGTATAAATCACATATATATATATTATATATATATATATATAATATATATAAATTCATATGTAGATAGACAACATACATTCCATAATTATATACTCACCTCCCCACTGTAAATCTGTCTTAGAACAAAAGTTTCCTAGACTCCATTGATAAATGTATAATCGTACTTAACACCATATTTAAGGCAAATAAACCATTTTAAACTACACTATTCTAAATCACTCTTGAAAATGGTACTGATGAGCCTATTTTGCAGGACAGGAATAGAGACCCAGACGTAGAGAACAGCCTTGTGGACAAAGGGTGGGAAGAAGAGGGTGGGATGAACTGAGAGTGTAGCACTGACACATGCACTATCATGTGTGAAACGCACAGCTAGTGGGAAGCTGCCGCGTAGCGCGGGGAGCTCAGCTCCGAGCTCTGTGAAGGCCTAGGGGGGTGGGATGGGGTGGGGAAGGGGGCCCAATAGGGAGGGGATATATGTGTACTTGGGGCTTCCCTGTTGGCTCAGCGGTAAAGAATCTGTCTGCAAGGCAGGAAAACCGGGTTCAACCCCTGAGTTGGGAAAATCCCCTGGAGGAGGGCATGGCAACCCACTCCAGTACTCTTGACTGGAGAATCCCATGGACAGAGGAGCCTGGGGGCTACAGTCCTTGGGGCCGGACACTCCAGAAGCGACTAAGCAGCAGCAGGAGCAGCACATGTCCACTTACAGCTGATTCACAGTGTCGTAGAGCAGAAACCAGCACAACCCTGTAAGGCAATCACGCTCCAATTAAAGATAATAGCAACAGTGAAATCCCTCCTTATCTCACCTCATTTTGAGATCAGACATTCAGTTACAATATTCAACAGAAGGATCGAGTTTCAGAATACAGGAGGACTGGCAGGTGTAGGAAACTCAGTTATTTGATTTCAGATGTAAAAAGATATATTCTTACACGGATCATGGAAAGAAAACATATTTCATTTACAGATATTCAGCTGCAACTTGTAAAACAAAACAAAAACAAAACAGCTGTCTCCAAAGATTAACTCTGCCCTGGTCTCCCAACAGCATGCTGATTTGAAAGAATCCCTGCTGCTAATAACAGAGGAAATATAGCAAAGAGGGGAACGTATTAGACTTCGCCTGGGAGGACTTGAATGACAGGGGCACAGGAGCTGAGTTGGGGATGAGGGGAAAATTTGGTTCACACCGTCTCAATGACTCAATTTAAAATAGACCCATTTCACTTCTTCTTTTCCTATCTGGATTCCTTTTACTTCTTTTTCTGCTCTGATTGCTCTGGCCAAAACTTCCAAAACTATGTTGAATAGTAGTGGTGAGAGTGGGTACCCTTGTCTTGTTCCTGATTTCAGGGGAAATGCTTTCAATTTTTCACCATTGAGGGTAATGCTTGTTGTAGTTTGTCATATATAACTTTTATTATGGTGAGGTATGTTCCTTCTATTCCTGCTTTCTGGAGAGTTTTAATCATAAATGGATGTTGAATTTTGTCAAAGGCTTTTTCTGCATCTATTGAGATAATCACATGGTTTTTATCTTTCAATTTGTTAATGTGGTGTATTACATTGATTGATTTCCAGATATTAAAGAATCCTTGCATTCCTGGGATAAAGCCCACTTGGTCATGATGTATGATTTTTTTTAATATGTTGTTGGATTCTGTTTGCTAGAATTTTGTTAAGGATTTTTGCATCTATGCTCATCAGTGATGTTGGCTTGTAGTTTTCTTTTTTTGTGGCATCTTTGTCTGGTTTTGGAATTAGGGTGATGGTGGCCTCATACAATGAGTTTGGAAGTTTACCTTCTTCTGCAATTTTCTGGAAGAGTTTGAGTAAGATAGGTGTTAGCTCTTCTCTAAATTTTTGGTAGAATTCAGCTGTGAAGCCACCTGGTCCTGGGCTTTTTGTTTGCTGGAAGATTTCTGATTATAGTTTAGATTTCCTTGCTTGTGATGGGTCTGTTAAGATCTTCTATTTGTTTCTGGTTCAGTTTTGGAAAGTTACACTTTTCTAGAAATTTGTCCATTTCTTCCAAGTTGTCCATTTTATTGGCATAGAGCTGCTGGTAGTAGTCTCTTATGATCCTTTGTATTTCAGTGTTGTCTGTTGTGATCTCTCCATTTTCATTTCTAATTTTGTTAATTTGGTTCTTCTCCCTTTGTTTCTTAATGAGTCTTGCTAACGGTTTGTCAATTTTGTTTATTTTTTCAAAAAACCAGCTTTTAGCTTTGTTGATTATTGCTATGGTCTCTTTAGCTTCTTTTGCATTTATTTCTGCCCTAATTTTTAAGATTTCTTTCCTTCTACTAACCCTGAGGTTCTTCATTTCTTCCTTCTCTAGTTGCTTTAGGTGTAGAGTTAGGTCATTTATTTGACTTTTTTCTTGTTTCTTTAGGTAAGCCTGTAATGCTATGAACCTTCCCCTTAGCACTGCTTTTACAGTGTCCCATAGGTTTTGGGTTGTTGTGTTTTCATTTTCATTCATTTCTATGCATATTTTGATTTCTTCTATGATTTGCTGGTTATTCAGCTACCAGTGGTATTTTTCACAGATGTAGAACAAATAATTTCACAATTTGTATGGAAATACAAAAAACCTCGAATAGCTAAAGCAATCTTGAGAAAGAAGAATAGAACTGGAGGAATCAACCTGCTTGACTTCAGACTCTACTACAAAGCCACAGTCATCAATACAGTATGGTACTGGCACAAAGACAGAAATATAGATCAATGGAACAGAATAGAAAGCCCAGAGATAAATCCACATACCTATGGACACCTTATCTTTGACAAAGGAGGCAAGAATATCCACTGGAGAAAAGACAACCTCTTTAACAAGTGGTGCTAGGAAAACTGGTCAACCACTTGTAAAAGAATGAAACTAGAACACTTTCTAGCACCATACACAAAAATAAACTCAAAATGGATTAAAGATCTAAATGTAAGACCAGAAACTATAAAACTCCTAGAGGAGAACATAGGCAAAACACTCTCTGACATAAATCACAGCAGGATCCTCTATGATCCACCTCCCAGAATATTGGAAATAAAAGCAAAAATAAACAAATGGGACCTAATGAAACTTAAAAGCTTTTGCACTACAAAGGAAACTATAAGCAAGGTGAAAAGACAGCCCTCAGATTGGGAGAAAATAATAGCAAATGAAGCAACAGACAAAGGATTAATCTCAAAAATATACAAGCAACTCCTGCAGCTCAATTCTAGAAAAATAAATGACCCAATCAAAAAATGGGCCAAAGAACTAAACAGACATTTCTCCAAAGAAGACATACAGATGGCTAACAAACACATGAAAAGATGCTCAACATCACTCATTATCAGAGAAATGCAAATCAAAACCACAATGAGGTACCATTACACGCCAGTCAGGATGGCTGCTATCCAAAAGTCTACAAGCAATAAATGCTGGAGAGGGTGTGGAGAAAAGGGAACCCTCTTACACTGTTGGTGGGAATGCAAACTAGTACAGCCGCTATGGAGAACAGTGTGGAGATTTCTTAAAAAACTGGAAATAGAACTGCCATATGACCCAGCAATCCCACTTCTGGGCATACACACTGAGGAAACCAGATCTGAAAGAGACACGTGCACCCCAGTGTTCATCGCAGCACTGTTTATAATAGCCAGGACATGGAAGCAACCAAATGTCCATCAGCAGAGGAATGGATAAGGAAGCTGTGGTACATATACACCATGGAATATTACTCAGCCATTAAAGAGAATTCATCTGAATCAGTTCCAGTGAGATGGATGAAACTGGAGCCCATTATACAGAGTGAAGTAAGCCAGAAAGATAAAGACCAATACAGTATACTAATGCATATATATGGAATTTAGAAAGATGGTAATGATAACCCTATATGCAAAAGAGAAAAAGAGACACAGATGTACAGAACAGACTTTTGGACTCTGTGGGAGAAGGCGAGGGTGGGATGTTTCGAGAGAATAGCATTGAAACATGTATATTATCTAGGGTGAAACAGATCACCAGCCCAGGCTGGATGCATGAGACAAGTGCTCGGGCCTGGTGCACTGGGAAGACCCGGAGGGATCGGGTGGAGAGGGAGGTGGGAGGGGGGATCGGGATGGGGAATACATGTAAATCCATGGCTGATTCATGTCAATATATGGCAAAAACCACTACAATATTGTAAAGTAATTAGCCTTCAACTAATAAAAATAGAAAACAAACAAACAAATAGACCCATTTCATCTTTTGAAAACACAGCATTTTCTCTGTGACAAATATGGAATAGTCTCTCCATAACTCTAAACCATTAGTTTAAGGAGGTTCCTTTTATTCTGATATGAAATTAGGACTTTTCTATTACCACAAGAGACTGAAAGTATTTCCAGGACAAGCTGGAAGCAATCTTGAACATTAGACAGATATGCAATTACAAAACTCTGTGCCTTTTAATAGAAAATTAATATCCAATAATAGCTTGACTCTTCTACTACTAAATAAAGGAAAATAATAATCGTCTATCTTAGGCATAACTTGAATGGAAGCATCTCAGCTCTCCAGTGCCCTCTGTTTCAGAGGGGAAAAGAAAGACATGTCTGTAGACAAAGTGTTAGACCATCGAAATATTTGAAATAATCTATGTGGATGCCTCCACTGTGTAACAGTGAAAATATGATGTTTTTAACATATTTTTATGTGATTTTATGTTAAATGTATTAAAGAAAATAAAACAAAATGCATGGAGAGAACTGCCACTATTACAACCATGCAATGCATGAGCCTACCAATAATAGTTTTTAGTCACTGTCTGGACAAGAAGTTCATTGCTTTGTTATTATGCAAAAAGAGAAGGGAATGAAGTTTCAGCAAGAACAGGCTAATATGCAATTAAATCCATTTTACTGCCTGATACTCACAGCACTTGTATCTATGAAAATGATGAAAGGCTGTAACTCAGGACCATTGTCCATCCACCCACTATTTCTCCCACCTGTTCACTCCAATAACTGTTAGAATATGTATCATCAGTATCTTTAAGTGGAATTTGCCTTAGAATATAACTTTTCCTCTGGAAAATTTGCCATTAAATTCCATTTAGACCACTTTTCAATTGTAGTTATAATTATTTGAAAGCAAGAATTTTATGTGCGTTTTTGCTTTGTCTTTGAGTGTTTGCTTTGAAACATGAAAGTGGGGTTTTCTTTCCCCCTGAGGGTATTTTAATGCTAGAAATAGCCTTAAAATCTTTTCTTCTTCTTCTTGTTTTTTGATTTGGTAGAAATTTCCTGTGCTTGTCTGTCACTGTTGTGACCTTTAGGGCAGTTTGTTGAAGTGAAAAAATGAAAGATTTTATAGAATTTTATAGATAACAGATTTTTTCACCAAACTTGGAGTAGTCACATATGATTATTAAATAATATCTCAGTATTTAAGAATTTTAATACTTATTGATTGCAACCTATATGCTCATGGTAATGCTAGAGTTATCCAGGGCCTTAGTGTGTGTTTGTCTTTAAGGTATTTATATTTAATCCATAGAGGAGAAGTACATCAAATAATTAGAAAGCAGGTAAACTCAACTCTACTGTACTGATTCTAGAAGTTAAGCATAATATAGAAAAACAAGAACAGCACTGGGTGGAAATTGGGGCTCATGGAGGAGACAGGCCTGTTTTAGCTCTTGAACTTCTTTATTATTTATCTTTTAATAACTACCAGAGATGTTTTACATAAATCTATTTATACAAGTGATATAGTATTATAATTTGAATAGGCCAGCATTCTGAACCACTGGACTCTGAACCTCCTCAGGAACGGCCTATATCACTTACTTTTATTTAGTTAGTTTTTCTTTAACTTTTTCTTTTGTATGGGGATATAGCCTTATGGCAGAAAGTGAAGAGGAACTAAAAAGCCTCTTGATGAAAGTGAAAGAGGAGGGTGAAAAAGTTGGCTTAAAGCTCAACATTCAGAAAACTAAGATCATGGCATCTGGTCCCATCACTTCATGGGAAATAGATGGGGAAACAGTGGAAACAATGTCAGACTTTATTTTTGGGGGCTCCAAAATCAGTGCAGATGGTGATTGCAGCCATGAAATGAAAAGACGCTTACTCCTTGGAAGGAAAGTTATGACCAACCTAGATAGTATATTAAAAAGCAGAGACATTACTTTGCCAACAAAGGTCCATCTGGTCAAGGCTATGGTTTTTGCAGTGGTCATATATGGATGTGAGAGTTGGACTGTGAAGAAAGCTGAGCACCAAAGAATTGATGCTTTTGACTGTGGTGTTGGAGAAGACTCTTGAGAGTCCCTTGGACTGCAAGGAGATCCAACCAGTTGATCCTAAAGCAGATCAGTCCTGGGTTCATTGGAAGGACTGATGCTTAAGCTGAAACTCCAATACTTTGGCCACCTCATGCGAAGAGTTGACTCATTGGAAAAGACCCTGATGCCGGGAGGGGTTGGGGGCAGGAGGAGAAGGGGACGACAGAGGATGAGATAGTTGGATGGCATCACCGACTCAATGGACATGAGTTTGAGTCAACGCCGGGAGTTGGTGATGGACAGGGAGGCCTGGCGTGCTGCAATTCATGGGGTTGCAAAGAGTCAGACACGACTGAGTGACTGAACTGAAACGATAGCCAATTAAAATTTTTGTGATAGTTTCAGGTGAACCGCGAAATGACTCAGCCATACATATGCATGTATCCATTCTCCCCAAACCCCCCTCCCATCCAGGCTGCCACTTAACACTGAGCAGAGTTCCCTGTGCTATACAGTAGGGCCTTGTCATACTGAGTGAAGTAAGTCACACAGAGAAGAAATATCGTTTGAAATCCCTTATATGTGTAAACTAAAAAGAAATGATACAAATGAACTTCACTAACAAAATAGAAACAGACTCATAGACTTAGAGAATGAAACTATGGTTACCCAGGAGGAAGGATAGGGGGATGGGATAAAGAGTTTGGGGTGACCTGTGCACCCTGCTACATTTAAAATAGATAAGCAACTGAGTCATTTATTTTTATCATAAGGAGTTGATCTTGAGATGGTGACATAGTAGGTATACCATTAATATTTGATGAACACATGCACAAATGAATATTAAAAACATGGTTTCATTAGATATTTATAATTTGAAATGAAAGCAACTCACTTATGGGGTCACAAACAGTTGGACACAACTGAACAACTGAACTGACTGACTGAACTCATTTATAGTTATAGGGCTTCCAGGGTGGCGCCAGTGGTAAAGAATCCTCCTGCCAATGCAGGAGACCCAAGAGCATCAGGTTCGACCCCTGGGTTGGGAAGATCTCCTGGAGTGGGAAATGGCAACCCACTCCAGTATTCTTGCCTGGAAAATGCATGAACAGAGGAGCCTGGTGGGCTATAGTAGCAAAGAATTGGACATGACAGAGCAACTGAGCAACTCATTTATAGACTGAACAACCCTACAGAACATGCTACAAAGGGACATCAGCATACAATAATGCTATTTGGGTTGTTTCTTTCAATTAAACTTTCAGGGCAGTTGTGCAGACTTCCTTTTCCAAAGATGGTCTCAGCGATGACTTCCTTCTTGTCCACTCTTTTGTCATATGACCCTGCCTCTCCTTCTTCACCCCTGGAACCTGTGCTGGCCCTGTGGTTGTTTTGACAAGAGATTATGGCAGATCATATGTAACTGAAGGTGGAGAGACAGGCCAAGGGGCACTGAGGTGCTAGATGTGTGAATGAAGTACCCCCATTTGCATGGATCCTCAGTTCTACTTGCTCCATGTGGATTCAAGGCAAGCCCCTTTAGGGACTTCCCTGGTGGTCCAGAGGCTAAGACTCCATGTTTCCAGTGCAGGGGGTAGAGGTTTAATTCCCTAGTCAGGGAACTAAGATTCCACATGCTATGTGGCATGGTCAAAAAAAAAAAAAAAAAAGAAGAAGGACCACTCAACTGAGTACTTCTTAAATTCCTGACTCCCCTCAAGTCACAACTAAATTAAAATGGTTATCTTAAGATTCTAAACTGAGGGGTGTTGGACATGCAACAGTGAATGACCATGACATTAGTGAAAAATTTATAAAATATTATACATGTTAATCAAAAACAATCTTGCTCTTGTAGAATCATCTTTCATGATTATTTACAAGTTAGCTGGTGTCTGGGTGCTTTGTTACAAAAAAAAAATGTTGACCATTTTCTCAAGGCAATCATTAATTTGCTTGGCATCCTGAAGAGTGACCTGTGAGTTACTGTTTCTAGGAATCAAAAAATAGTAGTGGTAATCTTTCATTCAATATCTGAATAATGTGCTCATATAGATATTTATTTTCTGGATTACATCTATCATATCATCTGTCTTCTTAGATCTAGTTTTTATTTGGGTTGGGGTCATCTCAAAGGGAGTAGGTGTCCTATTTTCAATGTATAATCATCCTTCAAGATTCATATAATATTCACATAATTTCTTATGTTTTCCAAAGTATGTTAAAATATATTTGTTATTTAATCCTTACAACATCATTTTAAATACCATATATCATTTCACAAATCAGACTTAGACAAGGACTGAATTATCCCAGGGATAGTGAGTGGTAGGCTTGACTGTCCGCATGGAAACATAATCTCAATATAACCACAACACAGGCTGTGTCTTCAAGAAACCCATCATTTACAATTTCCACTTAATAATAAATAAAGTATAATAAATTTAGAAATAACTGAAAACTGAAATTCTGGTCAATTTTCAAATTGCAGGTTCCTTTAACTGGAGCATGTGCTACTTTCTAACAACCATTCAGATATAGAGTTTGCAGAGTGTATTACACGTTATTTTAGTTAATCCCCACGATGACATTATCAGGTAGATAGTAATTTCCCTCTCTAAGAAAGATGAGGTAGTTGAAATTAAGTGTTTTTCCTAAGATTTGAAAAATAATAAGGAATAAAGCTGGTACTCAAAATTAAGCCTCCTGACTGCAAAACTACTGCCATTTCTGTCTGTCTGTCAGATATCTTTCTGGAGCAAGTTATGCAAATCTGGACTTAGACTATAGGATAAGATGATTCTAGACTAGGTTCAAATCTTGCACAGTTGGTCTGAGAGTCAGCTGATTTCCTGGCAACAAGACCATGGGTCAGATACTTAACTTCCTTATACTTTAGTTTCCATATTTATCATGAACTTATCTCACAAGGTGTTTGTATAGAGATTAACTGAGATAATATATGTGAATCTCCTAAGATAGTCCAGTGTACAGGGAAGTAACTTGGTAAGTGTTCATTATTATTATTTCAGGACTCTTAAATCCAATCCCTTACCCTTCAGGAGAGAACTGGTCAAATAGCCTTAGCAGGTGATCAGTTCTTTGTTGTTATCAATGTTTTGTCTAGACTTTTAGTTGTGTCTGACTCTTTGCTACCCCATGGACTGTAGCCCACTGGCTCCTCTTGTCCATGGAATTCTTCAGGCAAGAATACTGGAGTGGGTTGCCATTTCCTTCTCCAGGGGATCTTCCCAACGCAGGGATCAAACCCGTGTCTCCTGTGTTAGCAGGTGGATTCTTTACCACTGAGACACTAGGGAATCTGACTGCAATATATCTACTTCCTCAGGGTCTCCACCACCCACTGGGGATGCCATGTATTTGGGTAGGTGAATTTGACACACCTAAAATGCAATTCTTCAAGGTGTAACCCTTAAGAAAGGCTGATAGTGTGAACTATAGGAAAACTGGGTTTTTTTTTTTTTTCATTTATTTATATTAGTTGGAGGCTAATTACTTTATTACAATTACAATATTGTAGTGGTTTTTGCCATACATTGACATGAATCAGCCATGGATTTACATGTGTTTCCCATCCTGAACCCCCCTCCAACCTCCCTCCCCATCCCATCCCTCTGGGTCATCTTAGTGCACCAGCCCTGAGCACTTGTCTCGTGCATCAAACCTGGACTGGCGATCTGTTTCACACTTGATAATATACATGTTTCAATGCTATTCTCTCAGATCATCCCACCCTTGCCTTCTCCCACAGAGTCCAAAAGTCTGTTCTATACATCTACATCTCTTTTGCTGTCTTGCATATAGGGTTATCATTACCATCTTTCTAAATTCCATATATGTGCATTAGTATACTGTATTGGTGTTTTTCTTTCTGGCTTACTTCACTCTGTATAATGGGCTCCAGTTTCATCCACCTCATTAGAACTAATTCAAATGTATTCTTTTTAATGGCTGAGTAATATTCCATTGTGTACATGTACCACAGCTTTCTTATTCATTCATCTGCTGATGGGCATCTAGGTTCCTTCCATGTCCTGGCTATTATATACAGTGCCATGATGAACATTGGGGTACACATGTCTCTTTCAGTTCTGGTTTCCTCGGTGTGTATGCCCAGCAGTGGGATTGCTGGGTCATACGGCAGTTTTGCTTCCAGTTTTTTAAGGAATCCCCACACTGTTCTCCATAGTGGCTGTACTAGTTTGCATTCCCACCAACAGTGTAAGAGGGTTCCCTTTTCTCCACAGCCTCTCCAGCATTTATCACTTGTAGACTTTTGGATAACAGCCATTCTGACTGGAATGAAATGGTACCTCATTGTGGTTTTGATTTGCATTTCTCTAATAATGAGTGATGTTGAGCATCTTTTCATGTGTTTGTCAGCCATCCATACGTCTTCTTTGGAGAAATGTCTGTTTAGTTCTTTGGCCCATTTTTTGATTGGGTAATTTATTGCATTCCTATACACTAACAATGAGAAAACAGAAAGAGAAATTAAGGAAACAATACCATTCACCATTGCATTGAAAAGAATAAAATACTTAGGAATATATCTACCTAAAGAAACAAAAGACCTATATATAGAAAACTATAAAACACTGATGAAAGAAATCAAAGAGGACACAAATAGATGGAGAAATATACCGTGTTCATGGATTGGAAGAATCAATATTGTGAAAATGAGTCTACTAACCACAGCAATCGATAGACTCAATGCAATCCGTATCAAGCTACCAATGGTATTTTTCACAGAACTAGAAAAAATAATTTCACAATTTGTATGGAAATACAAAAAACCTCAAATAGCCAAAGCAATCTTGAAAAAGAAGAGTGGAACTGGAGGAATCAACCTGCCTGATTTCAGGCTCTGCTACAAAGCCACAGTCATCAAGACAGTATGGCACTGGCACAAAGACAGAAATATAGATCAATGGAACAAAATAGAAAGCCCAGAGATAAATCCACATACCTATGGACACCTTATCTTTGACAAAGGAGGCAAGAATACCCACTGGAGAAAAGACAACCTCTTTAACAAGTGGTGCTAGGAAAACTGGTCAACCACTTGTAAAAGAATGAAACTAGAACACTTTCTAGCACCATACACAAAAATAAACTCAAAATGGATTAAAGATCTAAATGTAAGACCAGAAACTATAAAACTCCTAGAGGAGAACATAGGCAAAACACTCTCCGACATAAATCACAGCAAGATCCTCTATGACCCACCTCCCAGAATATTGGAAATAAAAGCAAAAATAAATAAATGGGACCTAATGAAACTTAAAAGCTTTTGCACAACAAAGGAAACTATAAGGAAGGTGAAAAGACAGCCTTCAGAATGGGAGAAAATAATAGCAAACAAAGCAATGGACAAAGAATTAATCTCAAAAATGTACAAGCAACTCCTGCAACTCAATTCCAGGAAAGCTGTTTTTAGATGGGCAAGAGGAAAGTTTTCACTTCTAAAAGGCAATCCTGTGAAATTCCCTATGCTGGGTTATATCTCCCATTCAGTTGAAAAATAGATTAATGCAACAGAGCTTTTTAGAATCCCTGTGACTTCTGAATGAATCTGAATTCCACAGGCAGGTTAAAGGCAGGCCTTGCAAGTGCCATTCTATGACTTCTGTCTTCTACAGCTCCTATCAGAAACTGCAAGACATGGTGCTCTGGCTTTCTGCTCCTGACATGTGTGTATTGTGTAGGATGCATGCTAAAGACTGCCAACAACTTGTAACCTAAGAACCTAGAAGTACTCATGAAAAATACTTAACTCTCTTCTTCTATATCTTCTCTTGCACATTGACCCTTACAAGGAGTATCATATTGTATCCAGACTTTTTCTCTACGTATGATTTTCAATTTTCAAGAAAAAATACAAGGGAAAGCTACACTGCATTTGTTCTAAAATTAAACAAAGGTCTACATGCAAGAGGTTATTATCCTTCAGAGAAAGGTTACAGTATTTTTGTTTGTTTTTGGCACTATTTGTTCACTAAACTGGAAGATTGTGATACAGTATCTTTACTTTGGTTGTCACTCTTATCCCTTGAACTCTGGCAACTACCCTATTACAGTGTTTAAGAAACTGTTTCTAAGTCTAATTTTAGCATATTCACAGCACCACTATCTGAGCCCATCTTTTGAAAAAGGTTAAGTACCTTTAAAATGTATGCAGGTAAATGAAGGAGGCAGAAATAATAAAGAATACATAGGAATGTAAAGGTGAAGCAACAGTTTGCAATGAATAGCTTGCAATTTTTTAATCCAGTCACACTTCATACTTAGAGTATAGACCTAAAAGCCTTAGTGCATTCAGATTATTAATGCTTACACTTTTTCATTTTGAGAGGAATAAGCAGGAAAAAGGAACTAAGATAATCTACTAAAAAGAGTAATGTTGAAAATCCACATTTAATTCAGTTTATTTTACTGCATTTCAACATATGCTTATTGAGCACCTACTATCTTCTAGGAATTACCCTGAGAACGGAAGCGTAGGGATTAAGAAGATAGAACGAGGCACTTGAGTGCATGATGTTTACAGCAGAGTAGGGAATATAGACATAGAACCATCATTCTGGCGTGATGAATGTTAAATGGCAGTGAAGATTAAGGAGCTCTGAGGACACAGAACAGAAGAATTCAACCTATTCAGAGGTTAGAGATGCCATCCTCACTCCATGCCTGGGTTGTGAATTGATAGGCTATTCCAGTCTTATGTTCAGACTCCTGCATCTTCCCATACATAGGAAAGCACTAAATTCCTGAACTTGGGATATCTGCTTTTCTTTAATTTACAAACAAAACAAAAAACTTCTGATGTTTTGACTACCTGCCCTTTGTTGCAAACTTCTGTATAACCTGGGTCCTCTCCCCCGCCATGCCCCTCCTTCATCTCCCCCCTCCTCCCTCGTCCAAGCACTTACCTCAGGATTATTTGAGATACTGTCTCCTGGGCTTTGAGTTCTAAAAATTTCCACTGAATAAAACATGACTCTCAGGAGCAGGACGAGGTGGGAGGTGAGAGGGAAGGGATGTATGTATGTTTATTTATGGCTGGTTCATCGTGTTGTATGACAGAAACCAACAAAATATTGTAAAGCAGTTATCCTCCAATTAAAAATAAATTTATAAAAAAACACGAGTCAACTTTTTTAGGCTACATGTATTTTTCCAGTTGACACTCATACAAGAGAAGTACAATGCTAGTCTCTTTACCAATTCCTATTCCTTCATCGCCTTCATTACTCCTTGATGTCATAGTATTACATATTTGCTCATTTGTGTCTGTCCTCTTCACTAGAATTAACTTCCAGGCGATCAGGGAGTTAATTTTGTTCATTGATGTGTTTTCAGGACCAGAACAGCTTCCCAAAGTCAACTGTCAACAAATAGTTCTTTAATGATGCATGAATAATTAGAACACTCAGGCTGTGTAATTTTTTTCCTCCAATATGAAAAGGTTCTCAACATTTTATATAAAATCTAATCCCTAGGAATTAAAACTAAAATATAAGGCAAATTTTAGGTTTAGCAGTAACTGGTCCTTGCTTTCTGCAGTTTCACTGTATTTAGATATGTTATGATTATTACTAAGGAACATTTTATGAGAGCTACAGAAAGTGTTTTTCAGCAAATGAAATGAGTTCAAAGAAGGATTGAAAGTTCTAAGATATAAAGTCACCTCTTACAAATTTCACTCCATGGGCCTTGATTAAAGCCAGCACATTCTCCTGGCTCTATTATAAGACTGAAGAGACTCCTGGGGTGGATTAAACTTTTCATACACTGAGTCATTTCTGGATCCTTCTACAGGGTGAAATTCTTAGTAAGGACATTTCAAAGGAAAACATTTATTTTCTCACCTGGTTCACTGTTTCTCCAACTTTCTCTACTGGAATAAACTGTATAATCGTGGTGAATGCTAATGTAAATGGGTGTACTCAATTTAATTCCAAATATGTAATATCTTCACCTATCTTTTTTTTAAATTAATTTTCATTGACATATAGTTCCTTTATAATATTGTGCTAGCTTTTAATGTACAGCAAAGTGAATCAGTCGTACACAAACATATATCCCCTCACTTCTGGATTTCCTTCTCATTTATTTCACCACAGAGCACTGAGTCAGGTTCCCTGAGCTATACAGTAGGTTCTTACTAGTTATTTATTTTATACATAGGATCAATAGCGTTGACAGGCCTGTCATCCCGCCCCTGATGCTGGGAAAGATTGAAGGCAAAAGGAGAAGAGGGTGGCAGAGGATAAGATGGTTGGATACCATCACTGACTCAACGGATGGACATGAACCTGGGCAAACTCTAAGAGATAGAGAGCAACAGGGAGACCTGGCATGCTGCAGTCCATGGAGTCGCAAAGAGTTGGGTGTGACTTAGCTACTGAACAACAACAAATCAGTAGCATATACACGTCGATCCTAATTTCCCATTCATCCCACCCCCACTTTTCCTTCCTTGGCATCTTTTTTTTCATTCTCCTTATAGAAAAGGTTCTCTCTAAAATTTACTCCTACTTGTAAACATTGGACTTAACTTCCTAAACCCACCCCATCCCAGGTAAGGCAATAGCTTATAAACAGCTGATCTGTTAGAGGATCAGTTCAGTTCATTTGCTTAGTCATGTCTGACTCTTTGTGACCCCCATGGACCTCAGCATGCCAGGCTTGCCTGTCCATCCCCAACTCCTGGAGCTTGCTCAAACTCATGTCCATCGAGTCGGTGATGCCATCCAGCCATCTCATTCTCTGTCATCCCTTTCTCCTCCTGCCCTTAATCTTTCTCAGCATCAGGGTCTTTTCCAATGAGTCAGTTCTTCACATCAGGTGGCCTAAGTATTGGAGTTTCAGCTTCAGCATCAGTCCTTCCAATGAATATTCAGGACTGATTTCCTTCAGGATCGACTGGCTTGATCTCCTTGCAGGCCAAGGGACTCTTAAGGGACTGTTAGAGAATACCTCTCTGAATTTTCTCATTGGTACCCTCGAGGGAGCCAAGCATCCTGATGGTGTTCCCTAGAGCTAACTGAGCAGATTTATGGAGAACAATGCACAGTAGTTTCACAAAGGCTGTGGGTCTGTGATCTGAGCTAGTCTGTAGTCATCGTTGCCTGGAAGGCTTGTTAAACAGATAGTCAGGCCTCCTTCTAGCATTTAAAATCAATAGGACCAGGGTCTGCAGTCAGTTTTCAGATGATGCTAATATGGCTGATGGAGGGCTTCATTCAGAAAACCACCTCCACCTTGATGGCCAAATTTGCATTGCAATCGTTACACTTGGCAATTAATTCTCTTTAAATTTCCCTGTGAATGTTCAAAGTTCCACTCCAAAAGCTCACAGAGCACTTTGTCAGTTCAGGATCTGGAATACCAAGTAAAATCTGACCACAGGAAAGATGTCCTTTCCTGTGCTGATGACCTCGGCTTTGATTCTGAATGCAAGCCCTTCATGAGAGGTATTTCGTACTGTGATAGGAGGCAATTTTTTCATACAAATGTCAACTATCCTAAACTCTGAAAAGAGTGGCCTAAAAACTCTATAAAGGATGCCATTTTCCCCCACAGTGCCTATTTGATGTGGTGGGAAACAGTAGGAAAATCTAATATTTCAAAGCACAAAAGAGCTACTAATTACTCTTGATTGCTCTGGGAATATGGGAAGTCACCCACCATGACATCCCTCTTGCAAGGAGGAAGAGAGGCAAGGAAGGAGGTTTGGGGCCCACGTATGATACAACATATCTCTCCAGCTCACTTGGGTATGCTACCGCATTGAGTCATAAAGAAGGTTGAAAAGTGGGTCAGATTCCCACCTCTCCTACTGGGATGTCATCCTTGTATGGACTGCCTATGAAGGTGTGTGTCTAAGTGCGGACATAAGCAACCTTTTGTGTAATCTTCTGAGCTTCCTGGGGAAGGAATTTAGGCCAGGACTACCTTGGGGGAAATCAAGAGTCCAAAAAATTATATATATATAGCCCTTATTCCAGGTAGGTGAGTGAAATGCATTCCTCTTATGAGGCTGGAGTGAAGCTAGGGTAGTAAGTGGATCCATGCTCAGTTTTAAGTGTACGGGCACACTTTTTATTGCCAGTGGAAGATACAGAACTAGTACCTATGATGGCAGAGCTCAGAGCCTTATTCTTGTTTGGGTAAAGATCATTCAAGCAAGTTAGGCAATTCTGCATTAAAACTTCAGATCTAGAGAATATCATTGAATCATGTATATAATTTAATCAAGTGCATAACCATCAGTAAACTAAATGATTCCTGAGGAGTGTGAAGCTGGGAGCAGGGCTTAAAGTTAATATAGTTTCTAAACCTGTTCATCTAGATTCTTTCTGTGTAGTCAAATCAATCAATCAATCAGTCAGTCAAATTGTTGGTTACTTGATTCTATGGCAGAGATTCTAGACTTTTATTTACTAATTGCAGTACCTACACCCGGTCATTCCCTACTGTGGAGACACTGTACATGCTGAATTCATTCTGAGGCAAACACAATCATTTTGAACTGCCTTGTTTTTAAAGTAAAAATGTGTTCGCATTACGGAACCACTGTAGCAAAGCACTTCTATTAAAATAGCCCTGCTGCTTGTATTTAATGCTTCTGGACTGTTGGGTGGCTCAGAGGAGCTGTGTGAAGCCCATGAAGGCATTAGAGTAATGATTAAAGATCAAGGGCTTTCCAATTATCAAGTCACACTTCGTAGACAATAGGCTGAGAGAAATGAAGCGTGGCTTCGCAGTCTCATATTCTGAATCAAAGATTTTCAGAACAAGGGAAAGATGCCTGCCTCTTATACAAGACACAGGCGTTTGTCAATACATTTGAGAAAGATGCTCAGCAAAACTGTCTAACAACTCCCTATGTGTTTCCAAACTTTAAACAGTTAATGGAAAATGTTTATATGAAATTTCTGCCTGTGATAAACTCAAAAATCCAGGCATACATTTGCAAGATCACTCCCAGTCCCATTCCAAAGCTCTTATTCCAAAATAAGGTAGAGAACACAGCCCATCAATGGGGTTTCTTTGACGGCTCAAGACAGTAAAGAATCCACCTGCAATGCGGGAGATCTCAGTTCAATCCCTGAGTCAGGAAGATCCCCTGGAGAAGGGAATGACTACCCATTCCAGTATTCTTGCCTGGAAAATTCCATGGACAGAGGAGCCTGGCAGGCTACAGTCCATGGGGTCACAAAGAGTCAGATAGGAATGAATAACTAACATGGTGACTTCCACTTCCGCACAGCCCACCAATGGCAATCTACTCAAGGTTCAGTTAACTAGTATTTTGTTTCTCCTGTGCTTAATTTTAGCAAAGAGGAAGTTCACAAGAAAATAAACTGTAAGAAAGGATGTTTTTCTAAAAGACTGACTTCCAAGGTATGTCCCGAGGTCAAACAGACACAGACCAGTCTTCTTTATTCCTTCTATTTACATCTACACCACTGTACTGTGATTCTCAAGCTGCCAAATGATCTCCCCAAAGGCAGTGCACAAATGCTCACTCATCTTAGAAAGATTCAATTATATTCAGTGGACAGCATCTGCTAAGGCAGAAAAGGGATCTAATGTGTTTTCGGAAGATTTCCAGTAGCGAGAGAGGAAGGAAAAAAAGATATGGCTGGGTAGTCCTATTTTCATAAAGTGGTGAGCACCGTTATTGTAAAGAACTGCAAAGCTCTCAGTAAATGTTTCTTTAATAATATTATATTTCAAATAAGAGATTGGTTAGCATCAGTTAATTGCGATCAGATCATCTTCAAGATTGCTCTCAGTTCACACTGGCTTTCTTTTTCCCTTTTCTCACTTTTGGCTGAGCTGGATCTTCCTTGCAGGCTGCAGGGGCTTCTCATGTTGCAGAACACAGGTTCCATGGTGTGCAGACTCTTTAGTTGTGGCTTGTGAACTCTTTAGCTGTCCTGAGGCACATGGGGTTCCCCAACCAGGGATCAAAGCCGTGTCTCTGCATTCTTAACCCCTGGACCACCATGGAAGTCCTCAGGCTTAATTTCTGACCTGATTTTGGAAGACAGGACCACTCTTGGTATATCGATGGGAGGAGCTTGTTTCAAGGTCTCTGTATGCATTTAACACATATTTAGATTTCTGTTTCTTCCATTCAACAAGGTCTGCAGACAATAATACTTTTGAAAATTCTCCTCCTTGCCAACTTAATCAGATCCAACCACCATTTCCTGCATTATAACTATGTGTGTGCAGCAAGAACATTCATGCACCTTCATTATCTTAACCCTCACAAAATTCATGTAAGAACACCAAGCACATGTCTGAGGCAAATGAATCTTTGAGAAGTTATCAATCCCAAACCACTTACAAAATAAATGACAAAAGGAGGATCTGATATAGGAGTGTGAGAGTATGTGCATGTTTATTTCTACAATTCTGGTGTTTACTGTCCTACATCACTCACTCAAGTATAGTGCCCTGGGCTTTGGAGACAAAGATACTCTTTTCAACCACAGCCCCCCATCCTGCTGGGTCTCCCAGGCTACTTCTCACTTCCAAAGGCTTAGGGCTTCTCTCTACACAGCCCAGAGAGTCAGGGTTGAATAGCTCTTCCCTGTCTGCATAAACATATACATCACATGTGGGGTTTTCTATGGTTCTTGCTTCTATGGGCACATCAGTGGTGTGTGCCCGTATGCATAGTCACTTCAGTCGTGTCTGACTCTTTGTGACCCTAAGGACTGTTAGCCTCCCAGGTTTCCCTATCCACGGCATTATCCAGGCAAGAATACTGGGGTGGGTTTCCATGCCCTCCTCCAGGGGATCTTCCTGACCCAGGGATCAAACCCATGTCTCTTAGGTCTCCTGCATTGGCAGGCAGGTTCTTTGCCACTAGTGTCACCTGGGAAGCTCACACCAGTGGTGTGCCTCGTTGCTCAGCCGTGTCTGACTCTGTGACGCCACGGACTGTAGCCCGCCACGCTGCTCTGTCCATGGGGTTCTCCAGGCAAGAGTACTGGAGTGGGTGGCCTTGCCCTCCTTCAGGGGATCTTCCCAACCCTCAGCGATCGAACCCAGGTTTCCCATATTGCAGGTGGATTCTTTACCATCTGAGCCACCAGGGAAGCCCTATCAGTGGTGAGATAGCCTCACTTTAGCCCTTGAATGACTGTTAAATCCCTGTCACCATCAGGGCTCTGCTCATTCTTCTGATGAGAACACAATGCTACTTAGCACCCTCAGGAAAGAAACTTGAATTGCCTCGGTTACACTCCCCTGGTCTAGGACGCATTCTCATGACTTGATTCAATATTATTGAGAATCTTTTGTAAACTGAAATAGTTCTGGAGAATGGTGATACAGAAATAACTAAGATACTTCCGAACTCAGAGGGAACACAACTAATAACCAATAATTGTGGCATGTTAAGGGCTTTAACAAAGGCAGGTTTGGGATGTTAAAAGGAGGCATATATCATGATGTGATTAATTCTGGTTAAGGGAATTTCAGAGAGGGCTTCAGAGAAAAAGTGACAATTGATTTGAGCCTTGAAGGATTAGTTGGCTTTGCCAAGCAGAAAACTAGGGACAGAGCTGTGCAGGAAGAAAAAATATTATTAAAAAAATGAGGGAGCCCGAGAAGGTGTCTAGGGATTGATTTGCAGGATTGATCATTTTCCTTCATTTAGACAACAGTTCAAGTCATTAAGGGCTTGTTAAGAAGCTTCAGCATCCTCTCTTGGGGTATCCACTGTACTTCAGACTCCAGAGCACTTGTAAAAATGATGTCCTTGGATCAGCTAGACACGCCACATCTTCCTGCTCTCAGGGACCACGTGTGTGTTGTTGACTGTTTAAAATGCAGCACCACACACAGTGCCTGTTACAGGATAATGCCAAATGAACATTTATTAAAATAATTAATATGCAAATAAAGCTAAATTGAAAAAGTGATCCTAGGGAAAGCACCTTTTTTTTTTTCATCAGTTCAAGTATATTTCACAAATTCTAGTTGGTTTCTAGTTCTTCTGATCAATGTATCAATAACCAATTTTGAAACATTTTTGGATAGTCTATGTGTTATTTGTCTTTGCTATTTTGCATTGGAACTTGCCATACATATACTCTAGTTTAATAAAACACAACTTAACCTTAATTTATGCTCCTCATTGCACCAGACAGCTCCAGCTTTATTTGCAGAATCTGGGCACAGTGAAGACACACTTTTTCCCTATACACTCAAGTACCAGAATCGTGGTTCACCAGGAACAGATGATGAAATGCCGCTTAAAGTATCTGATTTATATATGCTGTGGGGCCTGTTGTCATCAGGGTACTTATTAAAGAGAGTTTTTTAGTAAATGATATTCCCCACCTCTATTAGCATTTCCCTCTAGATAAACACAATAGGATTTCATTATCTAGTGTATTCAGAGAATAAACTGTCACACATAAACAAAACTTCCAAAGAGCTAAAGCATGCCTTTTGTAAACTGAACTTTTTTTTCACAATTGTTATATATTTTTAAAAAATGACAACAAAAGTAATTTTAAAAACTCCATCATGCACTCTTGAGTTTTAGAGTTTTGATCACAATTGTGCTTATTCTTGATTCAAAATTTTGACTATGGATGTGTTATTGTACAATCCTATAATATAGTAGGTATTCTCCATGAATATCTATTTCCTCCATCAGTAAAGAGCTCTGGACTGAATGCCTCCTGTTAATGAGTTTCCTGCTTCTTCTATCCTTTTTCTAAGTTTATTTGTAATTTGCCAGTTTCTGTCAATTAAATTTCAATACATTTTAATTGAAATCAAACAGCACACATTTAATATATACTATATTCCAATTTGCCATGTTGGAGGCTTCAGGATTATATATGGGCTTCCCTGGTGGTTCAGACGGTAAAGAATCTGCCTACAATGCAGGAGGCCTGGGTTCCATCCCTGGGTCGGGAAAACCTCCTGGAGAAGGAAATGGCAACCCAATCCAATATTCTTGCCTGGAGAATTCCATGGACAGAGGAGCCTGGTAGACTGCAGTCCAAGGGGTTGCAAAGAGCCAGACATGACCGAGCAACTAATACTTTCACATATATATAATACACATATTTATATTTCATACACACACACACACACATATATATATGTATATAAATATATAATGTCATTGTCCTCTGTAACCTTGAAAAAAAATGATGAGACAAGAGGTATATTATTAGCAACTTAAATCTCCTTGTCTGGAGGCTTCCATTTTTCTTGTGAGCAAAATCTGTAAGCTCTGCAATAGTTTGTTTGTTTTCCCCTACATGTAGATTTTTTTTTTCTGTTTTATCTAGGTTCAAAATGTGAGCTTTAAGTAAGTCAAATGTCATTATTTTAACTTACTCATATAAATGTTGTTATTGTTGTTTTCTCTCATTCTGTTTGGAATTTAAGGACCTGGCTCTCCTTATCTGAGTTCTCACAGAGTGATGGGTAGACAATGGGCCCAGTCCTTCTGCACAATGTGATACTGAGCTGATGGCATCCTCAGAGAGTTTCCACAGGTTATCCTGACAATTTCCATGCTGGGAAGGAGGTAGGTGAAAGTAATAAGAATGATGATGATGATGATGAAAACAGCAGGAATGATAGGTAATATTTAGAATATATCATAGTTTTGGGTCAAACTATGAGATGTTTAAAGGTTTCCCAGGTGGCACTAGTGGTAAAGAACCTGCTGCCAATTCAGGAGACATAAGAGATGTAGGTTCAATCCCTGGGTCAGGCAGATCCCCTTGAGAAGGGAATGGCTACCACCTCCAGTATACTTGCCTGGAGAATCCCACAGACAGAGGAGCCTGGTGGACTACAGTCCATAAAGTTGCAAAGAGTCAGACATGGCTGAAGTGACTTAGGAGCAGCAGCATGAGATTTTTATGTTCATCCCTACACTCTTCTCCCACGATTTGGCATCACTTGTTGTTGTTGAGCTGCTAAGTCATGTCCACTCTTCTGCGACCCCATGGACTATAGCCCATCACATTCCTGTCTATGTCCCAAATCCCTGTCCATGAGATTTCCCAGGCAAGAATCTTGGAGTGGGTTGCCTTTCCTTCTCCAGGGTATCTTCCCTATCCAGCAATCAAACCCATGTCTCCTGCATTGCAGGTGGATTCTTTACTGCAGAGCTACCAGTGAAGCCCAGTGTGATGACTGGCATCACAGAGAGCCCCTATATGTTCTACTCTTTCAGATAAGACAGAAATCACCCATTATAAAATTAAGTCAATTTAGTAACTACAATGATGATCTCTGGGATTACATCATTTGTTGAAAATCCCTCTGCCAACCTGTGTCAACTGTAGTTGAACAGAAAGATGGCATAACGCATTAGATAGAGAGGGCTTGGGATAGCACTGCTCGCTGTCACGAGTTTCTTAGTTTTAGCAGAGGAGGGAGATACACAAAAATTTCCTATAGTATCTGGATCCTTGCTCTCACACTCCACCGCAGATACACACACGCTAAAAGAGATGAAAAATAGAGATGCAAATGTTGATGCTTGTCTGCTTCTGCAAGCTATCACTGAGCATGGGGAAGGAGCAGGGAGCCCCATGAGGGAGGTCGTGGGTTGGGCAGCACACACGTGGGACAAGCTGTAGCACACAGCTGATTCGCAGAGGATCTGCCAGGGAAGGACTGAGCGGTGAGTGTTGGTGCTGGTCAGAAGGGAAGGTAGACAGAGGGGCTCCTAGACTCCCAAGAGCAACTGCAGCAAACTGCCTCTGCTAAGAGAACAGGCCATGAGATGGCTAACTTGAGAAATCAGAAGTTGAGGCAAAGATTCCTTAGATGCTCAGGACTAGATAGGAAAAGTTACATCTCCTTGGACTCAGGGATGGGCATTCAGTCCAGAAAACCCTCACTCAATGCCCTGATAGTAAGTAAGTCCTCTAACCAACCAGTTTAGAAATTAGCACAGTGGACAGCAGGCAGGGATGTGGATACCACTGGGTTGAAATCCACGCTTGACCAAATTTAAATCGAGTCCTGGCAAAGTGAGATGAGTGGCAGGCAGGTTTAAGTGGATGCTGTTGCTTCTATCCTGCCAACACTGGGATACAGGTCGGGACGCTTTAAGCTGCGTTGATACACGAAAAAAGGAAAGCAGTCACTTTGTACACCTGTGTAGAGAGAGTCTTCTTAGGTCAGCAGAGATGACCTGTCCTGACTCTTGTTCTCTCACCTCAGTCAGCCCACGGTGTGGAGACTGGGCTGGTTTTACACTTTGGGATCATCAACGTCGAGGACCACTGGCAAAATCCATCCTGCAGTGTATTTAGGCATCATGGGTGGAATTCATTTTTATGAAAACTATATTGGGCAAAACTATTTAATTGTGTAAATTTTATTCTGGTGTGCTAGCTAATGATACATGAGGATTACAGATGGCACTCCACCTGCTAAACAAGTGCCGATTATGATACACGTTAAGGGGGGTCAGGCCCAGCTATATTCTGCCACACATGACCAATATTTTTCTGAAATGGCTGATAGATCCCTGCCAGATTTCCAGCAGTTCGAAGTTGAAAACATTGTAGATGGTGCATTTGATACGGAAACTATTACATGCTTTCCTTTTTATATTAAACAGAACATTTTCATTTTTAATCATTGTTCATATCAAACATTCCATGTCTTCTTTTGTCTCAAAGGATGAAATACAAGAGGTACGATGTTAAAGGACATTAAATTTTCTTCCACAGGATGGGATAATTTTTCCTGTTTTTCTTTTTTTTTTTCAGTTGAGGGAATTGGAAATCTATTTAATTCACATGTGCAGGTTTTTGCTTTACACTGCTGATACTTTAAAAACTAACAGATTTATTGAGATATAATTCTTATATCATAACATAAACCCTTTTAAAATGTACAATTCAGGGCTTCCCTAATGGTTCAGTGGTTAGGAATCTGACTTGCAATCAATTCAGGGCTTCCCTGGTAGTCCAGTGGCTAAGAAGCTGACTTGCAATGCAGGGGACACCAGGTTTGATACCCGATCCAGGAGGATCCCAAATGTCTCAGGGCAACTAAGCCCGTGAGCTGCAACTACTGAAGCCCAGATGCCCTAGAACCCATGCTCTGCAACAAGAGGAGTCACTACAATGAGAAGCCAGCACACCGCAGCTAGAGAGTAGCCAGTGCTAGTGGAAACCAGAGAAAGAGCAAACACAGCAAGGAAGACCTAGAAAGTGAAAGTTGCTCAGTCCATGGAATTCTCCAGGCCAGAATACTGGAATGGGTAGCCTTTCCCTTCTCCAGGGGATCGTCCCAACCCAGGGATCGAACCCAGGTCTCCCCCATTACAGGTGGATTCTTTACCAGCTGAGCCACAAGGGAAGCCCAAGAATACTGGAGTGGGTAGCCTATCCCTTCTCCAGCAGATCTTCCTGACTCAGGAATTGAATCGGGGTCTCCTTCATTGCAGGGCTATTCTTTGCTGACTGAACTATCAGGGAAGCCCTAACAAAGACCCAGAGCAGCCATAAATAAATAAATTAAATTAAATAAATGTACAGTTCATTATTAGTATATTCACGGAATTGTGCAATCACCAATGTTATTTAAGAAAGAACATTTTCACCATCCCACAAACAAACTTTATATTCATTAGCAGGTACTCTCCATCCACTTCTTCTTCCAGCTGAAATGATTATTTTTCACTTCACCTCTAGAGATTTTTCCAATTCTCAACATTTTATATCAATGGAATGATACAATATATAGTGTTTCATAAAAGTTTTTTTAAATTTATTGCAGTGTTGTCAAGGTTTACCCATGCTGAAGCATGTATCAGTACCTCATTTTTATTATTTTTTAATAATTTTATTTATTTATCTTTGGCTGTGCTGAGTCTTCGACGCTGCATGGGCTCTGCTCTAGCTCTGGCGAGCGGTGTCTACTCTCTAGTTGCGTGCGCAGGCTTCTTATCCCGGGGGCTTCTCTTGCTGTGGAGCATAGGTGAACGGGTGCATGCGCTTCAGTAGTTGCAGCATGTGGGATCTTCCCAGATCAGGGATCGAACCTGTGTCTCCTGCATGGGCATGCGGATTCTCTCCCACAGAATCACCAGGCAAGCCCAGTACTTCATTTTTAAATTGTCAAATAGGATAGCTTACAGTACACTGTTGTATGGATATAACACATTTTTTAATTCATTCATCAATTGATGGACATTTACATTGTTTTCACTTTTTGGCTATTATGAATACTGTTGCTATGAACATCTGTGTACAAGGTTTTGTTTGAAAATACATATTCAGTACTCTTGACTATATACCTAAGAGTGGGATTTCTGGGTCATATGGTAATTCTGCAATTGTCAGTTCTTAGGGAACTGACAAACTATTTTCCATGGTGTCTATACCATTTAATATTCCCACTGCAACTCTCTGTAATGAGAGTTTCAATTTACTTACATTCTCACCAACACTTGTTATTTTTAAAAATTATATTGCAGTGGATATGAAGCGGTACTTCACTGTGGTTTTGATTTTCATTTTCCTAATGACTAATGGTATTGAGAAACTTTTCATAAGCCTGTTAAATGTTTGTATGTCTTCTATAAAGACATTTTTTGTCAAGGTTTTTGTCCATTTCTTCTTTTCTTTTTTTTATTGCTGAGTTCTAAGAATTCTTCATGCATTCTGAATACTAGACCCTTATCAAAAGAATAATTCACAAACATTTTCTACCATTCTGTGGGTTGTCTTTTTCACTTTCTTGATAGTGTTCTTTGATGGATGAAAGGTATTAATTTTGAAGTACATTTCATCTTTTTTTCTTTTGTTGTTCATGTTTTCAGTGTTATATCTAAGAATCTGTTGCCTTATCCAAAGTCACAAAGATTTATAACTCTGTTTTATTCTAAGAGTTTATAAGTTTAGCTCTTATATTAGGATTTTGACCCATTTTGAGGTAATTGTTGTATATAACGTAAGAGTTCAACTTCATTTATTTTATTTTTTTTGCATATGGGTTTCCGGTTGTCCCAGAAGCATCATTTGTTGTAAAGACAGTTTTTTGCCTACGTTGAAATGTCTTAGCATCCCCTGTTGGGAATCAGCTGACCCTAAATGTAAAATTTTATTTCTAGATTCTAAACTCTGTTCCACATCTAACCTTATGCCTGTACAGATGTTGAAAACAGCTTCTCAGTGCACTGGTGCCAAATCACATCTCAGAGACAGAGTTTTGAGTGAAGTAGAAGAGAAGAGCTTTATTGCTTTACCAGGAAAGGGGGTCACAGTGGGCTAATGCCTCGAGGAACTGTGTGTCCCAATCCAGAAGGATTTAATGAGGAGTTTACAGAAACAGTTCAAGGGTGGGTTGCTGACAGGATCAGGATGCAGGGTCTCAGGAAGTCAGTCTCCTAGTCTCCATGAGCTGCCTTGGCCCCTTTAATGTTGCCTCAGCTTCCTGGCTGCTCCTCCCTTGATTACCAAGAGTTCAAATCTGCCTCTTTGGAACTCTGGGAAGATCCCAGAAGCTGGAGTCTTGCCTACAAGAAACGGAGGCGGGCGGGGTGGGGGGGGGGGTCCCTGTCCAGGAGTCCCACAGAGTCCTTGTCTATCTCACTACCATGCTATCTTTATTACTGCTTTTGAAAACAAATAGGAGGAAAAAAAAGTTACAAGTAAAGGTGCGTTTATTCTCTCTTTTACGTTTGCTCATGTATTTTCCTTTATTCCTTATTGTGTATGGATTTATTTTACTCTGGTTTTCTTTTATTTCTGTATAAGTACTCTCTTTAGTACCCCATGTAGGCCAGGTCTGCTAGTGACTCATTCTGTCAGTTTTTAATTATCTGTGTATGTCTTATTTTCTCCTCTCATTTTTCTGGATACAGAATTCTCAGATGGTGGTATTTTTCTTTCACTACTTTCTTTCAATTTCTATTGATAACTCAACACTTAAGGATCCTTGAAATGTATAGTCATAGGATATCCAGTTATTTCCATTAATCATTATCTTTGGTGTGTCCATAAGATTGTTTCTGGAAGGGTTTAGCATTTGAATGGGTACACTGGGCTTCCCTGGTAGTTCAGTGGTAAAGAATCTGCCTGCAATGCAGGAGACATATAGAGGGGATTTGTTTTCAATCCCTGGGTCAGGAAGGTCCCCTGGAGAAGGAAATGGCAACCCAGTCCAGTATCCTTGCCTGGAGACTCCCATGGACAGAGGAGCCTGGTGGGCTACAGTCCATGGGTTGGCCCAAGAGTTGGACATGATTTAGCAACTCAACGACAACAACAGATTGTGTAAGCAGATTCCCCTCCCTAAAGTGGTGGGTATTCTGCAATCCCTTGAGGGCTTGAATAGAACAAAAAAGTGGGGGAAGAGAGAATTAATTCTTTCTGCTGGACTGAGTTGGAGGAATACTGGTCTTCTCCTGCCTTTGGACTGACAGTGACTCTTCAGCCTTCAGAGTGAGCTACAAGCAACACATCCGGTTCTTCAGATCCTCAGGCCTTCGGATCGGGAAAGGAACTACAGCACCAACTTGCCTGGGTCTCCAGTTTGCAGATAGCAGATTGTGGGAGTTCTCAACGTCCAATATCACATGAGCCAATTTCCTAAAATAAATTATCTATCTACCTACCTATCTAAATGTATCTATCTATATGATATTCATTCTGTTTCTCTCAAAAATCCTGACAAGACCTGGTTTTGGTATTAAGAGTTATTCTAGAAGAATTTTTTCTTTTCAATAGACTAATTTTTAAAGTAGTTTTTAAGTTCATATCAAAATTGAGTGGGAGGTGAAGAGATTTCACACATAACCCTAGCTCCCCGGGCATGCACAGCTTCTCCCATTATCAACATACCATACCACACCAAAGTGGTGCATTTGTTACAACTGATAAACCAACACTGTCATATGATCACCCTCTGTCTACAGTCTACTTTAGGTTCATTCTCGAGGTTATGTATTCTACGGGTTCAGACAAATTCATAATGATATGCCTAACTATAATAGTATCATACAGAGCAGTTTCACTGCCCTAAATAACCTCTGTGCTTTACCTATTCATTCCTCCGTTGCCCTGGCAACTTCTGATCTTTACAATGTCTTCATAGATTTGCCTTTTCCAGAATGTCCTATAGTTGGAACCATACAGTATGCTGCCTTTTCAATTGCCTTTTTTTACTTAGTAATATGCATATGTTTCCTCCATGTCATTTCATGGCTTGATAGTTCATCTTTTTAGCACTGAATAATATCTGACTTTCTGCATGTATTATAGTTTATTTATTCATTCATCTAAAAAAAAAAAAGGACATCTTGGATGCTACTGAGTTTTGGATTACGAATAAAGCTGCTATAAACATCCATGTGCAGGATATTGTTGGACATATGTTTTCAGCTCCCCTTGGTAAATACCAGGGAACTTGATTGCTGGATCATATGGTAAGAGTATGCTTAATTTTATAAGAAACCACCATATTGTCTTGCAAAGTGGATGTACTATTTCTCATTCCCACTAGCGATAAGTTAGGATGTCTGTTGTTCCACATCGTAACTGACAATTGGTGTTCTCAATGTTCTGGATTTTGGTCATTCTAAGTGTGTAGTGGTACTTCATTGTTTAAATTTGCATTTTCTTGATGACATATGTGGAACATCCTTTTTCACATGCTCATTTGCCATCTGCATACTTCTTTGGTGAGGTATTGGGTATTAAGGCATTTGACACACTTTTAATTGGGTTGTTAGTTTTTTTATTGCTGAGTTTTATAAGTTCCTTGTATATTTTGGATAACAGTGTTTTTTCTTTTAATCAGATGGGTCTTTTGCAAATATATTCTCCTAGTATGTGAGTTTTCTTTGCATATGAGTTTCCTTTTTTAGTCTGTTCATATGATAGATTACATTATTTGATTTTTGAATGTTTGAAGCAGCCTTGCCTACCTTGAATAAATTCCACTTGGTCATGGTGTATAATTCTTTTTATATCTTGTTGGATTTGATTTGCTAATATTTGATTGAGGATTTCTGCATCTATATTCATGAAAGATATTTGTCTGTAGCTTTCTTTTCCTGTTCTACCTTGTCTGGCTTTCATGTTAGGGTAATGCTAGTCTTATAGCCTGAGATAAGAAGTATTACATCTACTTCTTTCACCTGAAAGTGATTGTAGAATATTAGTATAAATTCTTCCTTAAATGTTTGGCAAAATTCACTAGTGAATATGTCTAGGACTAGTACTTTCCGGTTTTGAAGGTTATTAATTATTGATTCAATTTCTTTAATAAATACAGTCCTATTATGTAACCTATTACTTCTTTGAGAGTTTGGAAAATGGTGTCTTTCAAGAAATTGATCCATTTAACCCAGGTTATCAAAGTTGTGGGCATAAAGTTGTTCACAGCATTCCTTTATTCTCCCTTTAATGTCTATGATACAGTCCCCTTTTCCATTTCTAACATAAGTAATTTGCATCCTCTTTTTTTCTTAGTATCTTATTGATAAACTTTAAAATAACCAGCTTTTTTTCTCTATTGATTTCCGATTTTCAGTTTTATTGATCTCTACTCTAATTTTTATTATTGCCTTTCTTCTTCTTACTTTAGATATAATTTTTCTTCTCTCTAGCTTTCCAAAGTGGATGGTTAGATTACTGATATTGTATCTTTCTTCTTTTTTTCAAATATATATATTCAAAACTATAAAATTTCACTTCTAAGCATTGCTTTTACTGTATCACAAAACTTTTGATAAGTTGAAGTTTTATTTCTATTTGGTTCAAAAAAGGGTTTAATTTATTCTGAGATTTCATCTTTGTTTCATGTGTTATTTTGAACTGAGTTGTTTGATATCCAAGTATTTGGGGATTTTCCAGCTATCCTTCTGTTACTGAATTCTAGCTTAATTCCATGTGGTGAGAGTATAGATTATATGTTTCCTATTTTATTAAAGTTGTTAAGGTGTATTTTGTGGGCATAATGTGGTCAGTCTTGGTGAGTGCCCCAGGTGAACTTAAAGAAGAATGTGTAATATGTTATTGTTAGATACATTTTTCTGTAGATGTCAATTATGTTCAGTTGATCGATGGTGCTGTTGAGTTCAGCCTTGTTCTGACTGATTTTATTTCCTGCTAGATTTGTCCATTTCTGATGGATGACTGCTGAAGTGTCTAACTATAACAGTGGATTTATCTGTTTCTCTTTGCACTTCTATCAGGTTTTACCCCAAATATTTTGATGTGTTGTTAGACACACACACATTAAGGACTATTATGTCATCTTGAAGGATTGACACCTTTATCATTAAATAATGTTCCAGTTTATCCCTGATAACTTTCCTTGCTTTGAAAGTCCACTCTGTGTGAAATTGGGCTTCCCCGATGGCTCAGACAATGAAGGATCTGCATGAAATGCAGGAGACCCATGTTTGATCCCTGGGTCAGGAAGATCCCCTGGAGAACCATGGACAGAGGAGCCTGGTGGGCTACAGTCCATGGGGTCGCAAAGAGACCGGACATGACTGACTAGCATTTTCACTTTCTTTTGATGAATATTAACATGGCTTATTTTCCTCTATTTGTTTACTTTTAATATTTGTATCTTTATACTTAGAGTGGGTTTCTTTTAGACAACATATAATTGACTCTCACATTTTGATCTACTCTGACAATCACTGTCTTTAATTGGTGCATTTAGACTACTGGAATTCAAAGTGATTACTGATATAGTTGGATTAATATCCAACATATTTGTAAATGTTTTATAATTGTTGCCTTGTTCTTTGTTTTTAAAATATTCTTTCTCTGCTTTTTGTAGTTTCAACTGAACACTTTAAATGATTCTATTTTCTCTACTTTCTTATCATATTGGTTCCCCTTTTTTCATTTTCTTTTAAGTGGTTACCCTAGAGTTTGCAATATATTCATTTACAGCTAATCCAAGTGCACATTCAGATAACACTATACCACTTTATGTGCACTGTGAGTACCTTATAATAACAAGATGGCCCTCACTCTTCCTTCCTGTCCCCTTTTCACTGTCATTTACCCCACCTCTATTTAAGCGCACATAAGCACATATGTTCACAAGATATGCACATGCTGCTGCTGCATCGCTTCAGCCGTGTCCGACTCTGTGCGACCCCATAGACGGCAGCCCACCAGGCTCCCCCGTCCCTGGGATTCTCCAGGCAAGAACGCTGGTGTGGGTTGCCATTTCCTTCTCCAATAAGATAGGCACATAAGCATGAATAATTCAATACACTGCTGCTGTTGTTACATTGAGAAGGCCATTATATCTTAGATCAATTAAGAATAAGAAAACTGTATGACCTACCTCCTAGAGTAACAGAAATAAAAACAAAAGTAAACAAGTGGGACCTGATTAAACTTAAAAGCTTTCGCACAGCAAAGGAAGCTATAAGCAAGGTGAAAAGACAGCCCTCAGAATGGGAGAAAATAATAGCAAGTGAAACAACTGACAAAGGATTAATTTCCAAAATACACAAGCAGCTCATACAACTCAATGCCAGAAAAACAAACAACCCAATCAAAAAGTGGGAAAAAGACATAAACAGACATTTCTCCAAAGGAGACATACAGATGGCTAACAAACACATGAAAAGATGCTCAACATCACTCATTATTAGAGAAATGCAAATCAAAACTACAATGAGATATCACCTCACACCAGTCAGAATGGCCATGATCAAAAAGTCTATAAACAATAAATGCTGGAGAGGGTGTGGAGAAAAGGGAATGCTCTTGCACTGCTGGTGGGAATATAAACTGATACAGCCACCATGGAAGACGGTCTGGAGATTCCTTAAAAAGTAGGAATAAAACCACCATATCACTCAGCAGTCCTACTCCTAATTTTGTGGAAACCAAAATTGAGAAAGACACATGTATCCCATTGTTCACTGCAGCACAATTTACAAGAGCTAGAACATGGAAGCAACCTAGATGTCCATCAACAGATGAATGGATAAAGAAGTTGTGGTACATATACACAATGAAATAATGCTCAGCCATAAAAATGAACACATTTGAGTCATTTCTGATGAGGTGGGTGAACCTAGAACCTATTATACAGAGTGAAGTGTCAGAAAGAGGAAGATAAACATCGTATTCTAACACACATATACAAAATCTAGGCAAACAGTACTGAAGAACTTCTTTGCAGGGCAGCAATGGAGAAACAGACATAGAGAATAGACTTATGGACATGGGGAGAGGGGAGGAGAGGGTGAGATGTATAGAAAGAGTAACATGGAAACTTACATTACCATATGTAAAATAGATAGTCAACGGGAATTTGCTGTCTGGCTCAGGAAACTCAAACAGGGGATCTGTATCAACCTAGAGAGGTGGGATGGGGAGGGAGATGGGAGGAAGGGTCAAAAGGGAGGGGATATATGTATACCTATGGCTGATTCATCTTGAGGTTTGACAGAAAACAGCAAAATTCTGTAAAGAAATTATCCTTCAATAAAAAAAAATAAATTAAAAAAAAGAAGAAAACTGAATGTTTTATCTTCACTCATTCCTTCTCTGAGCTCTTCTTTTCTTTATATGTAGATCTGAGTTTCTCTCCCGGATCACTTTTCCTTCTCTCTAAATCTGTTTTTTATCATTTCTTGCAAGGCAGGTCTACTAACAATTCCCTCAGTTTATATTTGTCTGAGAAAGTTTTATTTCTCTTTAACCTTTAAAAAAATTTAATTTTGGCTGTGTTGGGTCTTGGTTTTCTCTCTAGTTGCAGCCAGCAGGGGTTACTCTCTAATCGCAGTGCATGCGCTTTTCATTGGGGTGATTTCTCTTGTTGCAGAGCATGGGCTCTTGGGTGCATGGGTTTCAGTAGTTGTGGCTCCTAATCTCCAGAGAATAGAATCAGTAGTTGTGGCATATGAGCTTAGTTACCCTGCAGCATGTGGGATCTTCCCAGATGAGGGATTGAACCTATGTCTCCTGCATTGGCAGGTGGATTCTTTACAACGGAGCCACTAGGGAAGCCCCTCTCCTTCACTTTTGAAGGATAATTTTGCAGCATACAGAATTCTGGGTTGGTGACTATTCTCTCAACACTAAATATGTCACTTCACTTTCTTTTTGCTTGCATGGATTCTGAGAGGTCGGATGTAATCCTTACCTTGTTACTCTGTAGGTAAGGTGCTTCTCCCTCTGACCTCTCTCAAGACTTTTTTTTAAAGTTTTAAAGTCTGTGGATATTTGATAATTTGGTTTGGAGAAAATGCATAAAATGTTGTTCAGAGAAATTAAATATAATCAGTTCAGTCCTTCAGTCGTGTTCGACTCTTTGCGACCTCAGGAATGCAGCACGCCAGGCCTCCCTGTCCACACCAAACCCACAGCTTACTCAAACTCATGTCCATCAAGTTGGTAATGCCATCCACCCATCTCATCCTCTGTTGTCCCTTTCTCCTCCCGCCTTCAATCTTTCCTAGCATCAAAGTCTTTTCCAATGAGTCAGTTCTTCACATCAGGTGGCCAAAGGATTGGAGTTTCAGCCTCAGCATCAGTCCTTCCAATGAATATTCAGGACTGATTTCCTTTAGGATGGACTGGTTGGATCTCCTTGCAGTCCAAGAGACTTTCAAGAGTCTTCTGCAACACCACAGTTCAAAGGCATCAATTCATCAGCGCTCAGCTTTCCTTATAGTCCAACTCTCACATCCATACCTGACTACTGGAAAAACCATAGCCTTGACTAGATGGACCTTTGTTGGCAAAGTAATGTCTCTGCTTTTTAATATGCTGTCTATGTTGGTCATAGCTTTTCTTCAAAAGACCAAGAGTCTCTTCATTTCATGGCTGCAGTCAACTTACGTAGTGATTTTGGAGCACCCCCGCCAAATAAAGTCTGTCACTGTTTCCGTTGTTTCCCATTTTATTTGCCATGAACTGAAGGGACCAGATGCCGTGATCTTAGTTTTCTGAATGTTGAGTTTTAAGCCAACTTTTTCACTCTCCTCTTTAACTTTCATCAAGAGGCTCTTTAGTTATTCTTCAATTTCTGTCATAAGGGTGGTGTCATCTGCTTATCTGAAGTTATTGATATTTCTCCCAGCAATCCTGATTCCAGTTTACGCTTCATCCAGCCCAGTGTTTCTCATGATGTACTCTGTATATAAGTTAAACAAGCAGGGTGATAATATACAGCCTTGATGTACTGCTTTCCCAATTTGGAAACAGTCTGTTGTTCCACGTCCAGTTCTAACTGTTGTTTCTTGACCTGCATACAGATTTCTCATGAGGCAGGTCAGGCCGTTTGGTATTCCCATCTCTTGAAGAATTTCCCACAGTTTGTTGTGACCCACACAGTCAAAAGCTTTGGCATAGTCAATAAAGCAGATGTAGATGTTTTTCTGGAACTTTCTTGCTTTTTCAATGATCCAACAGATGTTGCCTATTTGATCTCTGGTTCCTCTGCCTTTCCTAAAACCAGCTTGAACATCTGGAAGCTCACGGTTCATGTACTGTTGAAGCCTGGCTTGGAGAATTTTGAGCATGACTTTTCCAGCATGTGAGACAAGTGCAATTGTGGGGTAGTCTGAACATTCTTTGTCATTGCCTTTCTTTGGGACTGGAATGAAAACTGACCTTTTCCAGTCCTGTGGCCACTGCTGAGTTTTCCAAATTTGCTGGCATATTGAGTGAAGCACTTGCAGAGTATCGTCTTTTAGGATTTGAAATAGTTCAACTGGAATTCCATCACTTCCACTAGCTTTGTCCGTAGTGATGCTTCCTCAGGCCCACTTGACTTCGGACTCCAGGATGTCTGGCTCTAGGTGAGTGATCACACCATTGTTGTTATCTGGGTCATTAAGATCTTTTTTTTTTTTTTTGTATAGTTCTTCTGTGTATACTTCCCACCTTTTCTTATTTTCTTCTTCTTCTGTTGGATCCATACCATTTTTGTCCTTTATTGTGCTCATCTTTGCATGAAATGTTCCCTTGGTATCTCTAATTTTTTTTTTTAAGATATATCTAGTTTTTCCCATTATGCTATTTTCTTCTATATCTTTGCACTGATTGCTGAGGAAGGCTTTCTTATCTCTCCTTGCTCTTCTTTGGAACGCTACATTCAAATGGGAATATCTTTCCTTTTCTCCTTTGCTCTTTGCTTCTCTTCTTTTCACAGCTATTTGTAAGGCCTCCTCAGACAGCCATTTTGCTTTTTTTGCATTTCTTTTCTATGGGATGGTCTTGATCCCTGTCTCCTGTACAATGTCATCAACATTCGTCCATAGTTCATCAGTCACTTTGTCTATCAGATCTAGTCCCTTCAATCTATTTCTCACTTCCACTGTATAATCATAAGGGATTTAATTTAGGTCATACCTGAATGATCTAGCGGTTTTCCCTACTTTCTTCAGTTTAAGTGTGAATTTGGCAATAAGGAGTTCATGGTCTGTGCCACAGTCAGCTCCTGGTCTTGTTTTTGCTGACTCTATAGAGCTGCTCCCTCCTTGGCTACAAAATATATAATCAATCTGATTTTCTTACTGACCATCTGGTGATGTCCATGTGTAAAGTCTTCTCTTGTGTTGCTGGAAGAGGGTGTTTGCTATGACCAGTGCGTTCTCTGGGCAAAACTCTGTTAGCCTTTGACCTGCTTCATTTTGTACTCCAAGGCCAAATTTCCCTGTTACACTCCAGGTATCTCTTGAGTTCCTGCTTTTGAATTCCAGTCCCCTATAATGAAAAGGACATCTTTTTTGGGTGTTAGTTCTAGAAGGTCTTGTAGTTCTTCATGGAACCGTTCAACTTCAGCTTCTCCAGCATAACTGTTTGGGGCATTAATGTGATATTGAATGGTTTGCCTTGGAAACAAATTTTTAAATATAATAAAGAGGAGCTATACTACAAGGCCTGGAGGAAAGGTGATGGAAAGGGACTTTTTGAGACACTAGAGAAATGCGGAACTTTGGGAACAGTGATGGCTAACATCCAATCCTTATGCTGAGTGCAGTCTCCTTTGTTACTAAGTCCTTCCTCTTCTCTTCAGTCTCAGTCTTCAATAAAGCTTTTTTTTAAAAAATATACATAACAATTAAAAATTAGAGCATGCCCCATATTATCTCTGTCTAGAATGAAGACATGAGGGCCAAGATCAGGATTTGGAGCAATGTGAGATCTGAGAGAGAAAGAGGAGCTTGTGTGATATATTCGGAGCTGATGGAGGTAAAGCCTGAAGTTGAAGATTGACAAGTGATGAGCAGATTATAAAATATACACTATCCCTAACACCCAAATCCAAAGAAAAATTAGAGAAAAGATACATTTTTAGAACTAAATGTGGGATGGGTTTTGAAGTCACTCTATTTGGAAACAGAAGCTAAAAGTGAGTCCTGTGCTGAAATGGTTTTTGCTGAATTTACAGAACGACTTGAAAAGGAAGATGGTTATACAATCCTTTTTGACAACATATGCAACATGGAACTATGTCTCAAGATTGTAATACCAATTACAGAAAACAAGAGCAAGTGCTCCTCATTCTCGAGTGCTGTCAGGGCACACAGGACAGGCAGGCTCCTGACTTGATGCCCCTGGGGTCTCTGTTCTCTTGGGATATGTCTAAGGATTCTTATAGGAACTCGCTCACTCTAGCCAAAGAGTTTTAGAAGCCTCTATGTTGTTGCCTGGCAGCCTTGATCTGTGCATTGTTTTTTTCTAGCAATCCCAAGCTCATGGCATTTTTCAGAATGACCCGCTGGGATGATCACCAGTATGCATGCATGCTCAATTGCTCAATCCTGTCCATCTGTTTGTGTCCCCATGGACTATAGCCTGCCTGGCTCCTCTGTCCATGGAATTTTCCAGGCAAGAATACTAGAGTGGGTCGCCATGTACTTCTCCAGGGGATCTTCCCAACCCAGGGATGGGACCCATGTCTCTTGCATCTCCTGCAGTGGCAGGCAGATTCTTTACCACTGCGCCACCTGGGAAAGCTGATGACTGGTGGTCAGTCTTTTCTGTAACGGAGATTGGGTCCCTGTGTACCAGGTTACCACCGTTAACATTCTCAACCCAATGGGACAGAATACTGATGCATTTTGTGTACTTCGTGACCTTGTCTTATGCTTTACAATCCATGGTGATGAATTTATAGAGTGATGTGACTATGTATAAATCCTGTAACAGAGATAAATGGGCATTAGATGTTGACAAAGCAGAGAAAGAAAGTATTGTTCTCGATACCGTTTGTTAGCAAACGCATGATTTGCCATAACTCTTTTTTAGTGACTTATCTATAAATCTTCTTTTCTTATTTAATAAAATGCCCCTACAGCTTGTCCTGGGCTGACACCATGCTTTTGTAATACATTATTAAAGCTATGTCAGGTTCAAGATGCAAAGTGCTTGGGGCTTCTGACTAGTATTCTTTACCTTCCAGCTCTGAACAATACCCAAAGAGTTCTAAGTATGCATACATAAGCTCCCTTCTATATTGTTCTTCACAACTTACTCCGGAAGCAGCCACGGCTACCTAAAGCTTTGTTGGTGGATATGTTTCTTTCACTAAGTTTTCTCAAGTGTTCAGTGAAGTTTAGGGAAAATTATTTTAAAAAATGAACTGTAGGACATGAGAAAACGAGAGTTGTTTTTCTCAAAACTGAGTTTAGAAGGATCATTTACACAAGGGCCCTAGATCTAAAAATGTTCAAATGTTACTATTATTCTGTAAGGCATTTGCTGACTGGCTTTAAGGAACCATATTCTCTTTTTTATTTTCTTGCTTATGCTCCATAGAAGGTCTGTTATTCTCATGTTTTCAGTCGTTTTTTGTTTCTTTCTAGGCTAAAGCAAGAGGGTTGGTTGACAGAAATAATGTCCAGTGGGTTTGTCTGCTGTACGTGGATTCTCCTGGTGTCTTAGTCACTAAGTTGTGTCTGACTCTTACGGCGCTGGGGACTGAAGCCTGCCAGGCTCCCCCTTCCATGGGATTCTCTAGGCAAGAATAGTGGAATGGGTTGCCATTTCCTTCTCCAAGGGATCTTCCTGACCCAGGAATTGAACCCGGGTCTCCTACATTGCAGACAGATTCCTTACTGACTGAGTTACGAGGGAAGTCAGTGGACTTTTCTAGTTATAATCAAGAGTAAGTTGGCAGGGATTTCCCTGGCAGTCCGGGGGTTAAGACTCCAGGCTTCCACTGCGTGGGGCATGGGTTTAGTCCCTGGTCCCAGAACTATGATCTCATATGCTGTGAACTGCGAACAATCTCTTTAGGTTCCTGGCCTACTTAACTCTGTGCCTGCTTCCTGTGGCCCACGATTCCTCCCAGGTCTTCCAGGATGAAGTCTGACACCAATTTACCAAAGTCAGAGTGTATCTAAATATGGCGGGCTTAGGACCTTACCATATGTGGTGGTGGGTTAAGGCGCCAATACTTTTTTTTTGGTGAAGATTCATTATGGTGTGATTTCTTTTGTGCTATGATTCCTACTTACCTTGTGTGAAACTTATAAGCTATGTTAAGTCACGTTGAGTCCTTTAAAATGAAATCACAGTGGCCAATCAATAACTTCCATATTAGTTGTTTCAGAAGGGCTGTTGTGGGACTGTGAGTGCCTTAGAGTGACAAACTCAGAATATTACTTGACACGAGTGGTTTGATGCCTAACGTGCATCATTGGAACAGAAGGAGCAACTGATGAAGTCAAGACTCCCTCCCCTGGGGTAGCTGCTGCTTGCTTAAAAAGAGACCTTGAAGCAGAGTGACTTAAAGTCTCTTCGCTGGAGGACTTGCATCCATGCAGCAAAAAGATGCTGCCAGAGGCCCTGTTGGAGCAGAAGGCGACTTTCTCTCACACTTGTTGCCAGACCCATTGCTGGACTGGAGCCTGTGTGCCCAGACGCCTCCTTCCCAGACTTCTTGGAGGGGACCTCGCTTGCTCTTCCCTACCTTGACTAACCTGCGCTGTGTGCTAATTGTAAGCAATAAACCGAGGGATGCGTAAATTGCTTATTGACTACTGTTTCATATATTTCTGATCCCAAGATTCTTACCTGCCCTTATTGCTGGGCCCTGTGTCAAACAAGATCTCCAAGGGTCTCTCTTACACGTAGCTCTTTGGGAACCACTGAACAGCTGAGAGATGGATATTGTTTTGGCTTTTGAAGACCAATACCAGTGCAAAGGTAGGTGGCAGCAGCTGTCTGCACTATATTTTACAATAGAGAGTCAACTTGGCCTATATTGTGTTAAGAAGAGGGGAAGGGATGGTTAGGGAGTTTAGGATGGACATGCACACGCTGCTATATTTTAAATGGATAACCGACGAGGACCTCATAGTAGGTATAGTAGTGCTATACCTACCGTATAGCATTGGAAACTCTGCCCAGTGTTATGTGGCAGCCTGGATGAGAGGGGGTTTGGGGGAAAATGGAGACATACGTATGGCAATGTCCCCTCCCTGTCCACCTGGAACTGTCACAACTTTGTTCATCGGCTCTACTCCAATACATTTTTTTTTTAAACTGTTTTTAAATGATCAGTTGAAGACCAGGTTGAAAAGAGGGTCTGAAGCTGGATAAGATACATCTGAAGGTCCTACTAATAATGGCAATTTTTATTTGTAAGTAGAAGATACTCTATATGTTTTTACATAGGCAGGTGACTTAATTGGAGTCATTCCTCAGGAAGATAAATTTAACAGTAATGAGCTGGACGACTCAGGGAGAAAATAGACAGGAAGGAGGGTTTTTAGCTAGGAGATTTTAAAAGGTCAGGCAAGTGGTCATAAGGACCTGACCCTGGGAAGTAAGGAATTTTTATTAGCTAGAAGGAGGCAGAAACTCGAGACCTTCTGGTAAACCAGGGAGAATAATTCTAGGTAAGTTCAAAAATATGATGCAGAAAATACTGAAGACAATCAAACAGTTCTGTCATGCCATGTAAACATGTCACTCTTTTCAAAGCCTGTTATCCTAATATTACATGGCAGTGTCCTCTGGGTTATTTTTTCCATTATAAGAAGTTGCAGGAGCTGATAAGCCTATGACTAATTTAAAATGTAATTGCTGTCCTGTCTTCCTCAGACATAGTTTGTGTTTCATTTCCTTAAAGCAAACAGTATAAAGAATTACAGTCAAGTTCAATATTAGGAGCCTGATTCTTAGAAATCAAAAAGAGCTTAAGCAAGGGCCCTAGCTGGAAGCCCGATGCGATCCTCAAGTTCCCCTGCCCCATGGATGCATCATGCTGCTATGGCTGAGACCTTGTGCCTGGGTCTCTTCTGAGACTGAGCGAGGCTTTCTCATACTGACGTCACTGAAGGACAGAAAGCAAACCAAGAAGACGTGTCACTGAAAGTGACGGCGGGGTTAACGGATCATCGGAAATTTATCTGGAGAAGAGATTTCATAAATCACAGAGGATTTATAGATTTATAAGTATATAGATTTATGAACATTATATTAAAGTTATAGAAATTATTGTATACATTGTGTGCATTTATAAAATTACATTAATTTACACATTCAGATGAAATTATATGCAATTATATAAATTTATAAATCAGAGAAGCCATTTCATAAATCACAGAAGCACTGTAAGGGATAATAGAGATCACCTAGTTAAATGTAAGCGTTTTAGAGTCAGGTCAAATTGGAAATGAATGCTCAGTTCCCCTTTGGGGTCTGGACATCTGAGACAGTTTCTCCATCTGTAAAATGGAGACAGCCAACCACAGAGTCACTATGAGGATTAAGGAAGTTAGTAAGGAAAGCACTCAGCTCAGTACATGGGAAACACTTAGCCCATAAGAGCTGTTACTGGAATAAATCTCAGGCTACGACTGGGCTTCCTGAATGCAGACTGCGGCTCCCACCAAAGAGCTGTACCAACCTCTTGTATATTCCCACTTGAAATCAACTATGTCAGAAAGCTTCCTCCAGTTTACTGATGTCACCTTCTACATCAGCTTGTTTCCCCCATTACTGAGAGGTGATTGCTTCCCTGATGACTCAGCAGTAAAGAATCTGCCTGTGACTCAGGAGATATGGGTTCGATCCCTGGGTGGGGAAGATCCTCTGGAGGAGGAAATGGCAACCCACTCGAATATTCTTGCCTAGAAGATCCCATTGGAGAGATGGGGTACAGTCCATGGGGTTGCAAAGAGTTGGACATGCCTGAAGTGACTGAGCATGCATGCAAGTATGAGAGGCTTTAAAGTGAACCCTGCCTAATCAATCATTTAAAAAATGTATTGAGTACCTACTCCATGAAAAGAACATGCATTAAAAAAAAAAAAGAAAGAAAGAAAAGAACATGCATTTTATGATAAATTACATGTCATCATTAAAAACTTAATTATTACCTATTATCCAAAAATATTAATCATCATTATTATTTTTAACCAGAAATAAGAGGTGCTGTTGTGGAACCACTTGCTTTGGGACTTGGAGGTGTGAGTAAAAATCACCCCTTTGGCAAGAGCATGAGTCATTGCTGCTAAGATTCACCTGCAATTTGGAAGGACATAGGATGGTACTTAGAACAGGCCTTCAAAGCATGCCATATATTCCAATATCTGAAATTATTATCTGATTAAACAAAAGTATCAGCAATATTTGGTAGAAAAAGTGAGTCAGTGGCTCCGTTGCTCAGTCATGTCTGACTCTTTGCGACTGTACCCCACCAGGCTCCTCTGTTCATCAGATTTTTCAGGCAAGCATACTAGAGTGAGTTGCCATTTCCTTCTCCAGGGGATCTTCTCGACCCAAGGATGAAACGCACGTCTCCTGCAGCTCCTGCATTGGCAGGCAGATTCTTTACCACTGAGCCATCTGGGAAACTCCTTGGTTGAGAAAACACAATGTCAAAAGGAAATAAGAAGTAGATAGGGAAAGAAGGAAAGGATCATACCAGCAGAACTGCCCACTCTGGGCCAGACTCTCAGTATAAATCATTGCCTCTCATTCTTAGATAGCCCTAAAGGGTAGGTGTACTTATTTTTACTCATATTTTATTGAGGGGGAAACTAAGGCTCAGATATGAACTTGGCAGTCTCACAGATGATAGTAGGTCAGGATTTGAGCTCAGATTTATTTTACTCTAAAATCTTCCTTCTTTGTTTCTTTTATAAATCTTTTTGTTAACATCAAACACAGTTACAGAAAAGCACAATAACAAATTCATAGCTGAGTGAAACTGTGCAAGAACAATTTTGTAAACCACCATCCAGGTCAAAAAATAGAACCTTGCCCCTTGCTTCAGACACCACTTTCCCTTTCTAAAAGTAACCATAGTAAGAGATTAATAAGAAAATAGAACAATTATAACAATATACTGTAACAAAAGGTGTGTGAATGTGGTTTCTTTCTGTTTCAAAATGTCTGAGTCTAATAGGATGACCTTTCCATTGTAACCAAACACTTATCATAAATTTTTCAGCTTGATATGCAACAGCAAAACCAACACAAATGTCATTTTCCATCTTCACAGTTTTCATTGACAGAAAATTTGTTCTTACTTAGCAACTTCACTTTATGATTTTTCTCTTTCCTTCTTAAGACCAAGAACTTCCACCTTCTCACTTACAGGAAGCATTTAATGGCTTTTCTTTGTCTTACCCAAATTGCCAGAATCATTACTCTTGCCCTTGATGGCCATTATTAAGTAAAGTAAGGATTACTTGAGGGTCTTCCCCGGTAGCTCAGACAGTAAAGAATCCACCTACAATGCAGGAGACCTGGGTTTGACCCCAGGAGTGGAACTGGCTATTCCACTCCAGTATTCTTGCCTGGAGAATTCCATGGACAGAGGAGCCTGGCAGGCTACAGTCCATGGGGTCATATTTAATAGTAGAGTAAGGATATGAACTTCAGCTTCTTTGATTTCAAAATCCATACTCTTTCCATTATACCGTATTACCTCAATACATATGTTTTTGCTTCACCCAGTAAAAACTTTTGTGGATTATCTGCAGCAATTCTTGCATGTCCTCCTTTAATGTCTTAAAATTAAGCTCAAATTTCCTTATTTGTGAAATGTACATAACTATGTCTATCTCTTAATACACAGCACATTTTGAATACATTTTAGCTTCCTTCTACAGATCAGAGGATCTCCAACACTCTTTAAAGAGCAAAACTTTTAAGGACTCTTCTTATTTATTTGTGTACTCAATTGTATGAAATGTACACAGGTACATTTGAATTGGTTCAGATATGTAACAAATTATACGCTTTCGCCTAAAGAATTATTTGCTTTTTATTATCTAGAGTTATTTCTCCCCCTTTTTCCCCCTTGTATATGTTTTGACTTGCTCCAACCTACTTAATTTAGGGAAATATGGGGAAGGGAGACAAAGTAATGCAGAATTTGAAAAGCAATTAAGTAGATTTAAGCACACTTTAGAACTGTGTCTTTCTACTATCCTGAGCAAATCTAGAGCGAGGTGTTTTTTTTTTTCCCTCCTCATACAAATTGTCACATAATGAATTGCAAACAGAATTCAACTTCTGTGAAATGCTGGAACTGAGTGTTGGGGTTAGGAGGTGCTCAGAAGATAGGCAACTACGATTAAAAAGCTTTGTCAAACACTAACTTTGAACATGCTGTAGTTCGATTTTTTAATGTAATCATGAGCAGAAAATAGCATTTTCTCACTCCATGAAGTCACACCTCTCTTTGTCAATGGAAGAGTTGATAAATCAGTGAAAACAAAATTAAATGTAAATTGAGCTCTCCATCTGGCCACTGTGACACCCTTTAATTCAAGCCAAACAACTTGTCTTTGAGAAAGTCTTTTTGTGAAGTACACTGGATTGACAGCATGGTAAAGGGGCCCTTTCATGGTTCAGTATAACATTTTAGGAAAAAAATTCCGAGCGGGACAAAAGAAGAATATAAAAAGGGGACTATCTGGTTAGTTAGCTTTACTCTGAGCCAGAAGGTGTGTCTGTGTTTAAAGAATATAAATATTTCTGTTAGTTACCCAAACACAATACTTTTGCAGCATGCTAATTTTCCTTATGTCTGGGCTCTTTTTGTTTTCCTTTATTTCCTTCTTGCTGTTATGTCATTGATTTTAAAGATCCCAAGGGAGTGGGCAGGGAAGAACAGAAGAAAAAGGAAACTGGTAACAATTTCAGGAACCTGAGAGAGAAGTGGCTAAGGGATTCAACTTTGGATCCACCCAGACCAAGGTACTAAATCCAGCTGGGCCATTTATTAGCTGAGTAGGTGGTCTCTTCACTTCTGTAGGCTTGCTTTAGAAACAGAGGTCACAATACAGGTAAAGGCTGAGTAGCGAAGAATTGATACTTTGGAACTGCGGTGCTGAAGAAGACTTTTGAGCATCCCTTGGACAGCAGGAGATCAAACTAGTCAATCCTAAAGGAAATCAACCCTGAATATTCACTGGAAGAACTGATGCTAAAGCTCCAACACTTTGGTCACCTGATGTGACGAGCTGAGTCATTGGAAAAGACCCTGATGCTGGGCAAGACTGAATGCAATAGGAGAAGGGGACAGCAGAGACTGAGATGGTGAGAGAGCATCGTCGACTCAGTATACAGATCTGAGCAAACTCTGGGAGATGGCGAAGGACAGAGATGCCTGGCATGCTACAGTCCAGGGGTTGCAAAGAGTTGGACACAACTGAGTGACTGAAAAACAACAATATATCAAACAGTAAACACTCATTAAAACTTAATTAATTTTAAGGCGTACAGACTTCCCTGGTCTTCCAGTGGTTAAGAATCCGCCTGTCAGTGCAGGGGTCACGGGTTTGACCCCTGGTGCAGGAAGAACCCACATGCCTCAGGACAAGTAAACCTGTGAGTCACAACTACTGAGCCCATGCTGCACAACAAGAGACCTTACAGCAATGAAAAGTCCAAGCACACCTAGAGAGTGGCCCCTGCTCGCAAAACTAGAGGAAGCCCATGCAAAGCAACAAAGACCCAGCACAGCCACAGATGAATACATAAATAAATTAAAAAAATAAAAATTTAAAAAATCAGTTATTTTTATCTGCACTTGTTTTGAGGACTAGGTTAGAATATCTACTTCTTTGGCAGTATATTTTAAGCTATATATATATATATATTTTTTTTTTTTTTTTGTATGGTTGCCCATCAACATTGAGGGAACTCATTTTATTTTTAGTGATGTATCTGATGACACAGAATTAAATGAAATACGACAGGTACTCTCTTCATAGTTGAACATCATGTCATTTGGAACACACACACATACCATGTTCAGAGGAGAGTCACTTGAATTTCTTCTCTTAGACACACCTGGTGGGTTTCCAGAGGGAAGATTAAAATGCAGTTCTTTGAGAGTTAAGGAGTCCACAGACAATTATCATTTCTATGTACAATTCTAAAGAAGAGTTGGACCAATGTGCATAAGATGTCCTTTGCTGAGATGAAAGAATGCAAAACTGACACAGGTTGGAGGCTCTAAAGTCAGAAATGGAGATGGAGCTGGAATGCGAGATACTTACTGGGGATGAGTATGTGTAACAAAAAAGAAGGAAGGATTGGAGAGAAGAAGGTGAACGTCATGCCAGCCTGACAGTCTTCACCAACCCAGCAAGGGTTCTGGACCAATATTACCTTTTTGTACCATTTGAAATGGCCTGATCTGTTCACTTCTGCTTTTTCCAAACGTGGGCAGTCGTGAGAAGGTGTGTGCTCTGGGCCAGGTGGCTGTCAGCAAGTTTGGAGGGTGCCGGTCCTGGAGGACCCAGCGCTGTAGGCTGCCAGTGGGCTGCACCCTGGGGCTGGGAATGAGCCCCTTTTCAAAAGGGGATCTGACTTGGCATCTCCATGTTTGCCACCAAGACCCTGACACAGCACCACCTGGGATGTGAGAATTGTAAATCCTGATGCAGTGGACCTGAATGAGTAGAACCTAAACATTATGATCATAATAATATTCTGGAAAAGGAAAGGACACCAAGGGGATTTCCCAGGTGGTGCCAGTGGTAAAGAACCCACCTGCCAATGCAGGAGACATAACAGATATGGGATCGATCCCTGGGTCGGGAAGATCCCCTGGAGGGCATTGCAACTCACTCCAGTATTCTTGCCTGGAGAATCCCATGGACAGAGGAGCCTAGCAGGCTCTAGTCCATAGGGTTGAAAGAGTCAGGTATGACTGAATCAATCTGACATGCATGCAGGTATCAGCTTCTTTCATTTAGTAATGTGCATTTAGGATTCCTTCACGTCTTTTGGTGGCTTGATACCTCATTTCTCTGTAACACTGAATAATATTCCACTGTCTGGATGTATCAAAGTTTAGTTCTGCATTCACCTGAAGGGCATCTTGGCTGTCTCCAAGTTTTGGTAATTATGAAAAAAACTGCTATAAGCATCCATGTGAAGGTTTTTGTGTGAATACAGGTTTTCAACTATTTTGAGTGAATATCAGGGACTGTGATTGCTAGATCATATGATAAGAGTATGTTTAGTTTTGTTAGAAATGTCTAAACTATCTTCCAAAGTGGATGTACTTTGCACTTCCGCTAGCAATTATGAGAGGTCCTGTTTCTCCACAAACTCACCAGCATTTGGTATTGTCAGGGTTTTGGATTTTGGTCATTCTGATAGATGTGTAATGATATCACATTTTTTCAATTTGTGTTTTTCTGAGTACAAAAAATGGGGAGCTTTTGGTTACTTTTTGAATACTTTAAATAGGTGCTACTATTTAAGTAAGTTTGGTAAATTCCTACTTCATTCTGGAACTACCTTGTCTAAGCTGAAAACAACAACAAAAAAGCAGTTGAACTAGAACTCATGAATTATTTTAATTTTCTATGGCTCTTAAATTCATTCCACCAGCGCTATACATATATGATTTTAGCCTCCAGCATGTAGAGAAAATTGGCATTTTATATTTCTCAAAAAATTAAGAATAAACAAATAGATCCTCCCCAATGCTGCCTTCCGTTTCCTGGAACACTGAGATGCAGTGTTTATAAGGAATCTGTGGTTTAGTTGCTAAGTCCTGCCGGGCTCTTTTTCCACCCCATGGACTGTAGCCCACTAGGCTCCTCTGTCCATGGGATTTTCTAGGTAGGAATACTGGAGTGGGTTGCCATTTCCTTTTCCAGGGGATCTTTCTTATCCTGCGTTGCTGGTGGATTCTTTACCACTGATCCCCCTAGGAAACCCGTTTATAAGGAAGACTGTCTTTAAATCTTTGCTTTCAATGTTTTGCAGTCATGAGGACAAAACTCTGGCAAGAATTAGATGATGAAGCTGAAATCCAAGACAATAATAAAATAGGACATCAAATAAAGCTCACAGGCATCCACGATGGAAAATAGGCAGATCTGTTTCTGAATTTAGACTCTTCGATTGTTTCTAAATGCATATTGAATAAAAGAAACCCGAAAGAATTTATAGTTACCATCTTTTATTCAACAAATCATGTTGGAGTAAGTTGAAACTTGGCATTGCATTACTTTTCTCTTAAAATTTCTAACAGCACCGTTAGTATCAAATATTCCTTTTTTTCTCCCCTTCACAAGTGATCAGTATTTTCCTGAATTTCTCAAATTCCTTATGACCTTTACCCCATATTTCAGTGTCATTCCTCTCTTAAATGTGACTAGGATATTCTTTTCTAGCATTTTGATGGACAAGGCAATCCATTTTGTTGTCTACCCTCTATATCAAAGTGACAGAAGATTCAGTGGTTTAACAGCTGGAGAAATTTTCATTACATGAATGAGATTTAGATAGCACTTCCATTAATAGTACTTAAGATCAATGTCCGTAAACATACCATTCCCAAATCAAAAGTCTGTTGTGTGTTTTAACACTTTATAGCCACAACGTTTGTCTTAATCAAACTGCCTGTCACACAATTTGGGGTGAAAATTAGATAAATAAATGTTCAGATAATTTATTATTAGAAACTCCCAATGAGTAACTGGAGATGACAGTGTGACACACCTAAAGAAATAAATTTAAAGTAAAGTAATAAAATGAAACAAAATCAATTAAAATATAGATCTTTCAAGAGGACAGTATGCAGTTTCTTTACCTACTGGTCAGTGCTTGCAGAATTCACAGCTAATTTGGAGAAGTAAAGTGCACACAGAAACAATTTTTAGTCACTTCATCCATCAGTCTAATCTTTCTTCCAGCTAGTGGGGTTCAGGGCATGTGTGCTGTGCATGCTAAATTGCTTCCGACGTGTCTGACTCTTTGCAAGCCTATGGACTGTAGTCCACCAGGCTCCTCTGTCCATGGGGATTCCCCAGTCAAGAATACTGGAGTGGGTTGCCATGCCCTCCTCCAGGGGATCTTCCTGACCCAGGGATCAAACGAGTGTCTCTTACATCTCCTGCATTGGCAGGAGACATAAAATATAAAATGTATTAAAATATATAAAATGTATACAAATGTACAGGGGTATAAAAAATGTACCCCTGAGGCACATGGATTAGTTTGAGCTGAAAGTAAGCAAGGCTCCCAAGACCCAGGAAGAACCTTTGTGCTTTCATCTAAAAGAATTTAACTTAGGAGGCTTTTCCCAGGAAGGAGCCAGGGTGCCACGACCACAGATAACCAGAGTAAGTTACCAACGAGGCGTGGGAGGTAGACAGAAGAATCTAGCAAGGCTCAGCTTGATCAAAGTCCTCTCTGAGTCCCATTGTCTTTGGATGGACCAGAAATCATTTGTTCACCAAACAATAGCTCTGTTTATCTTCCTGTGGATTCCCTTCTGTTTGAAGCCCCAGGCCCCTACCTCCTTCTCCTTAAGTAAAGTAAACTTGCTCAGTCGTGTCCCACTCCTTGGGACATGGACTGTAGCCTACCAGGCTTCTCTGTCCATGGGATTTTCCAGGTAGGAATACTGGAGTGGGTTGCCATTTCCTTCTCCAGGAGATCTTCCCGACCCAGGGATTGAACCTGGGTCTCCCACATTGTAGGCAGACGCTTTTACCGTCTGAGTCACCAGGGAAGTCCTCCTTCTTCTCCTTGGTGCAGAATAACATACACTGCACCTTGCCTTGGGGCTTCCTTGGTGGCTCAGTGGTAAAGAATCTGCCTACAATGAAGGAGGCTAGAGTTCTACCCCTGGGTCAGGAAGATCCTCTAGAGAAGGAAAAGCAACCCACTCCAGTATTCTTGCCTGGGAAATCCCATGACAGAGGAGCCTGGCGGGGTACGGTCCATGGGGTCGCAGTGGAATCAGACACGACTGAGAGACTAAACAAATTAAAACAATACCTTGCCTTGCTGTCGGAGGGATTCTTCATGGTTACAGGAATTCCCCGTGTGTACATAATAGATTTGATTTTTCTTCTATCAAAATGCCTGGTTCAGTGTAATTGGCAGTCAGAAGAATTCAGAGGGAGAGTAGGACAGTCGGCTCCTCCATGTTACCTTCAAGGTTTTTGAATAAAGCAAAAGTCAGCCAGAACTAGAACCTTGTTTTAAAATTCTATCTTTCAGCAATGTACTGGGAACTATACTCAATATCTTACAACAACCCATAATGGAAAGAAATCTAAAAAATAATACATACACAGAGACACAGGTATATGTGTGCATATATATATATATATATATATATATACACACACACACACATACACACAGGTTTATTTATATATAACTAAATCACTTTCTTGAATGCCTGAAACTAACACAACATTGTGAATCAAATATAGTTGAATACATTTTTTTTTTAAGTTTATAAAAACACGTTCACTGACCCCATGGAGCATAACTAGGGAGAAGCCTGCATGCTGCAGCTAAGATTCTGTGCAGCCAAATAAATAAATATTTTTAAAAAACAACATTAACTGAATAAAAGGCGCTCCTTTATCGGGTCATTCATGTTTTTGCAGATATACTGTAATCAGCAGTAGCCCTCAAATCTTATTCGTCCGTACGTTTCCTTTGCATACACTAGCAGTCCCATCTTGTGCATTTACAGAATTATTAAAGTGAAATGCAACTGCTTTTGTATTAAGTAAGAAATACAATGTTCAGTTTGGTGATGCAGTGATATTACTTTCTGAATTAAATGACTCAAAAATTTTTTTTTAAATAGAATTTAAGATATACTACTTTTTCTACGAAAGTAAATTGTTTGATAGTCTGTGTGCCAAGACCATTTTTGATCTCAAGGATTCATTTTTTTTAATTGATACAAAACAGAAACAAACTGACCTCTAACTTGAATTCAATGCCAAGAATCATTAAAACCAGTGATTTTTACTGTTATAGAAAGAGTATTTATCTCAATGTGTGTGTGTGCTAAGTCGCTTCAGTTGGGTTCAACTCTTTGAGACCCCATGGACTATATCCCGCCAGGCTCCTCTGTGCATGGGATTCCCCAGACAAGAATACTGCACTGGGTTGCCTCTGCAACCATGCCCTCCTCCAGGGGATCCTCCCCACCCAGGGATTGAACTCGCATCTCCCGCATTGCAGGTAGATTCTTTACCACTGAGTCACTGGGGAAGCCCTTTATCTTGTAGTATCCAACCCCACATGCTCCTGTAAAATCTATGGAGTACTCTCCTGATGTCAGGAAATACAGCATTTCCTAAATTTCCAACACTCTCTGGTCTTCAGCACAAAGAACTCAGCACCATAGCTGTGAGAGATGCACTTGGAGACTCCTCTGATCAGATGAATGAGATAAGCCACTGCAATGAAGGGTGAATGGCTTTAAAATATCATGAAAAAACCCGGGATTTGTATAGCTAGAGCACTGCATGGGCCTCAAAAAGAGAGGCAGAATCAGGCGATAGAGGAACATGATCTCACGTGTTCTGATAAAGGTGGTTCAGAGAGTTCTAGGGAAAAGGATGTATCTCTCACTTAATTGACTCAATTCACAAAACAGCCAACAAAATCTTCATGACATAAATGTTGACTGCAACCTCAAGCCAAGATACATGGAAACAAGAAAGATAGTTATGTTGCCACATATTCCTACTACATTATATCAAAACCTACCTGTTAGTTTAGTATCAGGTCACCTGTACATTCTCATGCATAGTGTGCGGTGGAGGGAGGGAGAAATTGATCTCTCCTTTGTTAGTTTATGCAGTTCAGTCCCTAGTAGTTCCTTAACAAATACATGAAGTTATTTCTTAATCAGACCACTGCCAGCAGTCTGTACACATTTGTTATGCTCTCCCAGGTTGGATAATTAAACTTTTGTTGATTTATTTGATGGAGACAGTCAATCCAAGAAAATCAAACCCAATAGTTGAGCTTTGCCTATGATTTCATAACTTTTCAAAGTGAGACAACTTAGACAGACGATTTTGATTATAACTGATAAGTACTTGAGTACACACTTCCTGTTCTATTGTTGCATCTGGGTACAAATATTGGGCTGTGGCCATTTCAATCTTTTCTCCTTGTTTTCTGGAGGTTTATTTCGTTAATTTCATTTTCCACCTTCCCTTACCCTGAAAAATGCACAGCCTTATGCACAGAAGTAAATTTGATCAACTACACTCATCCATGCCACTGAAGCCACTTGTAAAATACTGATTCTCATGTCTTTAGACTTCTCATTAGATCAATTAACAAAATTTTAAGCTCATATCAAACACTATCTTTTATTTCTGACAAATGGGTTTCAAAGATCTTAGTGTTTGCCCATGTAAATGAAGGTAACAAAGAAACTCAATTCTTCCCTTACATGAACTGATTCTGAAATTCCAGAGTTTCCTAATTGGGTGGGATATAAGATTTTACCTCCTTCCTGCATCTCTTTATCAGGAGCTGAAAATAGCAACGTGAGATTATGCCAGTAATAGCAATAATTCAGAAAGCTGATTTTGACCCTGAAAATTATATTTAAAAAAAATAGAAGGAAAGGAAACCGAGTGGATAACAGTTTCTAATTTGCTTTGTTAATAGGCAAATAGACTGATTTTCTCCCCCCTAATTTTCCTTAGAAATGGCAAAGCTTTTTACCATTACTAGTGATGTAGCTTTCGGAGCAGGCAACAGTCTGACAGGAGCTAATTTCTCTACTTAAAAAAAAAAAAAAGGAAAAAAATAAGGGGCAAGCATATGTTTTTGCGTTTTGGCACACAGAAGTGAGGCTGGAAAGCTCTGGTTTTCAGACATTTTCCAAGCGACTTCTCTGCTGTTCTCAATCTGCATGTTTCCACCATGTGCCTCTCCCTGGTGTGAAATTGATTAGTAGCAGTGTGAATCTGTCACCCAGAGTTACAGTGACTAGGATTTAGGGGGACTTCAGCTTATTTCTGTTGATGCTGTACTGTGCCCACACATCCCTTCAAATGTGACCTGGGTCTGGAAATGATGTGGTTTGATGTATCAAGGTCTTCAGGGACAGAGATTTCTTTCCAAGAAAAAAACAATCAAAACAATTTCCACCCCCTAGTTGTCCTCAAACAAAGAATGAACAGGTTAGGGAGATTAAAGTGCCTCTCAATAAGATAGTGAATATCTACAGAGCTAGATCTGAGGAAGAGAACAGAAAATGTGAGATAAGTACCCAGCAGCCACTTAAAAGATCATAGTCATGTCTTTTATTTGCATAACAGTAACCCTTTTCAAAATATGCACTACTTCAAATTCCTTGAATTTAAGGACCTTTAAATATCTTTTCTATCATATATTATGATTTACATGTAAAAGTACACATCAGAGCTCTAGGTTAAGACAATGACTTAGCTTAGATGGCTTTGGGATTGACATCTATTGTTGAAAAGTGGTAAACGGTTAAGTTCTAACAATGTCTTCTTGTAACTAAACAAAAATATCCAACTTGTGAATTTAATCTTGCAATAAATGTGCATAAAATCCATATGATTAGATTAAATAAATCAGAAGATATATAGCTTCAAATGAATGCTTAAATAAACTGAAATTTTAATACACATGGTTGATTGTTTGCTTAAATCAGTATAGTAGGTTTGCTTTATTATTGGATTCTATTTATATAAAAAACATAGAAAAGAGGGAAAGAGGCTATATCAATTACAAAATAAACACTTTCTTTAATTCTTGAAAATACCTTTATAAAGTCTCAGTACAGCTTCTGTAAAGCTACTGTATCAGTTGCATTGCCCATGTGTGTACTAAGTTGCTTCAGTCATGTCCAACTCTTTGGGACCCCGTGGACTGTAGCCCACCAGGCTCCTCTACCCACACGAGTTCTCCAAGCAGGAATACTAGGGTGGGTTGCCATTCCCTCTTCCAGGGGGATCTTCCTAACCCAGGGACTGAACCACGGTCTACTAGATTGTTAGACAATTCAGGTCAACCTCAGTGTTTGCATCTGATGTGATATGTTTGCAAATATGAAGATTTAGGCAGACTAAGTAATGACCCAAACATATGAAAATTTGAGACAATCTAAGTGTGTGCTTTTGAAAATTTAGATGACTTCAATTGACCAAATCCAGACATGTGTGTGTGGACTTTTAAGAGAATAAAGGTGAGGTGGGCATCCAACTTCATGTAAAGCAGTAAGCAGAGCACTCGGGGGAGATTTATGGAGACCGTGTGGGTTTTTGAGAGGTTGATGACTCTGAAGAGGATGCCAGGATTCCGGGCTTATCACTGCTGACTCATGTCAGTTTTGTCCCCAGATTACTGTACTGAAGATCATATAACTCTTGGCGTGCACATATTAATACTCAGCATGGAGGAAAGAGAGGGTGCTATTTGGATATTCAGGTGTCTTATGCAAGAAGGTAGAGCAAGCAACCTTCCTCTAACTTCATTCTTACCCAGAAAGTGGAAGGTTGGGAAGGAGTCAAGTTAAGGAAGGAGACTGTTCCTGCTGGCTTAGATGGTAAAGAATCTGCCTGCAATGCAGGAGATCTGAGTTTGATTCCTGAGTTGGGAAGATTCTCTGGAGAACGGAATGGTTAGTGACTCCAGAATTCTTGGCTGGAGAATATCATGGGCAGAGAAGCCTAGCAAGGCTACAGTCCATGGGGTTACACAGAGTCCACACAACTGAGCAAAGAATACTTTCACTTTCCCTGTTCCCAGTGAAGCTATGTTGGAAGTGAAACAGCACGAGGAAGATATCAGGTCTTGCAGGGTCAGATCCAGTCAGAATATTTGCAGCATGGTCTGTTGCTCAATTACTTTTTGTAGATATTTTCTCTTCACCTGGCTTTTTTAGTGAGATGCTCCCTCAAGTTATTTTCAGGTGCCTTTTTTGCTCACGCTTTAATTTCTTGGCTCTTATCCAGCTATGAAATCCTCCACTTTCAGCAGAACACAACACTGATCTTGCTAATGTCACAGAGAACTCCAAATCATATGAGCTCCAGGGTGAAAGGGGGAGTACAGAGCTCATAAAATTCTTACCTTCATCAAGAAAAAGAAAGAACACGATGTAGCACCTTTTTTCTTACTCAGGTTTTATTCCATAGACTGCTAATAATGATACTTTAATATGGGAATATTGGCAAGCATGACTTTTCCTCCCCTTTAATGCCTGGTTGTTATTTACTATTTTAAGGACGTAGAAGGTAGTAATTCAAATACACTTTTAATCCTTTGAAATAAATTAAAATAACTTAATGCTTTAACCTGAGAAGGAAATGGCAATCCACTCCAGTATTCCAGCCTGGAAAATCCCATGGACAGAGGAGCCTGGCGGGCTATAGTCCATGGGGTCACAAGAGTCAGACATGACTTAGTGACTAAACTAGCTAACTAACTAATGCTTTAACCAGCATTCCACAGGAGGAGGCTTGTATAGAAGGACCATAGAATATCATCCCTGGTTTTATTAAGAGATATAGAACAAGAACATTAGCAGAAGTGGTTTTATGTTAGGCAAAATTTTCTCTAATTCACCATTTGGTCTACAAAGTGATATGTTTTATGAAGATAGAATCTTTTAAATGTAATTCTAAGCTCTTTTATTCTTATAGTTTTAAAAAAAAACATCATTTGTACTTTTAGGAGCAAAAGTGAATTCTCATAGTAAAGTAAATGTAAATGTTTTAATTAACATATGAGACTAGCACCTGGCTAATAATTTACAGTAATCATATGGCTTTTGGTTTCTTCAATCTTGTTTCTCTTCTATCATGTCAGTGAAAAGTAGAATTCACCACAGGGGAAAAATATGATATTCTCCTATATTTCCACAGCTAATCTCTTCTATTATATAAAACCTAGTTTTCATGGCCCAGGGCAATAATTTTTATCTACTGAAGAAGTTTTAACTATGGATTATTATGGGAATTTCTTTCTTTGCTTTACTTCTATAGACCCAAAAAAGTTTAAGACAACAGGGATCATATTCCTCAGTTCTACTTCTAGACTTTCCGAATATTGTATTTACATGAGTCAGCAGAGGTTATATAATTCATATAACATATGCATTATAAGTTGTATTATCATAAGTCCATGAAAAATTCATATCAGTTAAATGTTACACTTTTTCAGATTAACCCTCTATAAATTCTTTTCCACTTTACCAATAATTTGGCGCTCACATTTTAAACTACCATTTACATTTCTGTGACTTCTTTTCTCTTGTTTACCTTCTCGATCATCTGAAAGTCTAGGTGTGTCAGGAATGTATCAAAGTGCATTGAATGAATGCTTGACCAGCCTTCTCCTTTGCCTTTTAATTTGATAAAGTTGAATTTGCTGAGTGCTTACCTTGTAGAGTAGCTGTGTGCTTTCTCTGCCCTTTCACTTGCTCTCACTCACTCAAACCCTTTTTCTCATTCCCTTCTCCCTCTAGCATATTTAGTTGCCACTTTTCCAGCCTTAAGATGTTCAGTTAACTTCAGAAAATATGCAAAATGGAGCGTGATCTCTGTGATCAGTATATTTTGCTTGTTTCCTTTCTTAACCCGGTTAGCTTTGCCTCTGCCGTTTCCTTACCTATTAAAAGTTCTAAGGGTATAGAATTAGGGATATGATGTTGAAGAACTCCAGAAAAACAAAACCAAAAAAATGTATATCTTCTTTTATATTAAAAAATAATATGTATATATAATATATGTGTATATATATTATAATATATAATGTATTATATAAAAATAATATGTATAATAATAATAATAAATACTTTCCTTGAATCAGTTTTCAAGGGGTTATAATGGAGAAGCAAACCAAAAACCACAAGGCATATTTATGGAGCCCTGGAGGATACAGAGCCCTGCCTTCTGAAGATGAAGGCACCATCTCGGGTCCTCTGATGCCCACTCCTCCAGCTGGGCACACAGGAAGGGCAGGTAAACAGCGCTGCTTCCTCCAGCTGCTGGACAGTGAGGATGACCGTGAAATAAGAGGACGCGATACTGTGAAAAAGACCATCTAAATGGTACACTAAATGAGGCCATCCCTTCCATCATATCTTGACTCCCATTACCACCTTTCTGCGGTGATGCTTTCAGCTCACCATTCTCCTTGACTGAGCTTTCACTCCCTTCCACATCCACGTTCTACTCCTCTGCTTCAAATTAGCTAATGCACCACCTTATTACTGCCTGGGCTTGGCCTTGCCGTTCAGTCACTCAGTCGTGTCCGGTTCTTTGCAACCCCATGGACTGCAGCACACTAGGCCTCCCTGTCCTCCACGGTCTCCCTGAATTTGCCCTAATTCATGTCCATTGAGTCGATGACGCCATCTAACCACCACATCCTGTGTCACCCCCTTCCCATGCCCTCAACTTTTCCCAGCATCAGGGTCTTTTCCAATGAGCTGGCTCTTCAGGTAGCCAAAGTACTGGAGCTTCAGCTTCAGCATCATTCCTTCCAAAAACATTCAGGACTGATTTCCTTTAGGATGGACGGGACTCTCAAGAGTCTTCTCCAGCACCAGAGTTTGAAAACATCAATTCCCGCGGAGGTTTTGCTCATTTCCCATTTCTATTTTCTGACACTTCTGACCATTCCTTAATGCCTCTGACAGCATTTTGACTATCAAACACACACACATCAGTATACTTGCACTTTCATTTATTTTCAGTCTAGATATATAGACACGAATTTACTTTACCTCATATAACTTTCCATTTCCCCTTTTCATCTGTTTATTCACCATGAATACTGTGGTTTTAAGGGAGTTATCTTTTATTACTTGTCCTTTTTATGTAAAATGAGAGTTTCAGATATTGGGTTCAGAAAATCAAGATTTATAAAGCAGATTAAAGTGTGCCATAAAGGCAGAACTATAAATCTACAGAGAGGGTGCAGGGCTGTTACTAATATTCGTGAACATTTGTCCTGAATAGCCAGGTCACAAAGATGCTCCCTGGCCTCTTTTCCTGGTCCTCCCCACTGTACCTTTGATTCCAGACTGCTCCACGAACAGAAACTCAGATCCTGGACCTGCCCAGACTTCGGTATCTCTTCACCATCGTGTGGAAACCCGGCTATACCCTGGCTTGGCTCTGACACCTTCAATCAGGCTCTGGTATACAGTGTAGCCTTCCCAAGTAGCTCAGGTGGTTAAGAATCTGCCTGCAGTGTGGGAGACCCGAGTTCAGTTCCTGGGTCACGAAGATCCTGGGTCGGAAAGAAGGGAATGGCAACCCACTCTAGTATTCTTGCCTGGAGAATTCCATGGACAGAGGAGCCAGGTGGGCTACAGTCTATGGGTTGCAAAGAGTCAGACAGGACTGAGCAACTAACACACACATACAGAGATACACATATTGTGTGTACTTTTTCAGCATTTTGACCCTTGACATTTTCTTACATTGTACTCTGAATCATTCATGAATAGGTTCAATTGCCCGAAAAGGAAAACGAAAATAACAGTAAAATAACTGTCATTTCGTAAATGAATTCTGGGTTGGTATGGAAACTTTTTGAAATTGTCAGAGACGTGGCTCGTTTCAGTTTCTCGGTCAGTTCAGTCACTCAGTCGTGTCCGACTCTTTGCGACCCCATGGACTGTGGCACGCCAGGCCTCCCTGTCCATCACCGACCCCCGGAGTTTACTCAGACTCACGTCCATCGAGTCGGTGATGCCATCCAACCATCTCATCCTGATTCTGCTCCTCCTTAAAACCTTCCTTAGGTGGTGGAGCATCCATCCTTCCCCTTTAAGATTCTTAGTCCTCCAACAAATTATAGCCCATTCTTTCAGAATTGTGTCTTCAGTCTTAGAATGCTAATGTAGGAACTTTACTTGCATTGAGACGCTCCTGACCTCACCAAGTGTCTTCTCCCAGAAGGGTAGACTCAGTTCAGTACATGCTTTATGTTTCCTTGGCATATGGCATCATGACACAATGGTGGGGCATGGTTCATGATGAAGGACATCTTACAAATAGCAGCAAAAATGCCAAAGCTTACAAATAATTTTCTTGGAAAAAAATCAGTGAAATGAAATAAAGTTTAAAAGTCTGTGTCTCAGGTTTCTGGTTCTGGTCAAGGTAGAGTAAGAGAGAACAGATTTATTTTACTACTCAAAACAATAAACAAGGTAATAATGTATGAATTGATGGCTTTCAAGAAATTGGACATCAGGCAAAAAATGACAGTGATCCTTGAGAGAAACAGATGAGGTGTGTCCTCTGATTGACCCAGCATACTGCCCAGGACGCTTCTAGACTGCAGGGTATGGAGGGGGCACCCAGCCAGTACCTATTCTCCACGGCCAGACTAAAAACCTCAAAATGGAAGGGCTGTTATGTAAACTACTGAAGAGTGTCTTATTGCAGTAATGGGCAGTTTAACCCTAGATCAAATGCTGCTTCAATTCCCACCTACCAAATCTTAAGAGAAAGACCTGAAAAGATCAAATTATTTCCAAGTAACTTAATCATGTCACAAAGAAAATACAGAAAAGCTTTCAGAAATACAAAAATATTTAAGCCCCCAACCTGGTAAAATTTACAAAGTCTTGCAAATTACTCAGATGCAAGGAGGCAGAAAAACACTAACTCTAATGAAGAGAAAAACCATCAATCAAAACTGGCCCAGAGATGACCCATGATAGAACAAAAACATGTAAACAGTAATTACGAATGTATTTGATATTTTCAAGAAGCTAGAGGAAAGACTGAACGTGTTAACAAGAGATGTGCATAATTTTTAAAAGACCCAAAAAAAAAAAAAAAAAAAGAGGGAGGTGGGAGGGGGATCGGGATGGGGAATACATGTAAATCCATGGCTGATTCATGTCAATGCATGACAAAAACCACTACAATATTGTAAAGTAATTTTGTAAAGCCTCCAACTAATAAAAATAGAAAAATAAAATAAAAGACCCAAATAGATTTTTCGAGAAATGAAAACTGAAATGTCAAAGATAAAAAACACACAGACACCATTAATGGTGGACATATCAGAATAGGGGCCAAAAGAGAAGTGAACTTTTAAGAGGTAACAGACACATCTAAAATGAAAATATGTAGAGAAGACTAAAATAATTAAGAAGAGTCAACGAACAGATAGAGATTTAAGAGACCAAATATATGTGCAATTGGACTTCCCAAAATAGGACGGAAAGGAAAATTAAGTAAACAGCATCTGAAATTTCCCAAATTTGAGTAAAATTAAAACCCACTAATCCATACCCAATTATAATCAAATTGGTTAAAACCAGAGAAAAAGAGAACATTTTAAAAGCAGCGGGAGGGCAGAGAGAACGCAGTCAATACAAGGGAAACAAAGACACAGATGACAGTAGTTTCCTCATTGCAAACAAGGCAGGTGAGGAGACAGTGTACCAACACCTTTGGGTAACGAAAGTGAAAACAAAACATCCTGTTAATCCAGAATGGATTATTCAGTGAAAATATTTTTTTAAAAATGAAGGTGAAATAAATGATTATTTTTTCAGACACCCAACCGTTGGAAGAATTAATCTCACTCTGAATTTTTAGAGAACGTCCTTCAAACAAAAGTAAACTGATAACTAGACAGAAATCTAGATACACATGAAGGAATGGAGGTTAATGAAACTGTAACTAAATGGACAAATATTAAAATGTTTTGTTATAGCTTTTAAAGCTATGTCTATCTATCATATGTAAAAGGAAAATGTATGACCCCAAGAGCACAAAGGCCAGGAGGGAAGAAATGGGATTGCATTGTTATATATTACACTATACACAAAGTGTAATCAGGAGTTAAGTATCTGAGGATTCAATCACCACGATTCAAAAATATTTGGAAAAATAATTCTGAGAAGTTCCAAAAAGGAAATTTGAATTTACCAGATGCCTACAACTCTTTAATAGCATTTTCATTGTATTTACAACTACTCATATAGCATTTGTATTGCATTAGGTATTATAATTAAGGTAGCAATGGTTTAAAGTATATGGGAGGATATGGGTACATTATATGCAAATACTGCGCCATATTTTATAACAAACTTGAGCATTCTTGGACTTTAGTATTTGTGGAGAGTCCTGGAACCAATCCCTTATGGATACTAGGAGACAACTGTAGTATAGTATCACTTGCGGGTGGGCTGTGATAAGTTAAAAATGTATGTTATAAACCCGAAAGTAACCACTAAAATAAAAATAACTATACTGATAGTTGAACTATAAGGAGAAATAATTAAAACGTATATCATTAAATCAAAGAAGGGCTGAATGAAAAGAGGATAAAGAATCAATAGGACAAGTGAAAAATGAATAGCAAGCTATTAAGGATGGTACATGTAAATTCAACCATATACACAATTATATTAAATGTAAATTGTTTAAATACTCCCACACCTTGCAGAATTCCTCAGATTACATAAGCAACAAGCAACTTCTAGCTACATGCTACTGTAAAGAAACTCTCTTTTTTTTTTTAATAAAGGCACAAATAGTTTAAAAGGACAGAAAGAGAGACACTACTAAACAAAACATACACTAAAAAAAGAAGGTTGAGTGGCTATCTTAAATCACAGATAAAGTCGATTCAGAGCAAAGGATTATACAAGGGATAGAGAAAATCATTTAATAATGATTTCCTTAAAAAAAATAATAACTCGAAACCATTATCCATACAATAACAGAGTGTCGAAAACTGACAACTGCCACAAGAAACAGACAAACCACAGCGCATGGCTCTTCTGGAAAAACTCCCGCAGACACACTCAGAAAGGTTGTCCAGTGTGGATAGCTGCTATCTCAGCCTTAAGTTGAACCTGGTGACTGACTGGTTGGCTGGTCCTATGATCTGCTTGCATTTCTCCCCCTTACAGATTAGTCCCGCTGCTCAAAAATTAAAGCAAATTAACAGGGCCTGTTATACAAAACATACATCTTAGGCATTTCCTTAAACTGTAAGCAGTCTTTGAACAAGGGTTTTGACAGATCCTCAGACAACTGTTTATGCTCTTGTGATCAGGGATATTTTCCTTTATATTTAGGATTGGCAATATCTTCAGATATTACATATCTTGAAATTCAGATACTAGGGACACACGGTGTTTCATCAGAAATGGGAAGGTTAATATTGATCTTGGCAGGAGTAAAAGCAGTTTCAGGAGGAAGAGATGTGTTGTGAATATCCCAATGGGTGGTTATCAGAGAGGTACGTATTATGAAAATGCCTGAAAAAATAAGAAAAGATTGTTTCTTAGCAAATGTACACTAAAAAGAAAGAGATGGCATACAGGAAAATAAATAAAAATTCTTAGTGTTTAAGTGCATAAAATTTCACCATGATCTCTCAGACACTAATCAGGCTGGCTCAGTGGAAGAGGAATGTGATGGTTCGTTCTGTCTCTGCAGGCTTGGAGGACGCCAGGGTACCTGGGGGAGAGCAGGGCTACACGCGTCAATAGCTAAAGCAGCACCCTCCTGCGGTCTCTGAAAACTAAGAACCATGCCTTTAGTGACCATTCTGGGAGGGGCAGAAGTACAAACGGGACAACAGAACATTTCATTTGTAGTCACCTCTTCTAGTATAGAAATCTCTAGAGCATGGGGGATGTCAACCCATGGTTGCAATAATTCCCCCGTTTCCAAAGTTAATTTGGGCAGAATATTTTAAAATCAGTTCTTCTATCCACAAAATGGTGTGTGTGGGCGGGGCGGGGAGAGAGAGGTGTGTGTGTGTAGGTGTGGGTGTTGTGTCTTTCAATCAGATTACAGCTTCTATAGACTGAAAAACTATTAATAATTGAACTCTTGGTCAAACTGGGCAAGGTCAACAGAGCTTTTAACAGCCTAGACTCACCTTTCTATCCTTTGAAGCCTTTTCAGGGAATTCACTTACATATTCAAAAATGTTTCTTGAGTTGCCTCCAACGGGTCTGGCATGGAGGACACAGCTGTAAACATCACTGCCTTTAAGGATTCCCCATGCTCTGTCTTGGCTTTCATTGTTATGAAGGACATGGACTTGCAGACATGAAGACCTTCTAGAACCCTCGTTCTCACTGCTGACGTCCTCTTTTGCTAGCAGGATGCACCAAAAGTATTCACAAGGCGACTGAACTAATAAATGAATAGGTGAGAGCAACAGAGTATTCCCACTTCCTCTATTTGACCTGACACTTGGGTTTCCGGTTTCTCTTTTCGCTTAACTACTTCTTCCCTTGAATGTTCTTTTGTGTTCCCTGAACACAGGTGTGCATATATATGTGGGAGGAGGAACTGTTGCTTTAAGAATCAAGAACAAAGAATTTTCTCTCCCCAAAGTTTTTGTGTAGCCCCTTAACTCTCAGTGACTCTTATTTCCCTAGCCACCAATAGTAATTTGGTCTTTCCATGGTTTTTAATATATTTTTTTCCATCTCCCTGGAGCACTTTGAGAATTACCTTCTTTTATGTCGGATTCTGTAAAAGGCACCTTCAAGGTCCGAGGAGGAAAGGTGCTGTACATAATACAAGTAATCTCATAACGATGCATCATAGGAATATTGCCAGAAATAATTGAACACTGTCTGTAAAATATGGTGAGCTCCTCGGAGGACAGGTGCAATTGCAATTTTCTTCTATGTAGCTAAGCTTTCTGGCTCATAAAAAAAGTATATATCTCCTTTTAAATGCCCTTTTTTTTTTTTTTATTTGCAAGTATCATGTCTCTGGGTGTTGAAAGATGTCTGAAATAAAGGATGAAAGTAGAAAAAAACTTTAAATGGTAGTTGAATAAATTTTACTGTTGGTGGCAGAGCAGAAAGTGCACCACTGTGAAAATGAAGATGCGTGGGTTCTGATCTCCTTTCTGTCCCTGGCTTACTGTATACCTTTAGGAGAGTGCCAGACCTCTTTGAACCTGAAGGCCTCCTTCTTGTGTGAAGCCAAAGATGGAGATGGTGAGCTTCAAGATCCCGTCCTCCATTTTTTCGATTCTGATTCCACTCCTATGACGTTCCTTGGGGATAGAGACCACAATTTTTTTTTTTTTTCATTTCTTGATTCCTAGTCATAAACATGGTGCCAGGTAAGTGCTAGACCCTATGTAAACATTTGTTGAATGGATGTCTTACAACATATAATTGGTGATAGATATTTGTGACACAGATCCAGCAAGTCCAAGGTTTCACATCAGAGACAACACTTAGCTGTTCAAAAAACGACTGAGGAGTTGGTATCATTAAGCGATCCTCTTGAGGAAAGGAATAAAAGCTGTCAGACTGTGTCATATGGACTGACTCTGAACAGATGCTGTGCTGGGGGGTCTGGGAAAGAACCCCATGAATTACATTCTAAAATTAATTGTGCAAAATTGTATGTATTTCTGGCTGTCAAGTGGAAATGGGTTTGTATGGTTGGTTGTGTTGCTGTGTTTGAGTGAACCCAGTCGGAAGGTTTCCTGGTCAGGAGCATGCAGAAGGGTGAAGGCTTGCTACAAACTGCTGGTGAGATTGCTACAACCCTATTCAGCAGTGAGTTAGCCTGGAGTACCATTTCAAAATCGCCAAAAAAAGAATACTGCAATTTGGAGGCTGAGTGAAGCATACACTATTATGTTTTGAGATGCTTGGAGAGGAAGAAAATGTCTGCATTCATTACAACTAAATTTTAGAGTCTAGATTAAGAAATATATTTTAGTCTTCTGGGTACAAAATGTAAATAAGAAAGACAAAAAACAGCAGCAAGCAAAAGGCTGGGCACATTTCACAGCTGACAGTCTATATGCTTTTGTTTCCCATTATTTTCCTTATTTTTCAATTTGCTTTATCTCTAAGGGACTGAAGAATATCATCACTAGGAAATTGCCACTGGAAGAAAAATTAATCTTGAGAATATAGGAATACCAAAAAGACTTGGATTTTAGGAAATCTAAAATAGAGTATTTTATACATAAAACAAAGCATTGATGACAACAAAATATCAGGAAAAGAATAAAAATCTGTTTGACAAGCATGCATTGAGGGTGCATTTTGTTTGTTTCTTAATTTTTATTGCTGTAAACCAAAGTTTACAATATTATGTTAGTTTCAAGTATGGAGCAAAGTGAATCAATTATACATATACATATATTCTTTCTTTTTTTATATCCTATCCCCATATAGGTCATTGCAGAGTACTGAGCAGAGTTCCTTATATCTATACAATAGGTTCTTTGTTTTTAAAGGAGATATGACTTTGAAAAGATGGATTTAAAATCACCTGGAGAGTGTTCTGAAGGATATATTCCTGAACTCCATCATGAGAATTTCTGAATTAGAAAATCTGGCTTTTGTTTGCTTGATTTTTTTTTATAGTTTTCCAATATAAATAGCTGCCACATCCATGTAATGTATACTAATATCCTATGAGGAGCTTCGCAGGTGTAGACCAACCATACTTGGATTTAATGCTGCGAACAGCTTGATCCGTCCTTACTCCTGTCCACACTCCTGGAATGTGGCCTTGATTGAAGGTGTGAATAAAGAGAATGTATGCTGGTCACAGCTAATCTGTGTGCTTCAGTTCACCCTATTATTTCTGGTCCATTTCATAGATCCTAGCCTCTATTGTAACTAATTGCTCTCCTCCTCTCTAAAATTTCCCAGTCATGAAGGCAGATCATTCTGAATATATCTTTCATTTTAAAATAGTCATTCTCATGTGATGGTTTCAGAGTAAATCTTAGTAGAGCCTGAGAGATTATTTTTTCCTTTATTAGAGAGTATGCTGGACCTCATTTGTCTACTAAGTAACGGTGATCTAAAACATAAAAGTCTTGGAATCACAGGTATATGGGATGCTAGGTATATTCAAATAGTGATAGAATAAACTTAATGAGATAAATGATTCAATGAATAGAGATGCATCAAAATATCAGCTACTGATGCTTGAAAAATGAGAGTATGAGGTAGATGATAGTTGATGATTCTAGTTGATCTCTAATACTGCAAGTGAATGATAACTTCTGCCACCAGTTTCTTTAAAACACTTCAGAAGAGCCCCTGTATATCAATGGAGGCCACGGCATAATATAGCTGCATAAAACCTCCCCTCATGCCAAGAGGCTAAAGAGAATCATCTGTTTTCCTAACAGCTCTATTTCAGCAGACCATGGTCTTAGCAAGAAATGCCGTTAGCAAAGATGTCATTCCACAATGATCTCTGGATGAAGGAAGAACGATAGAGCACAGATTCCCACATTAATGGAAGAATAGCATTTCCCCTTTATTTTTAAAAGAATTTGTAATCTGCGTTCCATCTTCCTTTCATTATAATGGGCTGAGGTTTGATTCAAGGTAAAATCTCATCCGCATAGGGAATTATACACTGGAGAAATGTTTACAAAAGGCACTGTACTCTTTCCAGCTAGAGTACATTTAGGTTTTCTTCTCATATCCAGGCACTTGAAATTGATACACTGAGATATTTCATTTACCCCAGATCACAGTATAACATCGGTGTAGTTTACAAATTCTACCTTGAGAGTCAAACTATCTGTGGTAGAAAAACTAAAGATGGGTTGACACTTTTGGGGCAATTTACAGACCAAACATCTTCAGTGCCCTTGGTTCTGCAGGAATAATGAAAAAGATATGATGAAAAGGTAGTCCCCTGCTTGACATTCTTCCACAGCTTCCCGTCACCTTGGATTTAATTCAAATCCTTTCCATGGCCTACAAGGCTTTATTGGATCCCAGCCTAGACTCTCTCTTGGACTTCATCTTGCACCAGGCATCCTTTTTATTACTTTCCAGATATACTTGCCTTCTTAATGTCCTTCACACACATCAATCTCATTTCTCCTTCATGGAATTTGCCCCAGTTCTTTCCATTGCTGAAATGCCTTTTGCATATTTGCTTGGTGAGATCCTTTCTATTAGACAGGTTTAAATGTCTCCTCCTCTGAGAAATCTTAAGACCACCCATTCCAAAGGAGCCTCGTGACATTCAATGACCTTGTCCTGCTTTAAAAAACTTTTTTTTTAAACTGTTTTTCCATGGGTTCATTATTTCTTCCCCCCCAGGAGAATGTAAACTCTATAAGATCAGGTTCGCTGTTTCATGGCTATACCCAAGGTGGTACCTGGTGATAACTGGCACTTACTCTTTGTTGAATGAATCCCCAAATGAATAAATTAAGTGACATTTCAATCTAAGGATAAAATAAAGCACGGAAATGTCCTGTTTTCTCTTTCTTTCTCTCTCTTCATGTACTCATGCTTTAATTTCACATTTAAATTCCATGAAAGGCAATATCAAAGGGTAGTTTCAATTAGCTGTAAACAAAAATGTAAGATGGAGAAAGCAAAATGTAGAGTTTTTCTTCTTTCCCCCCAGCTATGTCCCTAGAGTCAGCACTCAGGGACTGCAGCCTATTTGCAGCAAGGATTGATTAAGATTCTAAAAGCCTGGCATTTAACATGAGCTTCCACATTGGTTCCATAAATCTCATGACCTGGAGAGGGCTTTCAAATTTATCATGGATACTTCTAGACTACTTTGATGTCAAAGGGATGAAGTAAATACAACCAACCCAAGGAGTCTGAAGTGATATGATACCAAAGAGAGTTTCTGCTACTGCATTTTTGTTGTCCTTCTTTCTAAGAAAAAAACCAGGTTTGGCTGAGAACCAAAGTTTTCCAAATACTTCCAGTTTATGTGATTTCCCTAACTGGTAACCAAAGACATCATGACCCTATCATGAAAATAATTCACTGGGGGAAATAAAGCAATAAAAGTAGTCAAATATGCTGATGAAAAAGATTCCCACCTTCACATATGTGGTAGACCAGATAATCTTAAAAACTATGACTAGGAACTCCGATGGCTCAGTGGTAAAGAATCTACCTGCGATGCAGGAGGCGCAGGTTCAATCCCTGTGTCAGGAAGATCCCCTGAGAAGGAAATGACAACCACTCCAGTATTCTTGCCTGGAAAATTCCATGGACAGAGGAGCCTGCAGGGCTACAGTCCATGGGGCGTCAACAGAGTCAGACATGACTTAGTATTAACAATTAAACAAAAACTGTGTGTGTGTTAGTGTTTGTGCTTAGTCGCGTCTCTTTGTGACAACAACAGAAACGCCAACAAATGCTAGATAAATTACTAAATAAAGAAAGAAATAACTCATTTCACATTTTTTGAAAAAGTGGTTGAGAAAGAAAGTTTGGAAATTTTCCATGGCAAGGTCCCCTCCTATTCTAACATTTTTTTTCTATACATTATCAGTTCATTCACTTACATGCATAAAATTTCTTGTTTTCTATTATAAATGCTTCTAATTTCTTGGTATCATTTCATGTTTATCATTTCATTGTGTTTGAAGTCTGAAGTTACACAACCTTCTGCCCTTACACCGTGGAGCTAAAGAATGTCAACTCATCATTATTTTTACTGCTATGCTACCTTTTTGAGTTACTAGTTAGCATTTTTGTGTTACCATATATGCTTTAGAGTCAACAGTTAATCCTCAAAACAGCTCTTCCAGGGAGGCCTTCAAAAGATTTTATAAATACTAATGAAATTCATAGCACGGTTCCGTAGCAAAGTATGCAAATGATTTCCCTATTGGATGACTATGATTCTACATCAAGTTTCAACTTCATAAACAGAGAACAGTCAATAGCATATGTACCAATTAAGCTTCTGTTCCTTAGTTTTACTGTGATGTATAATTGTTTATTAGCTCTAATAAGATGCTTTGCCAGGATGAGAAGTGTCAATTTTATAAAATTTATTGAGTGAGCCTTAGATCTGATTGGGAAAAGTAAGAGTGGAACAGAACTGACAGATATTTGTGAAGTGCAGGCAGATTATCTCTTACTTTCAGACACTGATAGAAGCAATAAATCAAGTAGAATTTAGTACAATAAGGAGAAGCTCTCACCTAATGATAATAGTGATATATGAGCCAAATGGATGACGAGGTGAATCCTTAGCTGAAATTTCATCTTTTAGAAAATTAAATGTTACCTAAACATAGACACCAGAAAACATTTGCACGCTGGCTCATTGCCTAAAGAGAATCGTAAACGTGCCAATGCCACACTGCTTTTATAGACCTCCCACAAAGACATGGCAAAATTACAAAATATTTCTTATTGAAGATATTCCGTGAATGGGTTTTAAAAATCTGACTCTACTGTGTCTCTCACATGTACATTATTTTTTTTTTGGCCAGGACTTTTTAAAGCAGGAGAAATCACTGAGTGAGTGCTCTGTGAAGAAGCCAAGGGGAAGAGGGTGAAAAGAAGGAAACAAAGACAGCTTGCATCCACTTCTTCATTCCGTGTGCCTTTTCCTGCTCTGCAAAAGTGCTCCTGACTTGGGTGCCAGGCTATGCACAGCCTTCCTCTCACGCCTGTCTCTTAGCCTGGGCTACTGACAACAAGAACAGATCTCTCATTGGGTGCCAGAGTCTGTTCCAGTTGCTACAACAGAATATCATAGACCGAGCTGCTTATAAACAACAGAAATTTATTCCTGTTGGCTTGAAGTCCAAGATCAGGTGCTAACCATTCCAGTGTTTGATGAGACTCTCCTTCCTTACAGATGGAGGTCTTCTTGCTACAACCTCTGTGAGCAGAAGGTGACAGGGCGTTCTTCAAGGTCTCTACTATAAGAGCCCTAATCCAGATTGAGACGGCTCCACCTTTACAACCTCCTCACCATCCCAATGCCTCCTCCCCAATATCATCACATTGGGGATTAGCTTTCAATCTGTGAATTTCTGTGGGGCACATGATATTCAATCTGTAGCAGTGGGTTAGTGTGAGAATCCCAGATAATGAATAGGAAGGTGCGTTATCAAAACTGTAAGGTAGCAGGTACGAAGTGTCTGCTAGACCTTGTTAAAATGAGCACATCTCAAGAAACTGGGATTAATGTTTCTTGGAAATTCACATATTGCTGAATTTGAACTATAATAGTCAAACTGCAAACGGGATTTCTGAGTAATCAAATAGTTCTGATATATGTTACATGTGTATGGCCACACACACACACACACACACACACACACACCCTTAACTCTCAGAAATATACTACAAGATATTTTATAATAGACTATAAATGAAGAGGCCTATTACAGATGAGATGGAAGAAGTAAGGTTTCTGAGATCAGCTGTCTGACACCAGCCGTCAGGAGGTCAAGCTGACTCAGAGTCCTGTGGTATGGCTCAGTCAATGCTGCATCCTTACACCTAGCCACAATGAGAAGCTAGCATTTCACTTGCTGTCCTGAGAGCAAGTCAGACAATATTTCAGTGCAGGCAAAGGAAACTAGCATAACTTAGTGCTAAATGCATCTCTGAATAGTCCTTTCATTGGTGAGAGTTTCCCAGGTGGCTCAGTGGTAAAGCAACTACCACCGAGACACAGGATGCAGGAGACATCGAGAGACGCAGATTCAGTCCCTGGCTTGGAAAGATGGAGAAGGAAACGGCAACCCACTTCAGTATCCTTGCCTGGGAAACCCCATGGACACAGGAACCTGGCGGGCCATAGTCCATGGGGTCACAAAGAGTCAGACATGATTGAGTGTGCATGCATTTCCACCCCCCCCTCCCATGGGTGATATTCTGGATCAAAAACCTATCTTCCCTCACTCCACACAAGGCTGACTGGTCAGCACTGACACAACAGACGCCATGAAAATTTTCTTTAAAAAACAGAAAGATTATTAAAAAGAATGGTCTGTGCTTCATATCTTAGGACCTTTGGGTAATGAAATCTTTCTCTTTTACTTGCTTTAATTCACCTACTTTAGCTGGAAGATTTTTTTTTTTTTCCCAAATGAGCTCACATAAAAATATGGCATTAAAATTAGTACTTAATCTAAATCAAAACAGAAATGACTGAAAGCAAAAGATAATTTCAAAAGTCTGCAAACATTTAGGTACCACAGAATTCTATATAAGTGGGATGCATAATATCCTAAATATTAGGAGAGAGCCACAATGTATTATGGAAATAAGCTTGGATAGAACAAGTCTCACTGCTTCAGAGAAATGAAATATATGTCATATATCTCAACAGATGTCTGGAAAACTATGTAACTCTGTCCACAGAACCGTCTGCAACTGAAATTTAAGGAAAAGGACCCGTGTTCATATGAATCTGTAGGTGCTGCAAGATTCCATTTGGGGTAGTGAAGGTTCCTTTATGTCTTATAGTGTCAACAAAAGTTCCCATGGTTTATTATATATCGTAGCAGAAAGGCATCTTTTTCCAGATTGTTTTTGTGTTCAAATAGCAATATTTCTGGCCCTCTAGGAATGACATGTTGTTTGGATTACTGAGCCCCAGAGTTGCCTCCGGACTTGGATAGAAGATAGAAATTTAGTAGGCAATATATTTGCCAGACTCTTTGAAAATTGGAATGTCATTTCCGAATTTTATCAGAGAGCATGTTGGATCCTTGAGATGGACATCACAAAATTAATGAACACATGGCTATATGTCATTTGTCTGCCTTCTACCAAATGAGAAAACCAGTGATCCAATTTTAAGGAAATGTTATTGATTACAGAGGAGTTTTTTTAATGCTATCATTGACTTAATGAATATTTAACCTGCTGAAGAGTCACATTTAATTATAGCCACACATGCACATTGATTAAAATATTATCTTTTTCCCCAAAAGAAAGAAACCATGAATGTAAACACAGAGGTTGAGATGCTCCTGTTACCATGTACATGAATATGTGTGTTAGTCGCTCAGTCGTTATCAGACTCTTTGCAACCCCATGGACTGTAGCCCACCAGGCTCCTCTGTCATGGAATTCTCCAGGCATGAAATCTGGAGTGAGTAGTCATTTCCTTCTCCAGGGGATCTTCCTGACCCAGGAAAGGAACCCGGTCTCCTGCATTGGAGGCAGATTCTTTACTGTCTGAACCACCAGGGGAGGCCATAGAAATGCTTATTTGTGTAAACTAAAGCATTTTACCTTGATTAAAGGGATTAATGGCTCTAGAAAGTGAAAAGGGACTGAGTTTGTTTGGTACATCACCAGTCTTACATTTTACAGTATCAGCTAGTTCTGTGTGGACATGGAATCTAACCTGCTGTATAGAAACATTTGCTTAGAGTGCTCTGCTACCAAGATCATTGATCTATTTTCCTGCAGGGCAATTAGCTTCATTCTGCTCAAAGGCCACACAGATTGCACCTCTGATCAGGATCACTTATCTTGTAAACATTTGTCATGTGTCACAGAAACAGTTTGGAGACAGAAGGGGAGGGGGTTGGCACTATTCCCTGCTAGGAAAATGAACTCAGACACACTGCTGAAGTAGGCTGGGAGACTTATGAGTGTGAAAACCAGAAGGGATATTAGAGACCATCTCTTTAAGCCCTCCAAGAAACATCGTTTTTTAGTGAAGAATTATGTAATGTGCAGCACAGAATATGCAGAAGCAATCATATGATAAGTACATAATAGATCTCATGTCTTTAAATCTATGCGTTAGAGATACCAAGGTTTATCGGAGGGCAGCAACCCCAAGTGTGCTTAACCGTAAGAAAATTGAGAATTCAGCTCCAGTGTCCTGTTTTAAGGGAGTATTGACTTAAATATATTACTCTGTCTATTCATGATTTGATGGGTCTATGAAAATAATATAAATCTATTCCTCACGAAGCCATAATAATACATAATATGTGTGATTATTATGGATCATAATAGTGATGAAATGTATATCTTTTATAATGTCAATGTTAAAATATAAACTACAAATTCATAAATCATTTGTCACTTCATGTTTTCAGTAAGGAGATCATTATTACAAAGTAGAGAAAACGGGGGCTTCCCTGGTGGCTCAGTGGTAATGAATCTGCCTGCCAATGCAGGAGAAGCAGGAGAAGTGGGTTCGATCCCTGGGTCTGGGAAGATCCCCTGGAGAAGAAAATGGCAACCCACTCCAGTATTCTTACTTGGTGGGCTACTGCCCATGGGGTCACAAAAGGATCAGATATAACTTAGAGACTAAACAACAATAATGACAACAAAGAATAAATAAAATAAACCACTAAAAAAATATACATGGTAAATGCTGTAAAATCTTGTTTTTATTTTTTCAAAGTAGGCATTTTGAATTGTGACTGTTTTGTTTTGTTTTTTTTTTTTTTTACCATTTCTTCTCACTGTTCCCAAAAGCTATCATCATGTATGGAGTAGAATTAAATAAAATCAAAAGACTGAATTATGAAACGTTGTGCACAGGAAGATCTACTTGAGAATAGAACCCTATATTGCTTATTTCAAAATGTTCTTATTTAATAATATTTACTGTGCACCTAATAGACATACTATTGGGTAAGGTACTGAAACAGGCAAATTTGTTTAGTTCATGGCATCTAGGAAGAAGCAAAATCTATACCTCACCCAGTGTTTGGTAGAGTAACGAGAAGAGGATGAAAGGATGTAAGATATACCTGTTATATCGGTAAAGAATCTGCCTGCCAACTCAGGGGCTGCAGGTTCGATCCCTGGGTTGGAAAGATCCCTTGAAGTAGGAAATGGAACCCACTCCAATACTCTTGCTGGGAGAATCCCATGGACAGAGGAGCCTGGCAGGTTACAGCCCATGGGGTCACAGAGTCAGACACAACTGAAACCATTGAGCACACACACGCCTACAAGCCGAGGGACATCTGGAGCCACCAGCAGGCAGAGGAGCCAAGAAAGGATATTCCCCTGGAGCCTCGGAGGAGGTGCGGCTCTGCTGACACCTTGATTTAGAACTCTTGGCTTTCAGAACTGTGAGAAAATAAATTTTCCTGTTTTAAGCCTTCAAGGGTGTAGTATTTGTTGCAGGGTCTCTAGGGAACTAGTACATCCCCTCTCATATTTTCACTCTAATTGAACTCTTTTGGCAACTTAAAGCCTTTGAGGTTCAAAGGTGATGGATGCTCTTATGGTAGAATTTCAGAGTTTACACTGGTTCTTTTTGTGGTCCTCAGGCGTGGAGGAAACAAATGTTTTCATTGACTTGTAAAACCTCCCCTGATGATGTGTTTGTGTTGGATTACGAGAAACTCATCTCCAGAGCTTTGACCATGTTGATTATAATGGTAATAGTGATGACAAAAGTAATGTGCTATTATTTAGGCAGCTCCTTGCCCATGAAAGGTATTAATACTAAAGCTCACAATCGCTATTATTTTTAAAGATGGAGGAAACTGAAGGATAGACAAGTTAAGTAATTTCCTATAGCTATAGTGTGAGAAAGCCTGTGCTTATGAAAATTATTCTATGCTTCCTCGAATTTCTTTTAGTAAAAAAAAAAATCCTCTTGTACAGTTCTATGCTTTTTCTTTGCACTTCCTCATTCCATTTGAAATGAACTCAAACCTCTCAGTCCTAAACCAGAATAAAAACCAACTCCTCAGCCTTGAAAACTTCCACTAATTGATATAACCCATCTCAAGACTTTTAAAAGAATAAGGTGCATCTAAAATATCCACAATGAATTAACTGCATATTAAGGTGAAATTGCTGACCACCAGGTGGTTTCAATGCACAAAATGACAGTCATATCTGGTCCACTTTAATGTTTTTCAACCCACTAGTGTCAGACTTCTAGCTTTACCACTCTAAATCTACTCTTGAAGATACACAGGTAACATCCTAATTACAAAATGTGAGAATTAACTTTTCAGTTCTCTGGATATAAAGAGTAGTTAAATACTTGTTCACTACTACTCCACAGTAGTAAGATCTGTTGAGTGCTGTCTGTGAAATCAGCTCAGGGGTGAGCCTTTAACCCTTTCAGAAGAGGTGTGCTTTCCCTCAAATAAAAGAAGATGGAATTGAAGCTTGGGGAGGCTGTGTAAATCGCCCTCCATAGCCAGCAAGCCCAGGATTCAAAGACTGGCTCATTTCACTAGGAAGTTCTTGATGGCTGTGATCCAAGTCTTCCTAGTTTTTGACAAAACTGAGCACTTCCATTTTGAATATATTTCTCTCCTGATGTCTATGAGACCACCTTCTGTTTTCTTTCGACCTATGGTTGCTATTCACTTTCTCTTTCTAATTCTTCTTTCACTGCCTAACTTTTAAGTGTCACTTTTCCCCCAAGGTTTTGTCTTTGGCTCTCTTCTCATCTCACTTGTCTCTTCTCACCTTTTTTTTATTTTACGCACTCTTCCTATGGATTCAATTATCACTTATAATGCGATAACTTTCAAACCTCCACCTTGAATTCTCTCCTGAGCTTCAGATGTAATTCACTGTTGGGCACTGCTCCTGGATCTTAGGCCACTCAACTCAAATATACACATCTATTCATACTCCAAACTCCTCCATAACTTTGTTTCTTTATTTCCCATCCTGATGGAAACATGCCTACTGAAAAATCATGGGAGGAGAGGTGAATTGACAGAATTATTTGGATTTCTCACCCTTCTTTCACTTTCTCCCCTACTTCATCAAAAACAATAATCGCTAAGTTGTTTAACTGTTACCTCCAAAATAATGTTCAAGTCTCTCTCCCTTTCTCTATCCTCAATGCAGTCACTGTTGTATGAGCCCCCAGCAGTTGCCACGCAGACTTTTGAAGTGGTCTTTTGACTGGTGGCCCTGTTCCTGTTTTGTCAGTTTGAGTGACCTCTTCTGACTCAGGTGACCCTCCACTGACAGCTCCGTTCAGAAGGTTACAGGTGGGACACCTGGACCCATTCGAGGCAGCTAATTATGCCGTGTTCTGTGCCTCCCACAGAATGCCTGGTATCAAATTAATATTTGCTGATAAAGCACACTGATTCTTATTTTGTCAATTTATAAAGCTCTTCAACATATTATAAAATATTTGTATCATTATTATGATAACTTTGGGGCTATTTTATAATACACGTAAGGCAATGCAGGCTCAGAATGTCAACAGGTTTTCCTGGGACTTTCCTAGTGGTCCAGCGGTTAAGACTCAACACTTCTATGCAGGAGGTGTGGGTCTGGTCCCTGGTTAGGGAACTAAGATCCCACATGCCCCGCAGTGCAGCCCAAAATATAAATAAGTAAATAAATGAATAAATAAAAGGTTTTCCCAGATATGTGAATTACAGAAATGAGATTGAACTCAGATTTTCCTGGTTTGTAGCCAGATTCTCTTTTCTACCTCCATCACTAGTAAGTGAACCTGCATTAATCTGTGCTCCACATCCCTAGCAGCAGCTTTCTCTGACTTAGTCAGGGTCTGTGAATGAAGGCCAATTCACAATGTGACTGATATTACAATTTATTTTTAAGTAGCTGTCACCGTGGAGGTTTCAGCTTTGCCCACTGGTCACATGGTGAACAGTGAGCCCCTAAAGCCCTCAGCCCGTCTTTGATCTGAACCATCCTCCCCTGGAGTTTGAGGGCCGTGATGAACCAGAGCAGGAGTTTGGTTTGTAAAAGTGCTTCTGATGATTCAGGCTTGTTTGACGTCAACGTTACAGTTAGTAGGTGATGGGATTGCGCATCCATTGGCTTGGCTGAGGAAGAACCCAGCCACAGTCAGTTTAGGCTGTGATGTTTGCCTGCCTTGGTTCCAACTCTCTGTCAGCACTCTGATTCCTGCCGCTAACTCTGTTTTAGTCCTTCAAGAATATTCTGTCCCAAATTTAAGATTCTGTCACATTTACGGACCACAAAACCCTTCCTGCTTCCTCGCAGAGGAGCTGAGATATACACGGGTAGGTGTTTTCAAAATCAACTTTATTAAACATTAATATAATAATGCTGAGTATATTTAATAAATGTATCTTATATATAACAAATATATGCAATTACATTACATACATTGATGTGCATTATCATATAATATTAAATATTAAGTGAATTAAATATGAAATACAGAAAATAAAAATACATTGTGTATGTGTATGTGAAGTTGCTCAGTTGTGTCCGACTCTTTGTGACCCAATGGACTATAGCCCACCAGGCTCCTCTGTCCATGGTTTTCTCCAGGCAAGAATACTGGAGTGGGTAACCATTCCCTTCTCCAGGGGATCTTCCAGACCCAGGGATCGAACCCAAGTTTCTTATGTCTCCTGCATTGGCAGGTGGGTTCTTTACCACTAGTACCACCTGGGAAGCCCAAAAATACATCATAGTGAGTACTTTTCTGAATATAAGAAAGACTAAGAAGCAATGTATCTTAATGTAGAGGTACTTAGACTTTGGAGTAGGACAAGATTGTGATTCTGTCAATTAAAGAATGCAGACTTTGTGCTATTCGCGTAACTCTCTGTGCCTTTCTTCCTTCATTTACCATTAGAAATAACCATGCTTTGGTAAGAAATCACTTATTTTATTATTAGAAAGAATTATCTTATAGGGCTGTGACAAGGACTAATAATATAATTTAAAGCACCTACCTTATATCCTGGCAAACATATAACTATTACCTTGTTCATAGGAGAGTAAAAAAGTGTGAAAGCTTTAGAAACCACGATGAACAAAAACAACAGAAATGAAGACATCAAATAAATATGGCTAAACCTCTGAAATAACTCAAGTAATTAAAGCTATTAGACAATGTAAATGCTTCTTGTGATAAAGTGGGCAACCAGTAGTTGGAAGGGTTCAAGGAAGGGCTGTTTTATGTTTGTGGGGAGGAAAAACCTATAGATAAAATCTCTTAGGTGGGAAAATGAGCAGGACAATGTTTGAGGTCCCTTTAAAAACTAATAAATCTAACATTATTTGATTATAAAATTGAGATCCTGACAACATAGGGTAGTATTTAAGTCTATTAGTTATTACATTGTTGTGTGATTGAATTTAACAGCCTCTTAGAGTCATTACAAAGAGTGAGTCTGATCAGGAATTGATGGAGAGCTCAGTTGAGCTGAGAGAATTACCCAGAGTGCTAAGAAGGATGAAGGACGTGGGCCAGAAGGAGGTCCTTTGTTCCTTAGAGAAGAAATGGTTAAAAATGCTGAAAAGTAACTTTGCCTATTTTAATTTGCTTGAGTGAGACTTTGCTTAGTCTGAGTCAAACTTAATTTGAATATCTAATTAGTAGTGACTCTTCAGAAATCTCAGCTTCTGAAATGTAACTGGAAGGTAAACATTGCTTCGGTACCCTGTTTCCCAGCTCCCAGGTAGCCCTTTGTCTTACTTGTCTGCTGGGAAGTATTTGCTGCATTAGCTGTTTGGTAATGTCAGCACCCTGGAGAATTTTCTGGAACACCTGGAGTCCGTCAATTAGATTTTGAGGGTGCAAGGGGATTAGAAGATTGAATTCTTTTATACCCAGGATTACCTCCCTTAAGGAAGATTCTAAAATAAGACTTGTTTTGGAAGCAGCCACTAGGGTTTTCTGTGGAGACTCGATGAGACTTAGTTCAATCAGTTCAGTCTGGTCACTCAGTTGTGTCTGACTCTTTGTGACCCCATGGACTGCAGCATGCCAGGCTTCCCTGTCTATCACCAAATCCCAGGATTACTAAAACTGATGTCCATCGAGTTGGTGATGCCATCCAACCATTTCATTCTCTGTAGTCCCCTTCTCCTCCTGCCCTCTATCTTTCCCAGCATCAGGGTCTTTTCCAAGGAGTCAGTTCTTTGCATCAGGTGGCCAAAGTATTGGAGTTTCAGCTTCATCATCAGTCCTTCCAGTGAATATTCGGGACTGATTTCCTTTAGGATGGACTGGTTGGATCTCCTTGCTGCCCAAGAGACTCTCAAGAGTCTTCTCCAACACCACAGTTCAAAAGCATCAATTTTTCGGCACTCAGCTTTCTTTATACTCCAACTCTCACATCCATACATGCCCACTGGAAAAGCCATAGCTTTGACTAGACAGACCTTTGTTGGCAAAGTAATGTCTCTGCTTTTTAATATGCTGTGTAGGTTGGTCATAGCTTTGCTTCCAAGGAGCAAGCGTCTTTTCATTTCCTGGTTGCAGTCACCATCTGTGGTGATTTTGGAGTCCCCCAAAATAAAGTCTCTCACTGTTTCCATTGTTTCCCCATCTATTTGCCATGAAGTGATGGGACCAGATGACATGATCTTAGTTTTCTGAATGCTGACTTTAAGCCAACTTTTTCACTCTCCTCTTTCACTTTCATCAAGAGGCTCTTTAGTTCTTCTTCACTTTCTGCCATAAGGGTGGTGTCATCTGCATATCTGAGGTTATTGATATTTCTCCCAGCAATATTGATTCCAGCCTGTGCTTCATCTAGCCCAGCATTTTGCATGATGTACTCTCCTAAGGTAAATAAGCAGGGTGACAATATACGGCCTCGAGTTACTCCTTTCCCGATTTGGGAACAGTCTGTTGTTCCACGTCCAGTTCTAACTGTTGCTTCTTGACCTGCATACAGATTTCTCAGGAGGCAGATCAGGTGGTCTGGTATTCCCATCTCGTCAAGAATTTTCCATAGTTTGTCGTGATCCACACAGTCAAAGGTTTTGATGTAGTCAATAAAGAAGAAGTAGATGTTTTTCTGGAACTCTATTGCTTTTTCAATGATCCAATGGATGCTGGCAATCTGATCTCTGGTTCTTCTGACTTTTCTAAATCCAGCTTGAACATCTGGAAGGTCACAATTCATGTACTGTTGAGGTCTGGCTTGGAGAATTTTGCTAGTGTGTGAGATGAGTGCAATTGTGTGGTAGTTTGAACATTCTTTAGTATTCCCTTTCTTTGGGATTGGAATGAAAACTGACCTTTTCTAGTCCTGTGGCCACTGCTGAGTTTTCCAAATTTGCTGGCATATTGAGTGCAGCACTTTCACAGCATCATCTTTTAGGATTTGAAATAGCTCAACTGGAATTCCATCGTCTCCACTAGCTTTGTTCAATAAAGCCGCCTAATTTCATCGGAATTCTTAGAGAGTCTTTTCTTAAAGACCTTGTGAAGCTGAAATTCATCTAGAATATTCCCCAACTCATGAGTAGCAGACTGTGGTCCAGGTAATGTAATTGGAGATATTCCCTGATCACTCTAAACATACAGATTTTTCAAATGCTTTACATTATCTATAGTGTCTTAAACCCTACGTATTAGAAAATTTTCCCTGGTATAATCAATTTTATGCAAATTAAAAGCATATAAATCGCTAGGAAAGAGTGTGTGGTAATCAGGCATTCACATATGTAACACAGATTTACCAAATCAAATACATGCTTAACTAAATTGACCCATGGACATAAAGGTCAGTTTCTTTGATGGGGCCTAGTTAGAAGAAAGTGTAGAAGGAATATTTGACCAATAAGAGAAAAACATTGGTCCATTACATAATCAGGTTAGAAAGGAACTGAAGAGGTAGATGTTGGGAGATACATGATTCCTTTATGCCATGATTTTTCACATGATCATTGTGGCCAGGTTAATAACAATCATCTATATCTTTTAAATTTCCCCAACAGCTGCCAAACTATCCTGGATTCAAAGTATCTGCACAAATTCACTAGCAACAGAAGTCTATGGACAGTTAGCTGCGGACTAACTTCAAACATCTAAAGCCAGAAAGTGAGTACAGGGCATGTGTATACATACACCTTGAAGTCAAATTACTGAAGAAGTTCTGTTCCACAACAAGATCAAAGATGAAGGTGGGGGGACATGGCAGTCCTTCCAAATAAGGTTGCAGAGTTGAGAGGGGTATGGGGTAGGACTCAGAGCTGGCTCATGCTCCAGGTGGAATAAGAATACCTATTCTGCATTTTCATCAAAAGAACACTAATGAAACAGTACTGGCGGATGCATCATTTTATTCAATCCCCACCGCAGTCTAAGAGGTAGTATATTACAGTCTCGTGAGAGGGAGCATCGTATGTGTTTGAGGGGCGTGATTAATAGTGTCCTGGGTCATTGCCTGGATTTCTATCCCATCTTTTCTACTTTTCATCTGTGTAACCTTAGGAACATTATTTAACTACTGTGTCTCGGTTTTCTCATGGGGATGATAATTGTTTCAAGTATTAGATCAGCTAATGCATACAAAATTTTCAGAACAGTGCTTGTGCCAAGCACTCAATTAATATTCATTATTATTCTGAGGCTTCTTCCTTTTTTTTCTAACATAAATAAAGAACTTAAAGCTTACATGACTCAGTTTGATGAAGATCATATAGTCATTGACAGAACCAGGATATTTCTTTTTTTACATATACACATATCCATTCTCTCCCAAACTCCCCTCCCATCCAGGCTGCCATATAACATTAAGCAGAGTTCTAAGTGCTATACAGTAGGTCCTTATTGGTTATCCATTTTAAATATAGCAGTGTGTACCTGTCCATCCCAAATTCTCTAACTGTCCTTTCCCCTCATCCTTCCCCCCAGAAACTATAAGTTCACAACCAGGATTTGAATTAAGCTGTTTATGACTCTAATAAGAAAGGTCTTTCCAGAACATCATTGTTCCTTCTCTTTGTTAATAAATAATGAACCTTACTTTGAAATCCAGATTATTATGTATGGACTTAACTAGTTGATGTTTTATATAGTAATTGTTTATTGAGTGTCTACTGTGTGTCAAACACTAATTTAGGAATAGGGAATGTTATAGCAGCCTAAGGAAGACAAGATAATATATTACATAATAAGATGTAGGAAAGAGATAAGGATCAATTTCAGAAATATGAGATTTAAGAGTAGAAAGCATTCTATTACTGGGGAAGCCTGACTTAGAGCTGTTAGAGCTCATGTTTTTTTTTTTTTTTTTTTTTGCATCACAGAAACACATCTGTGTGTTTTGATCTTGTTTCTTTTCCTACCACCTTGCTCCTCAACTCAACACCACGTCAATGTTTGAAAGAAAATAATTTGCACAATCATTGCTTCTGGTTGCACAGAGCCTTGTCTCATGGTGAGAGGTGATAAGTGGAGAACAGTGAGAAGGAAAACACCTCTTTACTAAACTGTGCTTCTTGCCTTAACCCTTCCAAGGCATAACACTGCCTAATTAGCCGACCAGCACTTACCACACTAACTCAAGCGTCCCAGGGCCCATTGCCTAAGCCATGCTTCGTTTGCATTTTCTTTACTAAGCAACAAGCCTGCCAGCTTGAGGTGTCTGTATGATATGTAAATGATGCCCTGAATCGTTTTTATATTCTGCCTGGCACTTGAAGAGCAGTTTCAGTGCTGTCATCTCTGCTGAAAGATATCAAACCTCAGATGTCAAGGAAGATTCTCAATTTAATTCAGAAAAGCTAGGTATTTGCTTCCCGGCTCCACAGATTTACATCGGTGTGTTTGATGTATCTTCAATGATGTAAAGGCTGCTGTTGCTACTTTCACCTTATAGAACCCGGGGGTAATTAGCCTCAAAGGACGAAAGCATTTGAACATGTTGCCGAGTGTGTAGCTGGGGCTATGTGTGTTCAGGTGCAGAGAATGCTAAGATTGCAGATGTATGTGAAGGGGGGTTGGGGAGGGGCCATGCCTAGAAAGTCTTCCCCGGTGGCTCAGACGCTAAGTGTCCGCCTGCAATGCGGGAGACCCAGGTTCGATCCCTGGGTCAGGAAGATCCCCTGGAGAAGGAAATGGCAACCCACTCCAGTACCCTTGCCTGGAAAATTCCATGGATGAAGGAGCCTGGTAGGCTACAGGCCATGGGGTCGCAAAGAGTCAGACACGACTGAGAGACTTCACTTCTTCATGCCTAGAAAGAGAAGGAGGAAGTTTACAGCTTCATCTCTCCTTTTACTTCAGTCTGCAGGGAGAGCTCGGCTATGAAGTATCATAAATCAAAAGAAGCCTTCCCTTGGGAAGAAGATACCCCAATCTGAAGATGGCTTCCAGAAATTGCCGTGTGTATGTGATTCCGGCCTACCTTGGGCTGGATCCTATGCCTCTGTCTCAGCCATGCTGGTCTTCCTTTTGTGACTATGGAGCCCACACTCTTTAGGAATATGGGCTTGGGGGATGTGGGGACCCCAAACTGGACCTCCTTCAGGGAGGCTGTAACTGCTCATCTCTCTCTCTCGAAGTCCTCTAGGGTTTACAGACAGTGTTGTGTGATACAGTAACCTCAGTTATTGTTTGACCATCATTTTAAAAAGACTTTTTACTTTGTGTTGGAGTACAGCCAATTAACGGGGCTTCCTAGGTGGCAATAGTGCTAAAGAACCTGCCCACCAACAATGCAGGAGACATAAGAGATGCGGGTTCGGTCCCTGGGTTGGGAAGATCCCCTGGAGGAGGGCATGGCAACCCACTCCAATACTCTTGCCTGGAGAATCCCATGGACAGAGGAGCCTGGTGGGCTACAGTCCACAGGATCGCAAACAGTCGACACAACTGAGGTGGCTTAGCACACACATAGCCAGTTACCAATGCTGTGATAGTTTCAGGTGAAGAGCAAGGTGACTCAGCCATACATACACACGGATCCATTCTCTCCCAAACTCCTTTCCCATCCAGGCTGCCACATAACAATGAACAGAGGCGGCACCTGTGCTACATGATAGGACCTTATTGGTTGTCCATTTTAAATATAGCAGAGTGACCTTTATTTTTACACGCTTAGACTCATCTCTCCAACAAGATACCAGCCCAGGTGGGAGGCATGAGACAAGTGCTCGGGCCTGGTGCCCTGGGAAGACCCAGAGGAATCGGATGGGGAGGGAGGTGGGAGGGGGGATCGGGATGGGGAATACATGTAACTCCATGGCTGATTCATGTCAGTATATGACAAAACCCACTGCAATGTTGTGAAGTAATTAGCCTCCAACTAATAAAAATAATTGGAATAAAAAAAAAAAAAAGATCATGAGAAGAGAGACTATTTTTGACTTCTCTTTCTCAAAAAGTGAGCACATGCAGGTAACCAATGAACTCGATTCTTGATAAGCCAGGTCTCTATTATTGCAACTTCTACCTTTTCTCAATACATTTTCATCTGTACCCATCACTGATGACTTGTATAAACGTAACTCAGAAGGAATCAGAGCAATCACAGTGTTCTCTGGGGACTTTCTGAAAAGCTCCTCTGAGGGAGGGGTGTCAGGCCCTTCCAGCCACACACAGTGATCTGTCTTCCCCTAGTGCAAACACATGGGGACAGCAGGCACTCTCTGACACCTGTCCGCAGTGTAGAGGGCTAAGAGTGAATAGACTCTAACTCTGCCAGCATTAGCAGAGGTGGTCCTTCCTGTGATGCACAGAGATTCTTGGATGGAGAAGAGAACATCTGGGATGTGCCAAGAAGACAAGGTGAGTGTGAGTGTGTGTGTGCGTGTGTCTCACAGGAAGGTCTTTAATTGCTGAAAAGCTGACACATGAGTTCCAGGGGTAGTCCTTGCTTACCTCCAACTGTATGAAGGTACATGGTGAGGTCTTTTCTCAGAGCTGTTTGTGATGTTGCAAGACTACTTGGGAATATTATCATCAAGGTTTTCACCATGGCAACCGTGGTGGCTTTGTATGTGGACAGAAAGGGACAAGAGAGCTTAGAACAAAGAAGCTCAACTATTTTCAACAAGGATGAAGGATTATTTTCAACTGTGCTATACAACTACATGAGGACTCCAGGCACGTGGCTGCACACCTATTAGATCTACTTTCACTTCTGACTCTCAGAAGGTCCTTGAAATAAAAATTAACAGAACTAATATTAATTTTTTAAACCAACATCATTCCAAAACTTTGATAATTGACTAGCCCTAACCAGCTATTTTCTATGTTCTTCAGAACTGTGAGTGATAGTCCCAGTAGCACTGTTGAGAGATGCTGGTGAAGGAAACATTATTTTCCTTCTGGAGGACCAGAAGTTGCTCCTCCGGTTTATACCCAGGATGTTTGGGATGGGCTGTTTTAAAGTAAGGATCAAATGATAGGTGGGAGCATAGTTTAACTAAATTGTAACACATGTAGATAGGCTGTAGAGTTGCTGGGGACTGCTACGTACTCTGGTCACAAAAATACAACCCTTACCTTTCATCTAGAAGAAAGGATGTTCGTAGCCGTATTTGCGTATGGAGGGTCTGTTGTGATATTTGAGATTTCAGCCGCAGATTCAAGGTTAACATGAAGTCACTGGACAGAGAGAACTACTGTGCTGTGGTCTGCTATGCTTTCAGTGGGCTCTTCTAGTTCTTGCTCCTAAAAACTCAGCAGCAATGTCAGGAAATCATTATTGCTTCTCTTTCTTTTTCCAGCTGGTGTCTAGCTGGTTCTCTGTCTGGACAGCGGAGGCTGGTTGCACTAAGAACAGCCGCTAGACTCACAAACATTTCTGGGCTGAGTCCGGTCAACAGGAATCACCCTCTAGTGTTTAGTGTCATTTGTAGACAACAGCAAGAAACAAAAAAGTCATGGACTTTCCTCCTGAGTTTACCTTTTGTCGTTTAACTAAATCATATATTCACCATTTTCCTACAATAGGTACGCTTCAGCTTGACTATGCTCACTGAAAATTATAGAGACCAGAACTGGTGATTTTTCTCAGGTTTCTGGTCAACAACCAACACTTTCTTTCATAGCAATACTTCTGCTATTATAGCTGAGGTTGCATATTTGTCTTCAAAATAACTCCATCATATTACTGATTCATATCAAGCTGGGATTCCTTATGATTCCTAGGTCTTATAAAATATATTAATAATTTTACTCTATGCCTGGGGATCTCTGATAGAATAGCTATTGTTTTTTTGACAAACACTTTAATAGGTTTTAAGTGAAGTGAAGTGAAGTGAAAGTCTTTCAGTTGTGTCCGACTCTTTGCGACCCCATGGACTATACAGTTCATGGAATTCTCTAGGCCAGAATACTGGAGAGGGGAGCCTTTCCCTTCTCCAGGGGATCTTCCCAACCCAGGGATCAGGAATCGAACCCAGGTCTCCTGCGTGGCAGGAGGATTCTTTACCAGCTGAGTCACAAGGGAAGCCCAAGAATACTGGAGTAGGTAGCCTGTCCCTTCTTCAGGGGATTTTCCCAACTCAGGAATCCAGCCTGGGTCTCCTGCATTGCAGGTGGATTCTTTACCAAATGAGCTATCAGGGAAGCCCATTCGTATGTAAATTTATCTCTAAAAGGGTAGTTTTTGCCCTTCTTCAAAAGCGTGGTCCCACAGGGAGGATGGAGGGGGGATGTGGCTGGTCACGCAGGCTTTTCCAGTGGAGCCAATTGCTAGTACTTGATTCAGTATTTTTTTAAAGATGAGAAAAAAACAAGACTTAAAAAAAAAAAAAAACTATAGAAAACATCCTATGGACCAAAGAAACACTTCTATCAACTTGACTCCACTCCCAGTGCTCTGGTTTATGCGTTTTTGACCAAAGCAAAGTGAGTGAAGTTGCCCAGTCATGTCTGACTCTTTGAGACTCCTTGGACTGTAGCCCACCAGGCTCCTCCATCTATGGGATTTTTCAGTCAAGAATACTGGAGTGAGTTGCCATTTCCTTCTCCAGGGGATCTTCCTGACCCAGAGATTGAGCCCGGGTCTCCGACATTGACGGCAGACGCTTTACCGTCTGAGCCACCAGGGAAGCTTTGACCAAAGCAAGCACAGGTCTTAATCAGACAGGTCCAAGTGAGGTTGAGTGAGAAGTGCTAGAGAGCCAGAAAATGACAAGAAGTGATGGGGGTCTGGAGGAGAAGGAAGGGGCACTGGAATTGAACAATGCTCCTACACAATTCTGCTTTAGACTCATTGTCTCCATCTAGCCTGCATGGTTATAGATTATTATGGAAATAAACTAAATAAATCAAGAAAGTAAATCATTTCTAACCACCTACACTGCCACCTAGACAAATACTCAGGGCGAAAAATCCTGGCCTGAATGTAGGGTTACTGATTGCTTACTGGATCTGGACACCTTCAGAGAGTTCCCTTTGTCAGAGCATTTGTCCAACAACTGACAGAATGCTTTTCTAGCAGGAGTTAAACGTAGCGTCAGTTCTACTGTCCATTATCAATAAAATCATTTCTCCCTGAAGAGCATCCTGAGATGTCTTCTGGTTTAACTTGTCTCCTGTGCATCTTATTTTTCTCTCCCACTCTGCCTGCCCTCACATCAAGCAGAAAATTTGAACTGGATCGGCCAAGCACTCTATCAGAAGGGAGAAAACTCTCTCATTAGAGGCTGACACTCATTCTGCAGAGAAACATACATGCACATGCTCACACTTATACACGAATCCCTCCAAACAACTCTGCCTTATGTAATTAAAGGGAATGTGTATCAAGTGTTAATTATAAAATTACTGTGCCCCTCTGAGTGCTGCCCAATTAGCAAGCAAGCAGCACAAATACCATCATGCCACAGGCTGCCCTTACTATACCATGAGCTTTAACAGTTTATTTTCAGCCATTCGGTTGTCTATTAATTATGCATGCATCTCTATCCATTTGCCATTTCCCTGGATGATTGGATATGTGCCATGTTATGAAGGTTATCAAAGTGAGGACATGAAATTCATAAATACCCGGGCCCCCAAATTTCTCTTACCACAAGCACCTATATCAGGAAGCATCATATCAGAGCAAAAGGCTTGGGTTCCAGTCATTCAGAGTAACCACAGTGCTTGGGAATATATCTTATTAGTGTTTTTAATCACAGGGCATAAATACCTATCCATGCCATAAATCAGGAGCTTATGCTTTCAGAATCAGAATCATTTGAAATAAACCAGACTGCTGGAAAGAAATTTAGAATTAGAAAGAGAAAACTTGTATGATTCTTTGAGCCCACATTTTTACTATCAGATGCTTTGGTACTGTTTGTCCCAGGTGTTAGAATGACTGACAGGCTGATAGTCTGAAAAAAATTATTGGTAAGCTGATAGATATTCAAAGTACTTCTCCACTGCTGAAAGATCCTGAATCTGCAATTTCAACACAAAGCAGATATATCTTCTTGGCCTTTATCTAACCATTCAGGGCTGCTTCATGACGAACTACAGGTCTTTCTTGACTTATGATGGGGTTACAACCCAATAAACCCATTGTAAGTTGAAAATATCCATAGGTTGAGAATGCATTTAATACACCTGACCTACCGAACACTAGAGCTTAGTCTGCTTACCTTCAACGTGCTCAGAACACTTCCATGAGCCGACAATTTGGCAAAACCATCTAACACATTTTCCATTGGGAAAAAGAGAATGCTTGTCTGACTGAGTACAGAATGGTGCTAAGTATATCAGGTGTTCACTCTTCCAAGCCTGTGGTTGATTCAAAACTGTGCTCCCCACCACCGCCCAGCATCCAGAGAGAGCTTTTTACCTCCTATCACTAACCCAGGAAAAGAAAAGAGTGCAAAAATTCCAGTACAGTCTCTATTGAAAGCGTGTCACTTTTGAACCACTGTAAAGGCAAAAAATCCTATCATAAATTGGGACCATTTATATTAATAAACAAGTAGGGCATAATTGGATTGAGGGACTTCAAAGGAAATTTTTCATATCTAAGAAATAATACCCAACTGCAGAAATGCAAGACAAATGATGCTTATAATTTAAAAAACTAGGAATATTTGAGGAGCTTTAAATGGCTCCTGGATATTTGTCATCTGATCTAAAGCTGATGAAGGATTCTTGTTACTTAGGTATTTTTTTGAACCCATTTGTCTTAACAGGTTTCACATGTGCAAAACATCTTTGTAATAAATACAGGGAGGTGAAGTTCCAGGTTCTTTTACTGATAAACCATATCAAAGGCTCTCACACTTTAGTGTCCATCAGAATCACCCAGAAAGTTTATTAAACACCAAGGGCTCAGGGCTCCACCCAGGTATCTTATTCAGTAGGCCTGGGATGAAACCAGAGTCCAGGAAATTACATTTGCAACAAGGTCTCTGGTGTTGCCTTCTAGACACCACACTTGGAGAATCACTTCTGTAAACATAGCCTCCATTTTATCAGGACTCTCATCTCTGTTGCTTAGGCTGGTACCACAGTTGGTGCTCAACAAACAGATAATAAGTAAATAGTACCACTGAAAGCCACAGAAATGCCTGCACACTTTTATTACAAAGACATTTTAACAAGACATCTCAGAATAGAAAATCATCTGCACTGGAAAACAAGAAACAGTTCATGAGAGCCTCAGATGCTGCCATTAACGCAAAATCCTTGTTCTGCCTTATTAACAAAATTTATTGCCACTAGATTTTTTATTACTATGTTTTCAGCATTTTTATGGGTTTGCCACATTTGATTTTTGCTCTCCATTTAACTTAGATTTCAGGGGATCTGCTTTTCCCTCCTCAACTCGGGGAAAGGCATTGAGATTCCTTGCAGAAACAACGAATTTGCCAGTATCCTTATTACTGATTTTTCTTCTTTCTTCCCATTAGAACCATTTACTTCCACTTGCAGAAGTCTTCCAAGCAACGACAAACCACTTATTCCAGGTAACATACAAAATACAATTTTCCATCCCTGGAGTAAGCTTATTCTGTGATTGGCAGAAGCTGCCACCCTGGGCCAGGCAGTGTGGGAAGTCCTTTGGGTGTATGACTTCATTTATTTATGATACTTTTAACTTAGGAACAAAATTATATATCTGATTTACAATACACCTTTAAATACAAATATTATTTTGAAACTGCCTTATGTCTATGGAGTAGGAAATGGCAACCCTCTCCAGTATTCTTGCTTGGAGAATTCCATGGACACAGGAGCCTGGAGGACTACAGTCTATGGTGTTGCAATGAGTCAGACACAACTGGGCAACTGACAATATGTTTAATTAGAAAGTTTTCCACTGTAATCATTTATAGACACAGAAGGGGAACTAAGGTTATTGGATGCTATATTTGCTGTGCCCTGGTTGAATTCAGTTATTTTACAAACAAGAAAGCTGAGATGATTTTTCTGTAATCACTAAATTGGTTGCATGGGGTATTGGAGAAAGCAATATATGATTAATAAATGTTAGAAAAAATGGTAAAAAAAAATCAGTGAGTTGAGTTGCATTTACAATCTATATAATCTGCTTTGTAAGACAGTATCTTATTTCTCCCCTAACTGCTTCATCGAGTACTTTTCACAGATGTGTTTTTATTCATCACCTACAAATGAAAATCATATTGTTCCTATTAACATTAGATAATTTTTTAAATGTCTGGGTGGAAGCAGAGACGTGACAGGCGAGACAAACCAACTGCGGTGGTCTGAGGTACAGCGGAGGTTGGAGCCCTGAGTCAGAAATGAAACCAAGCACGTTAACTCAGGACACGATCTCCAGGTAATTACTGTAGACACTTGATTCTACCTTTCCTTCTCCACTTCTGCAGTCCTCACACCACACTGATATCATTGCACAGGCTATGACAAGCTGCTGGTTTCATATGGGGGTGAGAGAGATTTAAAAAAAAAAAAAAAGGACAACTCTGGAGGTTTATGTGAGGAAGGGGTGCTGTGTTTTCGAGGGATGGGAGACGTGGTAGGCAAAGTGTTGAATGCTAAAGATGACCCAATAAGAATGCCAATAAGATCGCCATCCCCTAGTTATTCAAAAAGATGCTAATCTCGGCACTATGGTGAAGGGTCTTTACAGATGGAATTAAGGTCATGGGCTTTAGATGTGCAGGGGTCTAGATGGGTAGACTCTTATGACCTTGAAGAGAGTGGAACTGTGTCCAGCTGAAGGAAGATGAAGACCGTCAGAGGGATGCGATAGAAGGGGAGAGACTGGAAGTCATGGATAAAAAATGACCTGTCTGACAAAACTGGAGACGTCAGGCTTCAAGACTTTAAACGATATTACAAAGCTGCAGCAATAAACATGGCATAGTACTGCCACAAAAACAGATGCATAGATCAACGGGACAGAATCAAGAATCTAGAAATAAACCCAGGCATATGTCATCAGCTAGTACTTGACAGGATAATCAAGAATAATCAGTGAGGGTGATTTCTTCAATAAAGCAAAGAAAACTTTATATGATGGGAAGACTGAGTATTTGCCTGCAAAATAATTAAATTGGACCTCTATCTTACATCGCTAACAAAAATCAACTTAGATTAAAGATGCAAGTGTAATTCTAAAGGACTGTAAAACTGCTAGAAGACAATATATAGGGGGATAACTTCTTGGCATTGGTCTTGGAAATGACTTTTTGGATATCATACCAAAAGCACAATCAAAGCAAAAATCAAGTGAGACTTTATCAAACTAAAAAGCAATTGTACAACAAAAGACAAACAACCTGGAAACAGGAGAACATGTTTGTAAACCATATATCTTATAAGGAGTTAAGATTCAAAGTTTATAAGAAACTTACACAACAAACAAACAAACAAACAAACCTGATTAAAAATGGGCAAAGGATAAACCAGAATAGGAAATTTCTAAAGAAGACATGTACATAGCCAATAGGCACATTTAAAGATGTTCAAAATCACTAGTCATCAGGGAAGTGCAAATCAAAACCACAACAAGGTATAACCTCACACCCATTAGAACAGCTGTGATAAAAGAGATGAGATAACTCTCCAAAACAGACATCATGATTTCTCTTATTTCTCAACATTCCTTTACCCATTCCATCCACTTAATGCCTCAAAACTAAAATTAAGGATATTTTCTTGTTTTTCCTTCATGCCCCACATCCAAACCTTGGATTCCTGTTTTCATATAAAAATATAACCCAGAATGTACCAAACAATGTTCAAACTACCACACAACTACACTCATCTCACACACTAGCAAAGTAATGCTCAAAATTCTCCAAGCCAGGCTTCAAAAGTACATGAACCATGAACATCCACATGATCAAGGTGGGTTTAGAAAAGGCAGAGAAACCAGAGATCAAACTGCCAACACCCTTTGTATCACTGAAAAAGCAAGAGAATTCCAGAAAAAAACAACTAATTCTGCTTTATTGACTACTCCAAAGCCTTTGACTGTGTGGATCACAGCAAACTGGAAAATTCTTAAAGAGGTGGAAATATCAGACCACCTGACCTGCCTCCTAAGAAACCTGTATGCAGGTCAGGAAGCAACAGTTAGAACTGGACATGAAACAACAGACTGGTTCCAAATTGGGAAAGGAGTACGTCAAGGCTGTATATTGTCACCCTGCTTATATGCAGAGTACAACATGTGAAATGCCAGGCTGGATGAAGCACAAGCCGGAATCAAGATTGCTGGGAGAAATATCAACAACCTCAGACATTCAGATGACATCACCCTTATGGCAGAAAGTAAAGAAGAACTAAAGAGCCTCTTGATGAAAGTGAAAGAGGAGAGTGAAAAAGTTGGCTTAAAGCTCAACATTCAGAAAACTAAGATTATGCCATCTGGTCCCATCACTTCATGGCAAATAGATGGGGAAACAATGGAAACAGTGAGAGACTTTATTTTCTTGGGTTTCAAAATCACTGCAGATGGTGACTGCAGTCATGAAATTAAAAGACACTTACTCCTTGGAAGAAAAGCTATGACCAACCTAGACAGCATACTAAAAAGAAGAGACATTACTTTGCCAACAAAGGTCCATCTAGTCAGAACTATGGTTTTTCCAGTAGTCATGTATGGATGTGATATTTGGACTATAAACAAAGCTGAGTGCCAAAGAATTGATGCTTTTAAACTGTGGTGTTGGAAAAGACTCTTGAGAGTCCCTTGGACTGCAAGGAGATCCAACCAGTCCATCCTAAAGGAGATCAGTCCTGAATATTCATTAGAAGGACTGATGCTGAATCTGAAGCTCCAATACTTTGGCCACCTGATGTGAAGAACTGACTCCTTGGAAAAGACCCTGATGGTGGGAAAGACTGAAGGCAGGAGGAGAAAGGGACGACAGAGGGTGAGATGTTTGGATGGCATCACCGAGTTGACTGACGTGAGTTTGAGTAATCCCCAGAAGTTGGTGATGGACAGGGAAACCTGGTGTGCTGCAGTCCATGAGGTCACGAACAGTCGGACATGACTGAGTGACTGAACTGAACTGTACTCACTCTCCCTGACTTGAGCAAAGGTGCTTCCCACTGTAGGATCCACACCAAGGACCGAGAGGAACAGGCATGGAGAAATGCAGAGACTTCTGTATTGGCATCGCACTGTTGCCAAAGCTTTCATCGGGACCTTGAAAACAAACAAACAAAAAATATTACAGGCTTATCCTAAGAGAACTCAGTGCCTGTTCACCCATAGACCCAAATGGAAGAAACAGCCTCTCTTGTCTGTGTGGTCTCCATCTATTCCTTTGTTCCATTCTCCCTTCTTTTCTCTCTCCTACTTCCCCATTTTCTCTATTCCCTCTTAATTTACTCTGCCTTTATGTTATCTTTCAGTTTATCACTTAATTTTTTATAAAACATATTATCTGAATCCCATATATTTTTTGCATTGTTCTGACCCTTTAGAGCCAATGTTCAGAAGACTAAATAACTATGTTATTCTGTGTATGGTCCAAGAAACTTATATTTGGGAGCTAAAGTGTTTCCTTTGTATTTATGCTTCCAAAAATTTTTTCCCTAAATTTAGGTAAAATAAATGAAGAAGGACCCCTTAGTGAGCAGGATACTGTCAAATACAAACTCCCTTACTGACATTTTCTTTTCCTTTTACTGGGGGAGGATATGACACAGGTATGAAAAGTAACAGCGGCCAACGTGAACTAATGAGTATATTAATATTTATAAGGTGATCATTAAAGCATTAACTTTAATTTGAATGATAATGCTATGGGCAGACTTGCCACTGTATTCATTTCCACACTCAGACTTAATCCCTTGTAAAAGCATTGCCCAAACCAACCCTCTCTTCAACTGAATGTGAGGAACAAAGGACTTTGCTAATCACCACTGGAACATGATCTTGAATTGATTGCACTGTGGGAAGACAGTCTTACTTTTATATATTATCATTGTTTGCCTAATACCCAAACCATTAAAAGAGAGCACATTAGAGAAATATACACTGCACTTGCACTAAAACACACTTGTTGGAAATCCTTGTCTCAGAAACTGTTTCAAATAATGAAGAAAAGTGAGGCTTTGATGATATAAGGCAATTCATTTTAGAAATACATGACAGAAGTGCTGGAATAACTTGAAGTGTTATTTAATTATTGGTTCACTGAAGTTACGTATTACAATAATAGCTGTTGCATGTAGCATCATTATTTTAAATTACTGGTGGTATAAACACATTTTTACGAGTCCATAAAAAAGTAAATTCCTTGTACCAGGGGTTATTAAAACTCATACTATCCTGTACTTCTTATATATTTGTGAATGCACTGGAGAAACAATTGCAATTGTATACATTTATTCAATTTTTCCAATTTTTGTGGTATTTGATTATAAACTCTTTCTTGGCCAGTTATTTAGATAAGAGTACTGTATGTCTGAGATCCAAGGATATAGTCTTCAGTGCATATTACTCATCATTAAAATTAAGAGGATGATTTCTAACTGGTTTGTAGTTGTAAACAGTAAATACTCACAATTACATATAGTGTCTAACAGTGCTTAGAACATTGAGGTTGCAAACAAATATTACCTACCATCATCACCACTGTCATCATCATTATTATTATGAGTAGTATTATATTCTATATTAATATTCATTTCATACTCGTAATTTAACATTTTTTTCCCCTGTTCAGTCTGCAGCTACATTTCACTCAAAGTGATTTTAAGGTAGGCATTAGGTTTTAGTACCTCAGTCGTGTCCAATTCTTTCTGATTCCATGGACTGTAGTCCACTGTGCTCCTCTGTCCTTGGGATTTCCCAGGCAAGAATACTGGAGTGGACTGACATTCCCTTCTCCAGGGGATCTTGCTGAACCAAGGATCAAACCCAGGTCTCTGGCATTGTAGGCAGATTGGTTACCATCTGAGTCAACATGGAGATAGATTCAACTTGAAGGCAGAGATTGTCTATTTTGCATTTTAATTGGAACCCAGGACTGTGCTGAGCATATCAAAAGTGTTCAATTTAATTCAGCTCATCAGATGACCATAAAATATTAGATTTTCCCATTGTGCATTTGTAAGTTAAGGACAAGCTTCATTAGGGCCTCCATGGGAGCTCAGAATGGTAAAGAATCCTCCTGAAATGCAGGAGACCCAGGTTCGATTCCCAGGTCTGGAGAAGGGATAAGCTACCCACTCCAGTATTCTTGGCCTTCCCTGGTGGCTCAGCTGGTAAAGAATCCATGCCTGCAATGCGGGAGACCAGGGTTTGATCCCTGGGTTGGGAAAATCCCCTGGGGAAGGGAAAGGCTACCCACTCCAGTATTCTGGCCTGGCTACCGCATGGACTGCATAGTCTATGGGGTCGCAAAGAGTTGAACACGACTGAGCAAAAAGCTTCATTAGGCAGCTGAAGGCTACACAATGTCCTCTTCTGTTTTGTCAATGTGATCCACTGACTGCAGTAAGCAGAGTGAGGAAGCATGGATGAAACCACATCTGCTATGACATTTCTAACATCTTTGGTCCCCCTTCCAGTGTGATGCAAAACTTTTGCTCTATTTGATGGTCGGTCTCTGAGCACAGTGCTTTGTTACTGAACCTTGCCTTTCTCTGATCCTCTTCCCAGGCTACAATAAAGTTCTGGAAATTGCTGATATTCATACTTTCTAAATTAAGATGAGCTTCACTCTAATTCAGCAATTGTAACAATAACAAAATGGCAGAAAGAGTTCTTTCTCCATCACCCTTTTCCTTCAGGCTCTCAGAAAGTGTCACAGATAGTAGAAGACTACAGACAGATCCACAAAAATATTAATTTAAGCCATGTGAATGTTGTGTAGTGTGGGTGCTATAGTAGTGATCATATTGTCTATTAATTATTGATCATTTGCCAGGAATTTTGAGATATACTATGCATATTATATAGTTCATTATCATAATGACATCTTGTAAGATGAATATTATTACTCAATTCAGAGAGGTTGAATCACTTGCCCAAAATCATATGACTAATTAAGAGGCAGAGTTGGGACTTAGAGCACAAGTTATTATAATTTCAAAGTTCATTTTCCTTCTATTTTGCTGTGCTGCACATCTATTTCAGGCTGTTATCTGTTTTAATATGTTTATACCTTTATATATCTTTAATTTTATGACTTCAATTGTACTTCCAATCACATACATGACTGCAGATTTTAACTTCATTTTATTTTTTTAAAATTAAGACTTTAGTGTTTAGAAGAGTTTAAGGTTCACAGAAAAACGGAGGGAAAGATACAGAAATTTCCATTTTCCCTTCTCCAACACATATAGTCTTCTCCATTATCAACCTCCCCTACCAGAGGGGTGTTATCTGTTATGACTGATTAATACACATTGACACATACATCATAATCACCCAGAGTCCATACTCCTGCTCTTAACTTTGATTCTGAAGCTCAGAAGAGTTAATTATGATCTCCTCCCTCTTCTCTCTATCCATTCATCCATCATCTATCTATAACTTCCTTTACGTTGTCTTATAAAAATGAATACTCCTCTTCATTCCACGAATAACTCTTCAGTATCTACTTTTGTCTACAGAAGGCTTTTCCAGCTTTCAAATTTTGTTCTCTGAGGACAGAAGGCATTCTAGTGTCCTTCCAGAATGCACATCTCCTCTATATGCATGGATGGCACACCTGACCCTTTCACTGTGAGTGGGAGGATGTGAATGACACCACTCAAGCAATGTCCTTCATTTTAACTGACCACTTGTTGTACTTTTAGAATTAAATGTGTCTCAAAATTCCCAGTCCACGTCTTAAGCTCCACACTCCATCCCAGGCTTTCAACCAAATGCCCCACATTCAAGAATATTCTTCGTGTGCTTGCCAAGTTGCTTCAGTCGTGTCCGACTCTTTGCGACCCCGTGGACTGTGGCCCATCAGGCTCCTCTGTCCATGGGACTCTCCAGGCAAGAATTCTGGAGTGGGTTGCCATTTCCTTCTCCAGGGGATCTCCCCGACCCAGGGATTGAACCAGGGTCTCTTGCACTGCAGGCAGACTCTTTACTGTCTAAGACACCAGGGAAGCCCTCCACCTTCCCAAATCAGGTAATGCCACTCTTCCCAATAAATGCTGAGTCACTTTCCCCTTTCTCTCTTTCTTAGATGTGCTATTTTATCTAACCCCTAACCTAAATAATTTTGCTTTTAAAATGTCTCTATCTCTTCCAAGATCATTTATTTAACTCAGGATTTTATCATAATTTGGAAAAATCCTTTAAATTACCTTCACACTGATCTCTGCCCTCTTCTTCACATTTCACAGATAGAATCTACTCATTCCATTGCTAACTTTTAGCTCCAATTTCTTTTTCCTGTTTCATCTATTGACCATATTTTGATTGCCTTCTTCCTTATTACTCTTTCTATTCTAAACTTAATACTTTGCTCAGAAAATGTCTTGCCCTGTTAAGTTCATATTTTTTTCCTATTGTGATGTTCATCTTCTTTCCTACATCTGTTAAAAGTGTCAGTCATTCTTCAAATAACACCTCAGTAAATTATTTCCTGATCTGCCAAGAAGAATTCAAATTTCTCTCTGCCATGATTTTGTAGCAATTTTCACACAGACTCTAATATTATAGCAATGTTTTGTTACCGTTTTATTTGCAACTTAGGGTATAAGCTCTAAAAAGTCTAAATAATAAAGTATAAAAATCATAATAGTCTTCTCATTTTCTTTTGCGAGAACAAAAGTACAGGTTAAAGTACATACTAGGTACTCAATAATTGCCAGTAACATATGTAAAAGTCCTGATCCTGGGAATCAATCAACTTCTCGATAATTTTTTACTATAAAAACTTTTTTATAGTGTTATTTACTCGCTGTTTTCTCTAGTTCATTTCCCACTCTGATGAACACATAGGAGAAATCACAGGCTTTGCATGCATTTAAATTCTATCTGTATAATTTATAGCTAACAATGTTGGGCCAAATTATTTAACTTTTTGACTGATGGTTTCTTCATCTGAAAGTTTGAAGTTTCATTACTCTGAGGGTTAAACGAAAAATGTATGTGACCTGTCTTATAGGACCTGGCACCTATGTCTGCTTTGTAATCATAGCTTTCCTTCCTCTCTGCCTCACCTTATTCATTCAAAAAACCAGTTCCTTATCACTATTATATCAATACACTGAAGTTGCCCTAACATTCTCAGTCAGAAATTCTGATTTTCTGTCTTGGTCTTTCCAGTGTTTTATAGCTGATCATTTAAAACTTTGACTCTGGTTTTCTAGAAGCCATATCCCATGAATTACTCTTACCGTTTCAAAGTGATGTGACTAGCAATCCATACACACCAGTAATCAATAATATTTTCACAATTGATTAGCAATGTTAGAAGATGACATCATGTTCTGGCTCCTCTGGGCAGAGCAGAAGCAACCTCAGTGCATGAAGCCTGAGTCTCCTTTTTCTCTGAAATTCCTACACACTCTAAGGTCCAGAGTTCATACTCCTGGCCTGGCCATTTTATGAAACGGAGGGAGTAGACTGAAGAGAACTACATATATTTTAAAATGTTATCCCATTAACAACATACTGAACACTTATTTTTAGAAAATGTATTAAAAACAGATTTGGCTTTACTCTTTATTTTTTTAACATGATATCTATTTATTTCACTCTGAAACATTTATATCAATCCTAAATTCAAACAGAAAATCAGGCTTGTATACATGAAATCTACATAGTTAAATGAATAAATGACTACGACTCAACAGTAGTAGTCTAAGCAATTTTTGTTTATCCACTTTCTCTTGTTAAAAAAAAAAAGCTTTCCTCTTATCAGAGGAATACAGTCTGTGGATTTAATGCATAAAGTGACTCTAGTTAATAATACCAAATTGTATCCTTGAAAGTTATTAAGAGAGTAGATCATACATCTTCTCAACAAACACCACCCCAGCAACAGCATGGTAACTATGTGAGGTGATTGAGGTGTTAACTAACCTTACTATGGTAATCATTTTGCAATAGATACACATATCAAATCATTTTATTGATCACTTTAGATGTACTAAATGTTATACATCAGTTATATCTCAAAAAGTTGGAAATAATAGAAAAAAAACATGTAAGAAATAAAAATAAATTTAAATCTAAGATAAGTAACAGAGTAGATTGTATTAAAAACATTGTGCTGCATAAGTTTGTAGAAGAACAAAATAATGAATTAGAATACAGTGGACTATTGTGCAGTCTGACTTAACCAGAAGATAAATTTCTACATATGACCTTTCAGGACACTGATGGCTATAGCTTATTAAGTATTCACCAGGTACTTTAACTCACTTCCACATTTAATCCTAATAAAAACCCTATAATGTAAGTGCTGTCATAACTGTTTTTTTTAATTAATTAATTTATTTTAATTGGAGGCTAATTACAACATTATGGTAATTTTTGCCATACATTGACATGAATCAGCCATGGGTGTCCATGTATCCCCCCCATCCAGAAACCCCCTCCCCCATGGGTGTACATGTATCCCCCCCAATCCCGAAACCCCCTCCCACCTAACATGCATATTATTGTTGTTCAGTGTCTGACTCTTTGTGACTTCATGGACTGTAGCCCACCAAGCTTCTCGGTCCATGGGATTTCCCAGGCAAAAATACTGGAGTGGGTTGCCATGTACTTGTCCAGGAGAGCTTCCTGACCTGGGGACTGAACCCGCATCTCCTGCATTGATTGGAAGGAGGAATTTTTTACCACTGAGCCACCAGAGAAGCCCAGGGTAAGCATAGTCAGTCTAAATAACTCACTCAAAGTCACAGAGTGAGTCAAGGTCTCAGGACCTTGAACTTGGGTTGACCTCAATGGCCAGGCTCGAAGCAGCACTGTGGTCTTCTTACTCTGACTTAAATTTGAGTCAACATGAGGGTACTTACAGCCTTCTGACCTTCCTATCTATATCTCACCTTCCCCAGTTTTATATAAAGAAAGGCAACTTAAAAAGCAAAAAAAAAAACCAAAAAAACCAGTTTGTGTTTTAAGTACCAAGTTTGTCAACAGGCTCCTTTATCAGAGTGAAGTCAATTAGGGTTTCAAAGAGAAACTTGAAAATGTTGGAGATGATGGTTAGGCTCACGGTTCGTTCCCCCTAATTCACAATGCAGTAGAAATGTCACCACAGATGATTGAGGCTGAAGGGGCCACAGGTGTCACAGAGTCCAGCCCCCTAATTTTATAGAAGAGGAAATTGAGGCCCATAGAGGTTAAATGACTTGCCTAAATGACTTGCAACGAACAATAGCAAGAGAAATTACTATTTTAAATATGCAGTATTTCAGGTTTATTATGGGTTTTTGTAGGCTTGCTTAGGAATATAACTATTGTTTATATCACTGTGTTTTCAGGGAAGTATGTGGTAAGAAGTTAAAAAGATAAAAAACACTACAACCTCATCCACTGCAGGAAAAAAAAATAACTGAGTAGTTGAAGCAGGATTAGAACAGCAGGGAGAAAAGAAACAGGGAGGATGAAGAACATGAGAAAGAAAGGAAATGTATAATTCCAATGAATGACTGATGTGCCATAGCTAGTGCTAAACACATAATTTTTGGGTTTTTTTTTTTTTTTCAATCACTGAAAATGTACCTTTTTATTAAATGGACTAAGCTTGACACAGAAGAACTTGTTCTTGGCAGAACAACAGACCATAGCAAAAGATATATTTTTCAGACACACAGTTTCTGTGAAAATTCTAGACTGTGCAGCAACAGAGAATTTAAGTCTAAATGAATGTATTAACTCATTTTGAAATTTAATGCATAGCAAGTGTTTAACACATGCAAAGTACTAACACATTTGGCTGTATATTCCTTTTCTGGTCTTCACATTTTTCATGTCTTGCCCTACTAATTTAATACATCATTTCATTTCATACGCAATTTACCTTGAACAAGTTTATTTTTAGCTAAGGAGCAAGGAAATTCATAGTTTGGGCACTTGCTACTCACAGCCCTTACAGCATTAATGGGAGGAAGGAGACAACCACAGAGAACAAAACCATCAGAGCACCTCCAGGAGTGTACATTGATGCGGCCAGTGTTCATAATCCAAAAAAGGATGTGAATGGCTCCGAAGAGCCTGTCTGCACCCTGACCTCTTCTCCCACAAAGCCATAAGCAGGAAATACTCTGTTACTGCCTATGTCGGATTGGTAATGACTCCTTGCCTGCCTCCCCTGCTGCAGGTAATGGCTCACCCATGCAATTACCTTCTTTTGTCTTCTCAGAGTTCAAGATAAATTATTCCAACCTCTTTGCAGGGGGCATTTGAAACCCAAGTTATTTTTCAGGAGAAATACATGTTTTTTTTTCATGTAAGATGCAGAAGTTGTTGCTCCTCAGGCAGCTGAGGGAAAATGAAAGGCACTTCAAGTCATTTTAAAAGGCAGATTCTGATGTTTAGCTTGAGATCAAAGAGAAACTCAGGAAAGGAGGGGCAGTGGAGGGGAGACCAGCATACACAGCACTAGACCCTTTGAAGGCACTGCCATTACATTTCTGATCTTTGAACTTGGCAACTTATTACATGAGGATGAGCCGAATCCACTGCAATTGTGAAGCTAATAACCAGATAGCTTGCACGATGTGTACCAACCTTTAAAACAAAAAAGAATACTACATTCTTAAGCATGATTAATGCACACAGACTTTTTCTTATACCTGTAAACAGACTGAAGCCCTGGTGGCTCAGCTGTAAAGAATCCGCTTGCAATGCAAGAAATGCAGCAGGAACCAAGGGTTCGATCCCTGGGTTGGGAAGATCCCCTGGAAAAGGAAATGGCAACCCACTCCATTTTTCTTGCCTGGAAAATCCCATGGACAGAGGAGCCTGGCAAGCTGCCGTCCATGGGGTTCCAAGAATCGGACATGACTCAGTGACTAAACAAACAGATTGAAAGAGATTAAAACGGTTTCTGGTATTTATGGAGTCAAAACCATGGCTTTTGGGACTTCCCTGGTGGCTCAGGGGATAGGAATCTGTCTCCCAATGCAGGGGACATGGGTTTGATCCCTGGTCCAGGGAGATCCCACAAAGCTCAGGGCAACTAAGCCCATGCGTCTTAATTACCGAGCCTGTGCTCTAGAGCCCAAAAGCCACAACTACTGAGTCTGAGTGTTGCCATCCACCAGAGTCTGTGTTCCTGGAAGAGTCCACGCTCTACAAGAGAATCCCCCACAAAGAGGAGCCCACTTACCACAACTAGAGAACAGACCCGCGTGACGTAACTAGAGAAAGCCCTTGTACAGTAATACCCAGCACAGCCAAAAATAAATTTTATATATACATATATATATACATATATATGTATAAAGCAAAAAGAAAATGATGGCTTTTGGAGAAACATCTTGCAATTCTTCCAGCCCACATGGCGTCTTTTTGGTGAAAGTGCGAAAGTGTTAGTTACTCTGTCTTGTCTGACTCTTTGCAATGCTGTGGACTGTAGTCCACCAGGCTCCTCTGTCCATGGGATTCTCCAGGCAAGAATACTGGACTGGGTTGCCACTCCCTTCTCCAGAGGATCTTCCCAACCCGGGGATCAAACCCAGGTCTCCCGCATTGCAGAAGATTCTTTACTATCTGAGCCACCAGGGAAGCCCGTCTTTTGGGTAGAGCATTGCATTAAACACTCAACTCTGGACTCCATCTACCTGGATTTGAATTCCAGTGTCTTTACTTGTCAGCTGTGAAAGCTTGAGCAACTTGTTTAACTTCTCTGTGCTGATATTTATTCATGGATATAAAAAAGGTTAATAGGATTAGGGCTGATTTTAAAAGGTTGCTATGAGGATGAAATAAGTGCTATATCTTAAGTTCTCAATAAACATTAGGTATTATTATTCATCACATTCTGCAGCAAGATGATTTTCTTTTTGAATGACTTCATTTTTTCAACAGAGTTACAGACAAAGCTGCACTTATTTCCTTACCTAAACATACTCAGCTGAATGTATAGTTTAAACTATAATTCTGCACTAAGTGACTTATAAGTGATGTTTTACATCTAACAGGAATCCTGGTGCTTAAGTTCGGACACACCATAGGTGGCTCTTGAAGTGAAAGGAAACTGATTTCTTCCTTCTCTGATTCCTCAAATTCTAAGAGGTGAGACTAAAAAACAGGTTTTGGCAAAAAGGCAGGTTACTTGGGGCTTGTCCGCACTCCCCATCAGTCAGGGAGACTGCTGTAAAGTTTCTCAGCACCTGGTATTGATCTCAATTACACCCCAATTGTTTCCTAAATTTATCCTACCCGAAGCGATAGAGGCTGGGAATCCATCACATTTTATTGCCTTGACTATAGGGACACCCACAAGATACAATTTCAAAGCAATGTGCGCAATGTCAGGTATTTCATGGCGCAATTTTATTCCATGGAGAAAGAAATGACTGTGAGAACAAGCACTTATTTTATTACGTCCCATCTCCATCTTCACCTCTGCCTTAGGTGATACGTATTTATCATCTGCTCATATGTTAATGTATGTTTTTTCTTCTTTATTTTCTCTTCAAATGGTTCTGCAGACACAACAGACACTGATGAGATTCTTAAATATGGTGAAAGTGTTTAAAGGAAAAGGAAGGATTCAGGGCTCTGATGTTAAACATGCATTAAGAGGAAAGTGATATTTTCATTGTGTTTTCAAGTATTTGAACCAATTTTGATTGAAACGTATAATTCTGGGGTAATGATTTTTGACTTATCCAAATCTGTTTGCCATCTACTCAATACAAATGCTGGCATTTTGGTTTGGATGCAAGTTTAAGTTTGATATATTATTATAGTAATAGTGCTTTTAAAAGCTTCAAAATTATAAAATTAAAATAATATTGCCTATAAAATAATCCTCTTAGGTGTTACATGGTAAATTTTGATCTGTGCCCTTTAAGTTTTATACTAGATGAATGTTTTTATGAATCACATGAAAATTATTTCTATTTTCTGTTTTTTTGAAAGATAATTTTTTTAATAGTTATCATTCTTATCATCCTTCTTCACTTATATTTCACAGCAGTCCTTCTTATGCATCTTGTCTGTCAAAGATAAAATGGTGGAAATAAATATTTCTGTTTTCAAGGGAACCTCAGTTTGACTAAAATTTGTTTTATTCATTTAGATCTTCTAAATATCTTTAGCTTACATTTGACTTTGGGTTATGTTCATAAGCCACATTCAGAAGAAGATTTTCTACTATTGGAGGTACACAAAATAATGTGTTTCAGGGTCTAAAAGCAATTCCAAGAGAGACAGTCCATTAATTTTTTGGTCAATGGCAGCATTACTGAAATAACAGAATAGCTTCTGAAGGTGACTATTGTGTTAGAAGGAGCGAAAGTCACTTGAGCACATACATTTTGGAAGAGTTGTTAAAAAATATCAGTGTCAGTACAACTAGACCTCTCAAGCTCCCTTTAAAAGATAATAGTCTGTTTCTAAAATGGGATAGACCTTTGAGTTCGAACAAAAAGTAAAATTATTATCGTTCAGACACTAAATTGCTAGTGAAAATGGTACTTCCATTAACAGTCCAAGATGCAAAATACATCTTTTTTTTTTTTTTTTTGTGAGGTAAGTTTTATTGTTCATATCAATCACATTACAACCTAATGTTAAAGGTAAAAATGGTAGAGAAATAAAGCATACTTCTAATTAGGAACTAAAAACTTGGGGTTTTGCTGCTGAGTCTTTTTTTTTTTTTTTTTAACCATTTAGTTTTTTTTTTTTTTCTCTTCATTGATATGAATCAGCCATAGATTTACACTTATTCCCCATCCCGATCCCCCCTCCCACCTCCCTCTCCACCCGATTCCTCTGGGTCTTCCCAGTGTACCAGGCCCGAGCACTTGTCTCATGCATCCCACCTGGGCTGGTGATCTGTTTCACCATAGATAGTATACATGCTGTTCTTTTGAAACATCCCACCCTCACCTTCTCCCACAGAGTTCAAAAGTCTGTTCTGTATTTCTGTGTCTCTTTTTCTGTTTTGCATATAGGGTTATCATTACCATCTTTCTAAATTCCATATATATGTGTTAGTATGCTGTAATGTTCTTTATCTTTCTGGCTTACTTCACTCTGTATAAGGGGCTCCAGTTTCATCCATCTCATTAGGACTGGTTCAAATGAATTCTTTTTGACGGCTGAGTAATATTCCATGGTGTATATGTACCACAGCTTCCTTATCCATTCATCTGCTGATGGGCATCTAGGTTGCTTCCATGTCCTGGCTATTATAAACAGTGCTGTGATGAACACTGGGGTGCATGTGTCTCTTTCAGATCTGGTTTCCTCAGTGTGTATGCCCAGAAGTGGTATTGCTGGCCCAGCAAAATACATCTTTTTAAAGGTTTTTTTTTTTAGGTGTTTTAGTGCCAAACAGACAAAATATTTGCTGAGTGCTAAAATATCAAAAACACTGTATGAGGAACTATTCTTGGGAAGGAGAGACATAAATTCTTTTAGGAAAGCAACTCTGATTTCACAAACTTATTTTCTCCTTCCTTAAACTTGAATTGTACCCCATACAATTGTGCCACTTACCTCAAAGTATTTAAATTATGTGTTTAGGTTTCTGCGCCTTCCACTGGCTCCTGGAGTGGTTTTTTTTTGTTTTTTTTTTTAGAACAGGGATCCTATCTTATTCATTGTGGCACCTGAAGGATCTTATGCAATGCTCAGCCCATAGTACATTCTTCCTAAATACTTGTTAACTGAGTGAATGAATGAGTTACTGAACACAAGTTATTTGAGCCAATTAATTTCTACCTTCAAAGAGAGAACTGTGATATAATATATCACAAACAGAATATGGAAAACAGAACTTTAGTATTTTCTGCGTCATATACTTCAGCTCAGTTGTTCGGTCGTGTCTGACTCTGTGACCCCATGGACTGCAGCACACCAGGCCTCCCTGTCCATCATCAACTCCCGGAGCTTACTCAAACTCATGTCCATCCAGCCATCTCATCCTTTGTCATCCCCTTCTCCTCCCACCTTGAATCTTTCCCAGCATCAGGGTCTTTTCCAATGAGTCAGTTCTTTGCCTCAAGTGGCCAAAGTATTGGAGTTTTAGCTTCAGCATCAGTCCTTCCAATGAACACCTAGGACTGATCTCCTTTAGGATGGACTGGCTGGATCTCCTTGCAGTCCAAGTGACTCTCAAGAGTCTTTCTCCAACACCACAGTTCAAAAGCATCAATTTTTCAGCGTTCAGCTTGCTTTATAGTCCAACTCTCACATCCATACATGACCATTGGAAAAACCATAGCTCTGACTAGACAGACCGTTGTTGGCAAAGTAATGTCTCTGCTTTTTAGTATGCTGTCAGGTTGGTCATAGCTTTTCTTCCAAGAAGCAAGCGTCTTTTAATTTCATATTGTCATATACTCACATGTCCCTGGATTCTTCAAAATGAAAAAATCCACATCACTGATAAGAAGTGACCTGTTTTTGAGATGAAACAATTCACTGTATAGCTCATATGAACTCTGAGAGGAAAAATGAAATACTGCATATAAAAATTAGCGGGACTTCCGATCTCAGTTTTGACATTTAAACAGCTTGGAAGTAATCATTTCTATCCTTAAAGCAAGTAAAAGATAAACAAACTGGAAAATCAATGGCTGTTCTTGTTCTTTCAGAGACACATGGTTAACAGCATAAGTTGTTGCTGTTAGTCGCTAAGTCTTATCTGACTCTTTGTGACCCCATGGAGTGTAGCTCGCCAGGCTCCTCTGTCCATGGCACTTCTCAGGAAAGAATATTGGAGTGGGCTTCCATTTTCTTCGCCAAGGGATCTTCCCGACCCAGGGATCAAACTTGCGTTTTCTGCATTGGCAGGCAGGTTCCTTAATTGCTGAGCCATCACAGAAGCCCAAGTGCGTAAGACACCACCTCGAAATCTGGAGGAACAGGTGAATACAGAAATGTATGTGTGCACTTCCACTTACCACATCACTCTACTTAATCTCCCAGATTGTATGTAATTATTTTATGTTGTTAGGTTAATAATGTTCCTATTATGGCTTGCAATTATGATTTTTTCCTCTGGCTATTGATTATGAACACTGATAAACATCTTTTTTGGTTGTGATTATGTAACTATTAGTTGTTTTAATATCACTGTATCATGGTTGGTCAACAGAAAATAATAGGATTCTGTATCACTAAAACTATCATATAATAGAACAATGCATAATCATTTTTCAAAATCCAGATGTGCATTACAATTATCTTGGAATATTTTGAAAAATTAAAAAAAAAAAAGAAAAGCAAGGTGAAGATCTGCTGGAGGCAGGGTGTCCACTAGCTTGAGGTGAAAAACTTCAAGCAAGAGGCAGGAGGCTTGAGGAACCCACACGGTTACACAGGTTTTACCCGCAGAAACTCTAGCTTCTGTTTTTACCACCAGGTTCTAAGGGCTTCGTGGACCTGGTGGGAGAGGTGGAGAGAAATCATCATGCAAGACACCCAAAGTGTTCTGCATGACAAAGGCCTGCTTTCTGGGGGAAAATATTTAACCAGAGCATCACCCAGCTGGGGAAGGGCATTCTCCCCACTTTAGACACTTTCTGATCTCCTATGTAAGACAGAAAGTATTCTAACACCAGAGAAACACTTGTGAAAGTCGCAAGTCTGCCCACTGCAAACTGAAATGTAACCATTAAATTATAGAAAACTTCCCCTCGCTCATCTGTAACTGCCAAAATAATAGGGCTCAAATAGGATAAGTGTGCATTACAATAAGACAGACTCCATCTGAGGAGGAGTACACAGAAGAACACAACCTTGAGAGGAGAGAAGGGAACGTACAGTGCAGGAGTTGGAACCTTCTGACACTTAACAGCTCCAGCAAACGTCAAACACAGCTCCATCCCTAGCCAGACTGACTCACAGCCTCTCACTGAAGGTCGATTAACCTCACTTCATCTTATTCAGCACAAAGTAATCAGCCTTCAATAACAACAAAACAATTACAAAGGCTGTCAAAAGGCAAGGAAAAATTACTCTAAAGAGACAATACAAATATCAGAACAAGATTCAGATATGACATAGAATTGGAATTATCAGACAGCTAATTGAAAATAACTAAGGCTAGTATGTTAAGAGATGTATTAGAAAAAGCATATGGCATCACAGGATGTCTAATATATTCAAAGAACTGAAACTCTAAGAATCAAAAAGAAATACTGGAAATAAAATACACTGAAACAAAAATGCAGACAATCTCCAAAGGGTGCATCAGAAGACTCAATATGGCCAAAAGAAAATTCAGTGAGCTTAAACATGTATAAATAGAAATGTCTCACCTGAAATTCAATGAAAGAAAAAATAAACTATCTAAAAATTTCAGGGCTCTTTCAAAAGGTAGAACATATGATTAATTGGAATACCAGAAGAAGAAAGAACAGTGAAGAAAATTTATTTGAAGTAATTATAACTGAGATTATTCCAACATTGACAGACACCAAGCTCAGAGAACACCCAGCAGGTTATTAAAAGAACGAAAACAACCAAAAAACTCAACCTACATTGAGGCATATCACGTTCAAAGTACAGAAAACCAGAGACAAAGAGAATGTGTTAAAAGAAACCATAGTGGAGAAAAACAAATAAACCAAAAAAACCACTTTACTTTAGAGGAACAAGTCTAAGAATTACGGAGGTCTTTTCATTAGAAACCAGACAAACAAATAAGACTATGGAGTGAAATATTTAAATGGTTGAAACAACAGCAATAAGCTACCAAAAATAATTATACAGTGAGATTATATGTTAAAATTTAAAGAGTTAAAAAAAACGTTTTAGAAAAAAGAAACAGTCTTTAATAGAGCAGTGATGGTAGATCATCTGACTCCATAAGAACTGGAAACGTATCTGTCTAGTCCACCACCGCAACCTTGCATCTTAGAACAGCGATCAGGACATAGTGACCATCACAGGAACTGGTTAAGAAATTATTGGAAATCAGTGATAAGAGAAGAATATTCTTAATATCTGGACTGAATAACATATAACTTTTTCAAATTAAAAGGGCTTGATTTGAAGCTTTGAGGCATCCTGTGAAAAATAATTTACGGATGACTAGACTCCAAAATCTCGGCTAATTATTGTGGATTTATGAAGGCACTGGAAAAGTGTGGTCTGCTTACTACTTCCACCCACTAGTGACTTTAATAAATGTAACACCAGAACATGCTGTATGTGTGAAATATGCATGAATTAATTTTAGTTTAAAATTTTGGTTTTGGAGTCTTTGTTTTCTTCAGAGGACTCAAATTAGCATAATTAACATAACATTAACTTTTCATCAGAAGAGATTTCAGTTTTATATTACTCTGACCCTAGCCTTCAAATCCCATACAGGTTCCAACTGCCTGTTTACATTATTATTATTAATGGCCTTTGGAGCTCTCCGTCATCTCCCTGCCTACCCATCGCTCTCACTGCATTTCCATTTGTTCTGTTTTCCATTTGTCTTTTCTGTTTGTTTTTCTCTACCCTTAATATACATGTCTACACATTTAGTATTTTTTTAAATTTCCTTTTTGTTCCTTGCATTTTTATTCAGTCTTCCCAATATGTAGTTTTACCCACATTAACACATCAAGTCCCTTCCTAACTCAGTTGTAGAACCTGCTGATATAATCCCACAAATAACTTAAGATGAAGGTAAATGAAATGTTTACATTTCATTTGACAAATGTTACATACATTTGTCAACATTTTTCTTCTCCCTCAATGCATGCATTATTGCCTTTATGTTTATGTTTCTTATGCATCTTAAGTCATTAATTCCAGGAACATAAAGAGCAGTCATTCCATCCTGATAGCCCAGGGTTGTAAAATGTGATTGCCATAAGGATGAGCTGCTCAGATCTTTGACTACAGTGAGGATGACTGACAGAGGGCTGGAGCATTAGTAATCCCAGGGGAGGCTTTCCTCCGCAGACCAGGGTCCACCATGGCAGAGGCAGTCAGAGCTGGGTTTGGTAGTCAGGGTTTCTGACCTGCATGGAGCTGTTGTTGTTCAGCTGCTAAGTTGTGACTGACTCTTTGCAACCCCATAGACTGCAGCATGCCAGGCTTTCCTGTCCTCCTGTTTCCCAGAATTTGCTCATGAATATTAAGAAGCGCTTGTGATAATGAACGTCCATTGACACTGGGTCAGATACATCCTTGAACCCATCAGTGGTCATTTCTCCTGTCCTTGAGAATGTAATTGGAACTGATATGCTTGGTATTTGGTGTGGCCACCATATTGGTTCTCTATTCTGTCAGATAAGAATTATTAGAGTGGACAGACCAAGTGAAATGTTCTGAACTTGCCTAAACCCTTACCTTCCAATCCCTACCCAATCAAGATCATAAATTAAAAAAATAAAAGTCCCCGTGGAGGACTGTTGCCGTTTAATCGCTAAACTGTGTCCGACTCTTTTACGACCCCATGGAATGTAGCCGGCTAGGCTCCTCTGTCCATGGGATTTCCCAGGTAAGAATACTGAAGCGGGTTGTCATTTCCTACTCCAGGAGATTTTCCCTACCCAGAGATCGAATCCATGTCTCTACTGAGACACCAGATTGCTGTTATTAAATGGCTATCATTAATTGACACAGAGGTTTTAGTTTCTGTGATATCTTCACTTAACTTGTTACTCTGACACTGAATGAATCCTGGAGAATAACTCCAGGCCACTACAAACTTATCCAAGCAGAAGGCCTGGTCATCTTGCTTTGCCAGATGCAGTATGATTGCTGGAGATTACAGAGGCCTCAGGTATGGTCAGTGGTCACCGATATGGAGAACATCTGAATGTACCCAGTCTCATCTGAAGTGAGTCTAGAGCCCCCTGTGGGAAACCATACCTTGGGGTGCGGTAGGGACTTTGATGCATCATGTGCCAGGTGTTAAGGGGGGAACTGTGTGTGCTCCCCCAGAAGTAGTAGGCTGAAACTTTAATCTCCTGTTGTGCTGCATATGCAGATGGGGCCTTTAAGGACGTAGGTAATTAAGGTTAAATGGGGTCATAAGAGTGGAGCTCTAATCTGATAGACTGGTGTCTTCCAAAGAAAGGAGGAGACACCAGAAATATATGTCTTATTTCTCCACACACACAAGAAGTAGAGGCTCTGTGAGAATAGAAGACAGTGGGTACCTGTAAACCAAGAAGAGAGGCTTCCGTAGTAACCTACCCTGGCACCTTGATCGCAGACTCCTAACCTCCAGGACTATGAGAACATACATTTTTGTAGTGTAAGCCACCAGGGCTATGATGTTTTGTTACAGCAATCAGAGAATGCTAATACAGGTGGAGTCTATCCCTTTGGAGAGCCATAACTTCCAATCTGCATAGTTTCAAGCTGTGAAAACTGTTTCCACCCCAGGGTCACCAGATCCTACAGAGAACATCAAGCAATGTAGAAATCTTGGCTTTGATATATACACATTGCATTCTGAAGGACAACACCCATATTTTCAAAGTGTTTTCTCTGAGTTAGTGTTTCAGATGAGCCATGATAGGACCATGCTCAAAATAATAGCAGTAATGAAATCTAAAAGACAGTGTACAGTTTAAAATATATAAAAATATACACGCAGTTATCAGAATGGTGGCCTGTTGTTTGGGAAGTTGAAGGGGGGGGGGGAGTGTGCATTTAGGAATAAAAGAAAGAAAAACTGGAACACTATTCATGCCTACCAACTACATTCTAGTGATCACATCTTTAGGGATACGACGCTCCATATAATGCTGCTTCTAAAGCATCCTTTAGTCCAACACTTGCAACATCTGAGTTCATGGTGGACTGAGCTGCCTGGCAGTCCTAGACATCTCAACACATTTTCCAGATGAATAACTGGATTCAGGCAATGACTCTCTACATCCTGTTTCACCAACTGCTTATCATCCACTTTCACTGTTTTGTTCAGATTGTTGACCAGTCGCTTGTGGCTTTGGTTTTTCTGCTTACAATTCTCCCATTCCCCTTCCTATTAACTTTTCCAGTTCTTGTCTAGTTGCAAAGAATATATAATTTGCATGTAATGACAAAAAAATGCCTTTAAAGAAAAAAAACTTTCTGAGAGTTATTGCCTGTCATTAGTTTTTATAAGGAGTTAAGCTATAAACATTTATAAGAAAGACTCATTAGAAGTAATATTGTTGTTTATAGTATTATATTGCTAATAATGTTACTATCAAACAAACACTACCCTCAAATCATTAATTTTAACAAAATATGAATCTGCTGCTGTTGTTTAATCGCTAAGTTGTGTCTGACTCTTTGTGACCCCATGGACTGCAGCCCGCCAGGCTCCTTTGTCCATGGAATTTCCCAGGCAAGAATACTGGAGTGGGTTGCCATTTCCTACTGCAGAGGATCTTCCTGACCCAAGAACTGAACCCTTGTATCCTGCATTGGTAGGCGGATTCTTTACCACTGAGCCACCAGAGAAGCCCATGAATTTCCTAGTCCCCATTTTAAACACTCCAAAAGGACCCAATAATTTTGCACTAGGATTCCATCATTATGGTATGAGAAGCTATTGTTAACAAGTATAACCTGGGAACATTTTAGATTCAAGATGCTCCCTGTTTATATATTGTGAAGTTACAAAACAAAATATGACCTTTATGAGAATGCACCCTTTAGGATTAAATATCAGGTTCAATATTCTATTTTTGGCTAATTTATAATTCCCTGAGAAGTTTAACTAGGCTCCTTTTTTCCTTGCACAAGCATAAAATTTCACATTCTGTTATGAAACTAAAAATTTTCATTTAATATACTCAACAATAAAGAACATCCAAGGAATCACATAACTATTGAACCAGGTTAGCTGGAGAAATAAAGAGAATCCAAGAGAATAAAGCAAAAGAGGAAAAATTAAAACAAACAAAAATAATCTGATGGATAATCCTCATTTTTTTTTTTTAATTAGAAGAGTCAAATAGTTCTTTGCCCTAAGCTGAAGCAACTCTTCGTCAAAGTGAATTTAGCTGTACTCAGCATCTTCAAATTAAAACAAACAGTTAATTTGCATTTGGTGAGATGAAAAATCAGGAATATATGAAAACCTCAAAAGAACTGACTGATTTTCTCCTGGGGTGATCTTTTTTCTTTTTTAAACTAGATTCTTAGTGGATCTTAATCTGCTGAAGTTGCCCATTTTTAACAAGTTCTTTCGTACTATGCCAGTTTAGAATGAAGTTAATTCAATAGTTAGAAAATGATGATAGGAAATCTTTCTTCATCTTCATTTGAAATAGCTTCACAGCAGACAGAACAGCATGAGACAATGAACAATGGATTAGTAATCAGGGATTTTTCCTTCTGAATTCATCTTTGCCTGAAATTAACAAAGTATGAACTCTAACTCTCTGAGCCTCAGTGTCCATATCTGTTAAGTAATCACACCAGCCTAGGTCCGAGACCCTGAACCTGAGATTCAAGGTACCTAACCATGGTCTAATGTACTCTTTGGGGGGTGAGGTGAGGAGAAGGAGGATGGCATCTCAGAGAGGAAATTACAACCACTCGACATTAATGACCTTCCATTTGAAATTTAGCTTTTATTTCAATTTTGAGTATAGATATAAACCACATAGGTATCAGCAGTACCTGTGATTTTATCAACAATAGAAATGACAGGTATTTCATATTACATTAAGATGCTATAGATATTTCACACTGTCATTTAAGTTCATCACTGCTTCAAAATTATAACTATTAGACCTACAGGTATATCTTGTCATTTTTGTAATAGTAAAGATAAATAAAAATCTGCACATATTTTAATAACTCAGCATATTTTACATTATACATTTAAATATACTATTTTGTAAAGAAGTCCAAAAACCTCACAATGCAAAAGAAGTTTATGTTTCTGAAGATAGGAGGCCTGCAGGCTAGCTGATGACAACAATCCCTTTCACTTCCAACCGATCCTTTTAAATTCCATTAAAACAATACTTTGTTTCTTTAAGATTGAGGGAAAATAATTGGAAATAATGAATGTTTCATATTTTATAGATTTCTTATGTGAACTTCTCTGGTCAGGTTACAAATTCTTCTAACCCAATCCTCTTATTCTGTTCTGGCTTTTTATCGATGGAATACATACAAGAAACATGAGTTAAATGCAAATCAAATTGTAGGCTTTATGTGAATGGCCCTGTAAGGAAATATTTACATCCAAAACAAGTCTCCCCTATAAACACTTGATGAAAAAAAGTGCTTCTTTTTTTAAAGCTTGCATTTTTATTTATAACATGTCACTTTCTAATTGCTTTTTAAATTATTTATTTTAATTGGAGGCTAATTACTTTACAATATTGTTCAATTGGGCCTCCTTCTGTTCTTTTCCCCCTACATCAATCAATGAATAGAGCTAATGGTGAGCAAATAAAGACTCCTGCTCCTTGGAAGAAAAGCTATGACCAACCTGATAGCATATTAAAAAGCAGAGACATCACTCTGTTGACAAACATCCATATAGTCAGAGCTATGGTTTTTCCAGTAGTCATGTATGGATGTGAGAATGGGGCCATAAAGAAGGCTAAGCGCCAAAGAATTGATGCTTTCAAACTGTGGTGCTGGAGAAGACTCTTCAGAGTCCCTTGGACAGCAAGGAGATCAAACCAATCAATCCTAAAGGAAATCAACCCTGAATATTCATTGGAAGGACTGATGCTGAAGCTGAAGCTCCAATACTTTGGCCACCTGATTTGAAGAACTGACTCACTGGAAAATACCCTGATGCTGGGAAAGATTAAGAGCAGGAGGAGAAGGGGATGACAGAGGATGAGATGGTTGGATGGCATCACTGACTTAATGGACATGAGTTTGAGCCAACTCTGGGAGAGAGTAAAGAATAGGGAAGCTTGGCATGCTGCAGTCCATGGGGCCAAAAAGATCTGGACACGACTTAGCGACTGAACAACAACGACAACCTTTGTGCTTACACCAGAATCAGGAGAACTTCTTCCCTTGAACTTATAAGGAAGGAAAGCATAAGATCAGGCAGCAAGGATACTCTTAGCAGAGTCAAAGATAAGATGTGGGGTTTGGTCCAACTGTTGATTTTAAAGCACAATAACCATGCCCACTGGCAATACAGCCAGGTAACAAGCCTACCTGTTCTAATGTATTTTGAGTATTTGCTATGCATCTGTCACAGTTTCAAGTACTTGGCATCTATTGACTCATAAAATCTTTACAACAAACCTACAAGGTGACACAATTTGAACCTTACTTTGCTACAAAGAAAACTGAGATATAGAGACGTCAGGTCAGTTATTCAAGTTCACAAAAAGAGTCAGCAGCTGGACTGGAGGTTGAGCTCAGGCCATCTGGTCTGGCCTGTGACTCTAACACACCTAGCTCATGTGCTCACCAGTCAGACCAGCTGCTTTCCTGGAGTGGGGACAGAGAGGCAAGGAGCATAGAAACTCACTCCACCAAATTCCTCCAAGTTGTTTTCAATTGCTTCAGCTGCTGCTTTTAGTGAGGGTATGCAAAGTATGGGCTTAGGGTTTCTCATTCCAACATTAACAAAAAGATAACCCTCATGAATCCTAGACCTAAATTCAAAACACAAAATATAAAACTTTTAAGACAATAACATAGGACAAAACCTAGACAATCCAGGGTATGATGATGTCTTTTTAGATACAATACCAAAGACACAGTCCATAAAATAACCAATAAGATAGACTTCATTAAAATGAAAACTTCTGTTCTGTGTAAAAACAGTATCAAGAGAATTAGAAGATAAGCCAAAGGACTGGGAGAAAATATTCACAAAAGACTTCTGATAAAGGGTTATCAACCATAATAAACTGTACCTCCCCAAAGATGCACAGATGGCAAATAAAAGAGACTCCACATTATATGTTATTGGGGGATGGAGGGTGAGAGATGCATAAGTGGAACACAGAAGATTTTTAGAGTAAATAAAATACTTTGTATAATGTATAATGATGGATATGTGTCATATCCTACTACGAACTTTGTATCTCACTACGAACTTTGGGTAATGATGTATCAATGTAGGTTCATCCCTGTTTAAAAAAAAAAATGTACTATTCTGGGGAGTGACTTAGCTAAAGAGAGAAGGCTATGCATATGTGTGGTCAGAGGTTTGGGGGGAAATATCTGTACCTTCCTCTCAGTTTTGTGCAACCTAAAATTTGCTCTAAGAAAATAAAGTATTAAAAACAAAGATAAAACTGATAACCCTCTCTTCTCACCAGACACAATTAGGAGAGTTTTCTACCAGCATGCCTAAGGAATCTTATTATGTAGCAGTTTCAGCCCAAAACAAGACATTTTAAATCACCATAATATTTTGGACCATGATCCTTATTTTTCCAATGTTGACATTATCTATATTATTAATGTAAAACAATAAATATAGAGGTATCACTAATGTATATTCGTTGGGGTCAGAGGAATGCAGAAAAGAGAACTAGGTACTATTCATTATTTATGCAATATCTCTAAGACTCTGTTTCTTTATTTGTTAAAGGGGCTTCCCAAATGCCTCAGAGGTAAAGAATCCAGCTGCCAATGCATGAAACGCGGGTTCAATCCCTGGGTCGGGAAGATCCCCTGGAGAAGGAAATGGCAACCCACTCCAGTATTCTAGCCTGGAAAATCCCATGGACAGAGGAGCTTGGCAGGCTATACTCCATGGGGTCACAAAAAGTCAGACGGGGCATAGCAACTAAACAACAACAACAATGCCTAATTCAGGGTATTTTTAGAAGGACTAAGCCAAATAAAGCATGTTTCCTGATTAGCAGAACATCTGGATGTTAACAAAATTTCAATATTAACATTATTATCAATATTAGATTAAATAATAACCCTTCTGTAAGAATTGGTTGGGACTTTATTTTTATTTGTTTTTTGCTTTTCCTTTTTTGATGATACAAAAAGCATTCTCATTCACTTCTGCTTATTCATACTAGCCAACTAACCAAGAAATGGACTTGGCCACATCAACCTGATCCATGGGATCCTAATTTAACTCAAGTCACAGTTGGAGTGGGTACTGTAATTTTTACTGAAATGGTGCTGTGTCTTGAAAAGGGTGGAAGACAAAATATCCAATATCTGAGGGGGACAGTTAGAATAGTAACATACATTTCTGTAATATGACCTGTCTGGTAGAGGAGATAGATAGCAAATTGTTAGCTTCTTTTTTAACACCTAAGCCTGGTTCTTCTTCAGCAGGAATCCATCATCAATGAATAGTCTCATCATTTTAAACTAATGGGGTAAAAATGAAAGGGAACATATTTTCAAGGTCTTCTAGCTGCTAAAATACAAACACTGAGATCATAGGGATTCAAATGGCCACATTTGCAAGAACGCTTTATCTGATGGATTAAACAAAACGGGGGATGTTTATCTAAAAAACAAGCTACTGATTCTTTCATGAGCAGGCTCTTGGCAATTTGCCTTCACTCTGTTTTGCTCTGAGTTACTAATGCTCTCTGCTTACTCTCTATTCTCTGCTGCCTATCTGGAAATACCCAGCTTTTCCTCTAAATCCAAAGCAGAGGTCTGATGTTCAACAGGGAAGACACTTTTTTAAAAGCAACAAATAACAAAACAACCCACTTCCACAATTGGACTGATTAAAGTGTTTTAAATTCTATAGTCATTCTCACCATAAGCCAGAGCAGATTTTTTAAACAGATGTAAACTAAGTGACATATTTCTGAGTAACAGGAGTTACAAAATTCAGTGGTTGTAAGACCTCTGGAAAACAAATTTTCTGTATGAATATTGCTTCAGAGTCAAAAACAAAAACAATACCACATGTCCCCAAACAATATCATTTCACATTTCTAGGATCAACATTAGGTATATTGTCCTCTGTGCCATAAATGTCATGTTGAATAAATCCATCTGAATGTTTCAAAGTAGAAACTGTTCTGAAAAAATAATCCAAGCATCTGATGACGAGACCTGCAAGGACTTTCCACGCTGCGCATGCTGTGGGCCCGGGCAGCTCTTGTGTTTGCTGCAGACAGATTGTGACGGCCTGACTCTGAGGGCGTCTACATCAGGGCCATCATTTCTGATGTAGATTGGTAATTGCCCAGCATGCTGTCTTGAATTCTGTCTCAAGCTGTTTATATTCCTTTTTACTAATTCCAGCCAATGTTTTCCTATCCACAACCACATTAACAGTGGAGAGGCAGTGCGAATGCCAAAGCATATTTTGAGTTATTAAATTGATTTATATCTTCAATATTTCCTAACAATTATTAAGGCAAGAGAGGAGGGAAAAATATCCATAAATTCAGGATTAGTACATGCTCTTGTGCCTAAAAGAAAAGGTTCACAGTTGATCTCTTCTCTAAGTTTTGTGAAATTTTCCTAAAAATTCCCGCCAAAGAAAACATAACTCTCAATTTCTAGGCTGTGGCTATTTTTTAAGTCGACAATCATATGACAGAGGTAGGAGCCCGATTGAGGCACCTTGGGGTGTTGTAATAAATTGCCCCAGACAAGGTGGCTTAAACAACAGAAATCTATTTTTCAGATTTCCGGAGGCTGGAAAGTCCAAGCTCAGGTTCTGGTGATGGTCTTCATTCTGTCTGCAGACAGCCATCACAGTTTCTGTGTCCTCACACGGCAGAGAGATGGGCGGGAAGGAGAGAGAGAAATAAGCATAAGTTCTTTCCCTTACAGGGCAGTAATCCCATCTTGAGGGCTCCCGCTGTATGACCTAATTATCTCCCAGACCTCATGCCCAAATACCATCACTTTAGGGATTAAGGTCTCAATATATGAACTTTGAGAACACAAACATTCGATTTGTAGCAGAATCCTTTCATAAAGAAAAAAACTGGGCAACTTGATTTCCCCAAAGTATAACCTGGCAAGTTCGAGCATACATAGTGGGCTGCTAAAAATCCTTCTGTACAGAGTCATTCTCAGAAGAGCTACTGGTAAATTACAGTTTTCACTTGCAAATACAAATAAACATGATTGCATCTAATTGCAGACTAGCAGAAACATCCAGTAATTTTCTTTAGCAATGCTGTGTTAGAAAGCCAACCTGGAAATAATTGCATTATTCTAAGTTAGATTTATAAGGATTCACTTCCACTGCAAGCCTACAAACATTGTATTTTTCCTTCTGACTTTCCACTTTAAACTACACAGCTAAAGTCTAAATTGTGTTAACCTATTACTGAATATTTTAAATAACAGTAATTTATTTTGGGAGGTAGAATCTGAATATTCTAGGAATCTTAGTATTTTTATGACTTGAACATGTTTTTATCTAAATAAAATGGTAGTTAGGAATTAATGTATTGGCTCTGATTTTTGCTGATGAGCTCAGTTCTATGCTATCTAGACTCAAAGATCTGATTTGCTCTATATAACAGATGAGCTGGATAGCACAATTAAGTGAAAATAACGGGATAGACAATCAGTGTCTTGGTAAAATATATAAATGGGCTTCCCTGCTAGCTCAGATAGGAAAGACTCTGCCTGCAATGCAGGAGACCCCAGGTTCAAACACTGTGTTGGAAAGATGCCCTGGAGAAGGGAATGGCTACCCACTTCAGTATTCTTGCCTGGAGAGTTCCATGGATTGAGGAACTGGGGGTCACAAAGAGTCAGACACAATAAGGGACTAACACTTCCACTTTTTCTCATAAATAAATCAACTCACTGGGTACTAGGTTTTGTAATTATAAAATGCTTTACAGAATTAACACTTATCTTAAAAAAATGTTATTTTACAGTGAATTATGAATGTTTTTGTTCCCCTCAAATTTATATGTTGCAACCCCCAAAGATGATGGCATTAGGAGGCAGGGCCTTTAGAAAGTGTGTTAAGTCATGAAGCTCCCCTGGTGGCTCAGATGGTAAAGAATCCACATGCAGTGAGGGAGACCTGGATTCAATCCCTGGGCTGGGAAGATCCCTTGGAGAAGGGAAAGGCTACCCACTGCATTATTCCGGCCTGGGGAATTCCATGGACAGAGGAGATTGGCGAGCTACAGTCCATAGGGTGTCAAAGAGTCAGACATGACTGAGCAACTTTCACTTTAAGTCATGAAGATGGAATCCCATGAGTGGGATTAGAGTTTATGAAAGAGAATCTAAAAACCCCTAGTTCCTTCCGCCATGTGACGATTCAGTGAGAAGGCCCTGGGCACTGGCCATGAACTGGGAAGAGGATTTCTACCAGAACTGAACCATTCTGGTGCCTTGGTCTTAGAATTCCCAGTCTCCAAAGTTGTGAGAAATAAATTACTGTTGGATATAGTTTCTAACGCTGCCCTGCGTATGGTATGTTCATTCAGCAGCCCAAATGAACGGAGACACGTGTAACATCAGCCCAACTTTTATCTATTCATTTTCAACAGACAGTTAGAAACAAAGAATCAGATCCAACTGTATAATATCAGCTTTCTTTTCTACACTGTAACTCTGGACCACAAATTTAGCCTTATCAGGATATTTTTAAAATTTACAATTTTAATTTAACAGAGATTATTTAATTTAAACATCTCATGACCTGAAATTCACAATAAGGAAAAAGACATAAAACCTTTTGAAAAATTGAAAAAAATTTTTCTCACTTTTCCAAAAGGCAGGAGGAGAAGGGGTGACAGAGGATAAGAAGGTTGGATGGCATCAGCAACTCAATGGACATGAGTTCGAGAAAACTCTGGGAGATGGTGAAGGACAGGGAAGCCAGATGTGCTACAGTCGATGGGGTCACAAAGAGCCAGACACAACTTAGCGATTGAACAAGAACAAGATAGTTTCTAAGTGCAGCACTTTATTGAGACACTGTTTATGGTCTCTGTGTGTGTACGCATATGCATATAGATGTAATCTCAGAATGTGTTTTTGTAAATATTTCTAGTTCACAATGATGTGAGTTTTCTGGAGAGTTCTCCACTCTTTCCTCACCCCACAGGACAGCAAAAAAAATAGGAGAGTGGTATGAAAGACACCAGTGCACAAAAGACATCCACATTTATCTAGATCATAGGAAGTGAATGGACACCTGCCAAGGAATAACAGAAAGTGGAGGCAACGACTCAAAATAAACAGCAAAGAGCTTCAGGGAAGGGTTTAGTTGAACAGCCAGTAGAACCTTTCAGAGGCTCTAAGACCAGAGTCAACTGACTCCCAAGGACAAAAGTAAGAACAAGGATTCAGCAGAGTGACAGCTGACATAGTCCATATAGAACGACCGTGTTGGTTGGCTTTCCACACCTTTCTCCATTTTCCCCCTCCCTCCTGGATCCTCACATACATTAAACTGAGAGAGCATTGTAAAAATTGCTACCCGGAGAGGCTGGTTTCTAAATAATATTCTGCTCTGAAAAAAAAACTAGGACTTATTAGTGATATGACTGATACAAGAGACACGGAAGGGAATGATGAGTTGTGTCAGGAAAAAAGTGCTAAAAATTAAAAGAATAAACAAGAGATAAAGGTATTTCAAAACATAAAACCCAGCCAGCATGAAAACCTTCCAACAGACCAAATCTGTGGAGAAAATGAACATATAATGAGTAATAATAGTAATGTATTATAGTTTATTTAATACAATTCCATAATTGATAATAAAACAAATGAGAAAGCAAGTCAACCAATAAATAATAGATGCAGAAGACGTTATAGATTTAGGTAAGTCATTTTACAACCATTAGAAGATAATTATTTCAGGCAAGGATTTTCAACGGATTCTAAAATTACTCAATACGATTTCATTTGGAACAAGATACTTATGTAAGTCCACAGTGTATCACCTCATACTGTTCAACACTTGCAAGTCAAAGACATTTTTTGAAAAGAGCATTAACCAAAAAACTGAAGGTAACACCATCTATAATGGGTCAAAGCAGCACCTTCTGATGTGATGCACTAAGAAAGAAAAGATGTCACCTGTATGTATTCCTACTAAATATGCATGACCTGAACACATGAGGATTCATCAGACAAATTCAATTTGAGAGAGATTCTAAAGAACAACTGCCTGTGAATCTTCAAAATCATTAGCTAAAGGCAATGAAAGGTTAAGGAGCCTGTCCAAATTAAAGCAGATTTAGATCTTGAAGCAAACAGGTGGTGGGCACAGTTTACAAGACATTATTGGGAATATCATCAGAATTTGAATACAGACTCTGTATTAGAAAATAGCATATCGATATTAAATTTCCCAAATTTTGATTATTTTTCAGTGAAGAAAATGTTTCCTTTAGAAACATTAGAAAATACATGGGAACACTGAATTATTTAGGGGGTAACGATACATGATGTCTTCAATTTACTTTTAAATAGTTATATCTACATAAGCTTCCCTGGTGGCTCAGTTGGTAAAGAGTCTGCCTGCCATGTGGGAGAACCAGGTTCGATTCCTGGGTGAGGAAGAACCCCTGGAGAAGCAAATGGCAACTGACTCCACTATTCTTGTCTGGAGGATTCCATAGCCAAAGGAGCTGGTTGGGCTACAATCAATGGGATCACGAGTTGGACACGACTGAATGACTAAGAGTTTTACTTTCATATATCTATGTAGATAGAGAGCTATGCTAATGATGTGCATATACATGTATGTATAAATACATGTGAATGAGAGCATGAGCACAAGAAAGAGAAAGCAAATGTGTCAAAGTCTTATTAATTGGTGAATCAAACAGTACCTAGAATTATTTTTTGTAGTATCCTTGTAACTTTTCCATAAATTTGATATTGTTTTAAAGAGGAAAAAAAACAAACAGGTTTAACTCATGTCTTTAAAAGTCTAAAAACACCAGATGAAGTAATTACATTAAACAAAGACAAAAGAAGGAAATAAAGGGAAAGTTAGCAGCAGGAAGGATAAGAATACTAAATTATCTTCTGTGATGGGGGCATTACCAAGTGATTATTCAACACAGAGAAGTATAAGCAGAAAACTAGTGGGAAAACCACGGGCTTTCCAGGTGACACTAATGGTAAAGAATCCGCCTGCCAGTGCAGGAGACTCTGGCAAGAATTCTGTGGACATAGGAGCCTGGCGGACTACAGTCCATGGGGTCGCGACAGAGCAAGACACAACTTAGCCACTAAACAACAAAGCAATGGTAACCTTGACCTCTAACGGAAGATGGCTTTGCCTGTTTATGTAGTGGTGTATATCATACTTCCCTAAAGAGAAACCCTTATCCTAGCTATAAACACCACAGATCATACATTTACCTGTTTTTTTAACTTTATAGAAATGGAATAACACAGGATATATTCATGAACGTTTGGTTTCTTTCACTCAAAAATATTTTGTGAGACCAGATTCACATTTATGAAAACACATTATGTTTCTGAAACAAGCTTACCGTGCACGTTCATTGTTATTAACGCACCCCTTGTATGAATACACCACAATATGCATTTCCCATCTTATTGCTAAAGGATATGCATGTGTATTTTAACATTTCTTGATTAAAATAAATCTTACAATTAGTAGCATCTTACAGTCGCTGTTGTTCAGGTCACGTGGTTTACATTTTTCTCAGATGAGTGAAATTAGCTGTTTATTCTTCATGGTATCAATAGGTAGTGCCAACTCCTTGATATTTCAATTAACAAGCAATTGCAGAGCAAATGAGGAGTCACAGTGCCCTAGAAGTTGTCTAAAACTCTTGGGGTTTTCCTGATAGCTCAGCTGGTAAAGAATCCGCCTGCCACGCAGGAGACCACGGTTGGATCCTGGGTTGGGAGAAACCCCTGGAGAAGGGAAAGGCTACCCATTCCAGTATTCTGGCCTGGAGAATTCCATGGACTGTATAGTCCACGGGCTCGCAAAGAGGTGGACACTATTGAGTGACTTTCACTTTCATTTTTTTCATTGTATAGAAAATGTACTATTGAGCATCTTCATAAGAGTAAGAAGGTACCAGCATCAAAATTTTCAAAATGTGTGTTAATGGGTTAGAAGAAAATACCAGATATAATAGTGGCACATTCTTTTGAGAAATTCTACATCAGCAATGCTCTTGATGGTACAGTATATTTTAAAGTAAAAGGCAAACTACAATGACTGCCAAAGGAGTTTGAAAAGCATTTTGGAAAAAAATTTGGTAAGTTTATTTTACTTGAATTTTTGCATTATATGCATCATGGCATGATAAATAATAAACTATCCTCAAAAATGTCTAGAAACATGTTTCAGTTCTATAAAGTAAAATAAGATATATATAATAAATATAAGAATATTCTGTAATAGTTTAAAAAGTAGAATATTTTGGAATATTTAGAAAAAAATTATAGTTGCCTTCACTGACTGTTAAGTAAACAATATGATTATTATTTTAAAAATAAAACAACATGAAAAAGCTTTAGCTGCCTTATTAGAGAAGTCAGTATTCAAATATACCATATTTTAAAATATCTTTTTATCATCTTCAAATTGGTTTTGGCACATATTAGAAGAGAATCTCATCTGGGAAAACTGTAAATTTTGTAAATATGATATTTTGTATAAATGTTTTAAATATTTTATTCTATTTTGTGTCTGTTGGCAATAGATATAACTTTAATAAATTTTCCTGTGTTCAGGTTGAGCCCTGTAAAACTGTGAAATAAAGTATCTTCGTGGTTTTTTTTTTTTTTTTTTTTAATAATCCTTCTGGTGCAATAAGATGCTTGTTTCTAAGCAGCAGTGTTAAACAGAGTAAGAGTAATTATTATTGACACATAATGTAATTACCAATAATGTATTGGGTTCAAATGAAGAGGAGCATTTTAATCTTCATATGAAGCAATTGATGTGTTTAGCTCTCATTTGTGTTAATGGCAAGTATTCCCATGAATCTCAGTGTCAGCAGAAGAGAAATATACTCTAAAGAGCTCTCATCAGAAATTCAAGCTGTTTTATTTAGCAGAAAGAACAGAACTCCCCAAGAAAAACCTATTTTTTAAATGAAAAGCGATTTCTTCTCTATCAGGCATAAGCAAAGATCCCCTCCCTTCCAATATGTCCTGTGTACTCTTTTCCTGTTAAGAGGACTTGATTCTTTTTCGGTTTCTTGTTGTACAAAATGAAACTTCTCTCTGAAGAAGTAAATCATCTGAGCAGAATTGTTCCCCAAAATGTTGCTTATTGAAGACTCAACAAAAAAATGGAATCTTCTACATTTAAACCAAAGAAGTGGACAGCATATTATTTCTAGATTCTAGCTTCTTTTTTTCCTCTGTGCTTGTTTTCTGGTGGAAATGAAAGGATAATTATTTTCCCCATATTCATATCACGACATGCAAGAGCACAGATATCAGAATAAAACTATAGCTTTCCAGATGTCCCTTTTGGTATAATATTTCCTGAAATCAAGATTTTATTCCAGGTATTTTCTATTTCAAAAGCAAATCATTTTTTTTTTTTTAATTTATTTATTTTCAGTTCAGTTCAGTAGCTCAGTTGTATCAGACTCTTTGCGACCTCATGGACTGCAGTATGCCAGGCCTCCTTGTCCATCACCAACTCCCGGAGTCCCTCAGACCCATGCCCATTAGGTTAGTGATGCCATCCAACCATCTCCTCCTCTGTCGTCCCCTTCTCCTCCTGCCCCCAATCCCTCCCAGCATCAGGGTCTTTTCCAATGAGTCAACTCTTCGCGTGAGGTGGCCAGAGTATTGGAGTTTCAGCTTCAGCATCAGTCCTTCTAATGAACACCCAGGACTGATCTCCTTTAGGATGGACTGGTTGGATCTCCTTGCAGTCCAAGGGACTCTCAGGAGTCTTCTCCAACACCACAGTTCAAAAGCATCAATTTTTCGGTGTTCAGTTTTCTTTACAGTCCAACTCTCACATCCATACATGACCACTGGAAAAACCATAGCCTTGACTAGACGGACCTTTGTTGGCAAAGTAATGTCTCTGCTTTTTAATATGCTATCTAGGTTGGTCATAACTTTCCTTCCAAGGAGTAAGCGTCTTTTAATTTGATGGCTGCAATCACCATCGGCAGTGATTTTGGAGCCCCCCCAAATAGTGTGCCACTGTTTTCCCTGTTTCCCCATCTATTTGCCATGAAGTGATGGGACTGGATGCCATGATCTTAGTTTTCTGAATGTTGAGTTCTAAGCCAACTTTTTCACTCTGCTCTTTCACTTTCATCAAGAGGCTCTTTAGTTATTCTTCACTTTCAGCCCTAGGGTGGTGTCATCTACACATCTGAGGTTATTGATATTTCTCCCGGAAATATTAATTCCAGCTTGTGCTTCATCCAGCACAGTGTTTCTCATTATTTATTTTAATGGGAGGCTAATTACTTTACAACATTGTGGTGGTTTTTGCCATACATTGACATGAATCAGCCACGGGTGTACATATGTCATTAATGTTTTAAGCCATATCCAAACTGACTTAATAACTAATTCAAGCAAATATTTAAAATAAAGCAGCTTGATTCATTTTAATTATTTAATGTATTTCAAATAATATTCAAATATAAAAACAACCAAAAGTTCATTTTTTGAAGATCCTTCAGGGAATCATTTTATGAATACATTAAAATTTGTAATGAACATTTTGTTTGCCTATAAGTAAAACAACAATACTTTAAAAGTATCCCCAAGGATTGGTGAAACTGGAAATATTAAGCAACAAAATACTGAAGAATATATTGTAAAAGAACATCTAATATCTTGGGAAAATATCTACGTCCCTTACTAAAGAAGACCAGCAGAGTACAAATTAATAAGTAAAATAAGTCTTAAATATATAGCACCAAGTATATGTATTTATATAATTATCTTTGGGGAAGAGGAGAAAGCTTGAAATACAATTAACCATTAAATGGTGGCATGCTGGGATCACAGCTGATCTCAGTTTTGCCTGCCTGCATGTCTATATTGTACAAACCTTATAGAATTAATACAAACTGCTACTGCAATCATCAAAATAATGTCTTAAAATAATTCCGTGTAGGTAAAGTATTGCTGTTGTTCAGTTGCTAAGTCATGTCTGACTCTTTGTGACCCCATGGACTGTTGCCGGACAGGCTCCTCTGTCCATGGGATTTCCCAGGCAAGAATACTGGAGTGGGTTGCCATTCCCTTCTCCAGGGGATCTACCCAGCACAGGAGTTGAACCATGTCTCCTTCATTAGCAGGCAGATTCTTTATTAGTGAGCCACGAGAGAAGCCTGTAGGCAAAGTATACCTTCTGCAACATGCTTTACATATGTAATACAGTTGAGTAGCATACTTTTGTCAGATACAGTAGAAAAATGAACTTATCCCTTCTGAGATGATCACATTTTAATTAACGACCCTCAAATAGGGTGGCAATATTATTGTCTTCCTTTTGAAATAAAAACTTCCACTTAAATAAGATTATTATCTATAAAATTATATATAAAAATCCCCAAATATTTTAAAAGAAATATAACCCTTCCAATGCACTGGAATAAGCCATACTGCTCACCTATTTATAAAGTAGTGCAAATGGAAGGACAGAGATTAACTGATTCCCTCTGAGATTAGATAGTGAATTTTACTCGCAAGGATATCTTGTTTTCCTTCCATTTGAGAGATGTTTCAAGCTGATTAGTGAAACTACAATATCAATATAATACCTTCTGTCAGAAAGCTTGCTGAATCCTGTTTTTAAAGACTTAAACTGTGGATCTTTATTAGCTTTGCCAGTCTATTCTGACAGCATGATACTAGAGTAGACATTAAAAAAATAATAATAATAATTAGAAGATACTTTTTGATCTTGGGTTGGCCAGAAGATTTCCTTATTTAAATTATGGATATTATACTTTTCAGAGAATTTGTTAAACATTTCTTTGAAATACATGGAAAAGCAAAAACATGAATTTATGCTTATAATGATTACCATCCAGGGGCCAATCTTCTCACCTAATTAAAAAAAATTTTTATTAAATCTCAATGTAATTACATGGTAGCAAAAAAAAAGTGTGAGGCCATCAAATTTTTAAATGACTCTAATAACAACATGTAAATGAATTCTGTAATTTTTCCAAAGGAAAGACTGTGATTCTGGATGAGGTGAGGGTGTGATGAATAGGAAAACTTTATGCAAAATCAAATTAATTAATCATATGTTGGGAAAAAGGCAGAGCTGCAGTAGAAAACACTTTCATAAAAGTACAGAACAAGATGGGGCTTCCCTGATAGCTCAGTGGTAAAGAACCCACTTGCCAATGGAGATTAGAGTTTGATCCCTGATCCAAGAAGATCCTCTAGAGAAGGGAATGGCAACCCACTCCAGTATTCTTGCCTGGGAAATCCCATGGACATGGGAGTCTGGTGGGGTAAAGTCCATGGTGTCACAAAGAGTTGGACATGATCTAGCAACCAAGCATATTTATCATTTAGCTCATGACCTTATGCGTAGAAGGAAATTAGCTTTCAAAAGTAAAGCTTGTCATCCTCATTTTTTTTTTTAAAGATGGAAGACTCTCTCTGTAAAACACAAATTCAGTGTTCCCAGGCAGAATTGTCAGAGAATCTTCCTTTCATGGAGACTCTGAAGTAGAAAGATTTTTGACATAGTCCAATCAGTATACTCTCAACTAGTTCTACTTATCTGAAATTAAAATACAGCAGGACAGAAGAACAAAAGTTCTTGGGACTCCTGTCACTTTCACTGACTATCTTTTCTTGCATATAATCTACTCCCCAAGAACTAGGAAGAAGAACTCACAGTAGTAGCAGGATGAAAAGACAGCTCAAAAGAGGGGAAAAAAATCAATGGGAGAAAAAAAAAAAATCAATGTGACAGTTGTAAAAGCTACACCAATTAGCTCTCTAATATATGGCCTTCTGAAGTGCCAAAGAGGATTTTTAAGTGCTACTTTTTATTTTTATTCGAATGGACTCACTGCTAATGGTACGGAAGCAATCATGTGAAACCAAAAAGACAAAACCCCAAAAAGAGCCTTCAGAAACTAAAGAAGTATTTATAGTTTATATGATGGATCCTTTATCATCATATGCAGTTTTTCTTGCTTCTTGTGGGGCAACTTTCAGTATATGTGAACATGTGACTCTCCAATTGTGTCTTAATCTGTTGAACAGGGCAAAAGATCAGAATACAGGCCATAATTTGTATCATTCCCTGTTACTCTGGAATATACTCATATTTTCTTACTCTAACACAGTATCAATAAGGAGTTTAATTTTTCAGTAAGAGTACTTTGGGTCACAGACATCATAAGAATGAAACCTTATTATTATTCCTCAAATTCCATTTGGGTTCTCTCATGTCTGATGAAGAGTATATATAAGAAGCTGAAAAACATAGTGTTTCTTATTCACTGTAAATCATATTTCCCTAATTAAACCCTTTCTTACAAAGATGAAAAAGATGAAAAAATTATACTATGGATAATAAATTATGCTCAGTGTCTAAGTAATAACATTTACTTATATAGTCCTTACCATAATCCAACATTGTTCTAAGTGTTTGCTACTTTGTCAATTCCTTTAATCCTTACAACCACCCTTTGAGGCAGGAAATATCATTATTATCCCCATTTATGGATGAGGAAGCAGTCACACAGGGAGTCAATAATCGGCCCAGAGTCACATGAGTAAGTGACACAATAATGTTTTATCCAGGCTGTTTGGCTCTGTGCTCTTAAGCATTCAGCTGCTTTTCAATGAAATGTCCTTTGATTGCTAAAAATCATAGGAATTTATTTTATTTAGGTTAGAATCACTAACGTGGCATGCTGACAACTATGTACCTCAAAAATCTGTAGATTCTCAATCACTATATTGGAAATAACAGAATTGATTAAAATTTAAAAAAAGTTCTTTGTGCTATTTACACTAAAAGTTTCACAAAAGTGACAGGAAGAGAGCAGGAATTAAATAACCACCTATTAAAGAAGTAATTAAATAGGGAAGCCCTGGTCTGTGTTGTGAAAACAAGAAAAGGGATGTTCTGTCCTTCTCCAACTTTGTACCACTTTCTCTGAGCCTGAGAAGTAGTACAGCTTACCTGTAGAGAAACATCTCTAAGAGTACAGTAGACTTCTCATGAGGAACCACACAAGGAAGAAGACAGTCATGCCAGCTATCTGAAGTGCCTAAAGAAAAAACATGCTAACTTAGAATTCTATATCCATTCAAATTTTCCCTAAAAATGAGAGAGAAATACTATCTCAAGCAGATAGAAACCTAGTACTTTCATCACCTGCACATCTGCCTTGCAAGAAAGGATTTTAAAGTTTGTTAGGCAGATGATATATGTCAGAAACTTTAATCTACACAAAGAAAACAGGAGTTAGAGAAGGCATAGATAAATGGAAATAGGATATTTTACTTTTCTTATTTTGAATTGATATAAAAGGTGGCTATTTGTCTGTAGTCATAATAATAATATATGGATGATTATTATATTGTGTGGATAACTGAAATGTATGGCAACAATAGAAAAAGTGATGGGAAGGAAGATGGGACGATTAGGGATTCTTTATTGTAAGGTTCATGGACTATTTGAGAAGTGATACAGTATTTTTTAAAGGTAGACTTAAATTAGTTAAAATATATGTATTGTAAACTATAGGGAAATAATTATATTTTTTAAACTATACTTTATACACTATTGATAAAGGGAAAACATACAAACGCACAAATGAAACCAAAGAATTAAGAAAAAGAGTAGGATTGGGATGGAAAAGCAAATAAAATGCAATGAATAGAGTTACAAATGTGGTGGTCATTGATCCAAATATATCAATAATTACATTATTAATTTCATGATATGCATATAAAAAGACAGACTATAAAAACTGGATAAATAAACAATACCCAATTCTATGCTGTATAAGAAGCCACATTATTTTCAGGCCGTGTAGACATCAGAACAAGAACATTATCATTTACACAGCCAGCAAGGGAGTGTAAAAATATCTGAGACCAAAAAACGTAGAAGTGAAAAGAGGAGCAGAAGAAGTGCTATTATAATTGAGCCTCAATATCCCTTTCTTAAAAAATAAATAGTGGGGGCTAAAAATCAGTAAAGTACAGATAGCTTGACACTATAAATTAAAATAATTTAATTCTAACTAACAACAAGAGAATACAGTTTTCTCTAGCCTACATAAGACATTCACAAAGACATACAACAGGGGAGTTAAACTAGAAATCAATAACAAAAAGATAATTGAAAAATCTTCAAAGATTAGGAAATTAAACAAAATACTTTTAAGAGACATATGAATCAATGAAAATGTCTTAAGAAAAATTAAAAAAAAAACTATGAATCAAATGAAAACAGAAGTAAAACATAAAAATCTGCCAATGCAATGAAAGCAATGCTTGGGGGCAATCTTATATGGTTAAATACATACATTAGAAAAGGTATAAAGTCACATGTAAATCCATGACTGATTCATGTCAATGTATGGCAAAAACCACTACAATATTGTAAAGTAATTAGCCTCCAACTAATAAAAATAAATGAAAAAAAAACACATAATTGCCAATGTCATGTATATTTACATCACATTAGATGTTTCTCTTCATAGTTCAATAGAAATAAAGTTTGTTAATACCTGAAAAAAATAAAAAAACAAAAATCATCTAAAAAAAAAAAGAAAAGATATAAAATCAATAAGCAAGAAATCACCTAAAGAAACTAGAGAAATAAGAACAATTTAAGCATAAATCAAGTAGAATAAAAGAAATAACAAAATTGGAGTGAAAATCAATGAAATTGAAGTCAGGAAAATAAAAATATGTATTTTTTAGGTTGGTTCTTTGAAAAGACCAATAAAATTAGCATATCTATAGTCAGATTAATCCCCTTACTCTCACCAAAAAAATTTCAGAATATTGTCTGAATATCATCTCTCTCCACACCTATTTAATAGTACTCTGAAGCCCTACCAACAGCAATTAAGACAAAAAAAAACATAAAAAAAACTATGGATTTGAAAGGAAGACATGGCTGTATTTTATTTGCAAACGAAATTATTATCTATATAGGAATCCCAGATAATCTACAAAATTCCTATAACTAATATGTGATTATAGCAAGTATGCAGAATAAAAGATATATAACATTTATTAATAGCTTTTCTGTATACCAGCCAAGAACAACTGGAATTTGAAATTAAAAGATAAAATTTACAATTGCACCCAAAGCAGAACAATAATTAGGGAAAATTTTGTTTGTAAAAAATTTAGAAAACACTGATGAAACAAATCAAAGAGGACCTAAATAAATAAATCACACAGTTTTTTGTTTTGTTTATTTTAGTGATATCTTTATTTATTCATTTTTTATGTTGCAGTGGTTTTTGCCATACATTGACATGAATCAGCCATGGATTTACATGTCTTCCCCATCCCGATCCCCCCTCCCACCTCCCTCTCCACCGGATTCCTCTGGGTCTTCCCATTGCACCAGCCCCGAGCACTTGTCTTGTACATCCAACCTGGCTGGCGATCTGTTTCACCCTAGATAATCTACATGTTTCAATGCTGTTCTCTCTGAACATTCCACCCTCACCTTCTCCCACAGAGTCTAAAAGTCTGTTCTGTACATCTGTGTCTCTTTTTCTCTTTTGCATATAGGGTTATCATTACCATCTTTTTAAATTCCATATATATGCATTAGTATACTGTATTGGTCTTTATCTTTCTGGCTTACTTCACTCTGTATAATGGGCTCCAGTTTCATCCATCTCATTAGAACTGATTCAAATGAATTCTTTTTAATGCCTGAGTAATATTCCATGGTGTATATGTCCACAGCTTCCTTAACCATTCGTCTGCTGATGGGCATCTAGGTTGCTTTCATGACCTGGCTATTATAAACAGTGCTGCGATGAACACTGGGGTACACATGTCTCTTTCAGATCTGATTTCCTTGGCGTGTATGCCCAAAGGTGGGATTGCTGGGTCATATGGCAGTTCTATTTCCAGTTTTTTAAGGAATCTCCACACTGTTCTCCATAGTTGCTGTACTAGTTTGCATTCCCACCAACAGTGTAAGAGGGTTCCTTTTTCTCCACAGCCTTTCCAGCATTTATTGCTTGTAGACTTATGGATAGCAGCCATTCTGACTGGCGTGTAATGGTACCTCATTGAGGTTTTGATTTGCATTTCTCTGATAATGAGTGATGTTGAGCATCTTTTCATGTGTTTGTTAGCCATCTGTATGTCTTCTTTGGAGAAATGTCTGTTTAGTTCTTTGGCCCATTTTTTTGATTGGGTCATTTATTTTTCCGGAATTGAGCTGCAGGAGTTGCTTGTATATTTTTTAGATTAATCCTTTGTCTGTTTCTTCATTTGCTATTATTTTCTCCCATTCTGAAGGCTGTATTTTCACCTTGCTTATAGTTTCCTTTGTTGCGCAAAACCTTTTAAGTTTCATTAGGTCCCATTTATTTATTTTTGCTTTTATTTACAATACTCTGGGAGGTGGGTTATAGAGGATCTTGCTGTCGGATTAATGTCAGAGAGTGTTTTGCCTATGTTCTCCTCTAGGAGTTTTATAGTTTCTGGTCTTACATTTAGATCTTTAATCCATTTTGAGTTTATTTTTGTGTATGGTGTGAGAAAGTGTTCTAGTTTCATTCTTTTACAGGTGGTTGACCAGTTTTCCTAGCACCACTTGTTAAAGAGGCTGTCTTTTCTCCAGTGGATATTCTTGCCTCCTTTGTTGAAGATAAGGTGTCCATAGGTATGTGGATTTATCTCTGGGCTTTCTATTTTGTTCCATTGATCTATATTTCTGTCTTTGTGCCAGTACCATACTGTCTTAATGACTGTGGCTTTGTAGTAGAGCCTGAAGTCAGGCAGGTTGATTCCTCCAGTTCCATTCTTCTTTCTCAAGATTGCTTTAGCTATTCGAGGTTTTTTGTATTTCCATACAAATTGTGAAATTATTTGTTCTAGTTCTGTGAAGAATACCGTTGGTAGCTTGATAGGGATTGCATTGAATCTATAGATTGCTTTGGGTAGTATACTCATTTTCACATTATTGATTCTTCCAATCCATGAACACAGTATATTTCTGCATCTATTTGTGTCCTCTTTGATTTCCTTACTTCCAAACTCATTATATAAGGCCACCATCACCCTAATTCCAAAACCAGACAAAGATGCCACAAAAAAAGAAAACTACAGGCCAATATCACTGATGAACATAGAGGCAAAAATCCTTAACAAAATTCTAGCAAACAGAATCCAACAACATATTAAAAAGATCATATATCATGACCAAGTGGGCTTTATCCCAGGAATGCAAGGATTCTTTAATATCCACAAATCAGTCAGTGTAATACACCACATTAACAAATTGAAAGATAAAAACCATATGATTATCTCAATAGATGAAGAAAAAGCCTTTGACAAAATTCAACATCCATTTGTAATAAAAACTCTCCAGAAAGCAGGAATAGAAGGAACATACCTCAACATAATAAAAGCTATATATGACAAACCCACAGCAAACATTATCCTCAATGGTGAAAAATTGAAATCGTTTCCCCGAAAGTCAGAAACAAGACAAGGGTGCCTACTCTCACCACTACTATTCAACATAGTTTTGGAAGTTTTGGCCACAGCAATCAGAGCAGAAAAAGAAAGAAAAGGAATCCAGATATGAAAAGAAGAAGTGAAACTCTCACTGTTTGCAGATGACATGATCCTCTACATAGAAAACCCTAAAGACTCTACCAGAAAATTACCAGAGCTAATTAATGAATATAGTAAAGTTGCAGGATATAAAATTAACACACAGAAGTCCCTTGCATTCCTATACACTAACAATGAGAAAACAGAAAGAGAAATTAAGGAAACAATATCATTCACCATTGCAACAAAAAGAATAAAATACTTAGGAGTATATCTACCTAAAGAAACAAAAGACCTATACATAGAAAACTATAAAATACACAGTTTTATTTAAATACAGAGTTTTTCCATTCTCATGTACTGGAATATATTGCTATTTTGTCAATATTTCCCTATTTGGGCTTCCCTGATAGCTTAATTGGTAAAGAATCTGCCTGTAATCCAGGAGACCTCAGTTCAATTCCTGGGTTGGGAAGATCGCGTGGAGAAGGGAAAGACTCCCCACTCCAGTATTCTGGCCTGGAGAATTCCATGGACTGTATAGTCCATGGGTCATGAATAGTGGGACACGACTGAGCGACCTTCACTTCATTTCATTTACCTATCTGACGTGTAGATTCCATGTACTAACAATGAAGGTACCAATAAACTATTTGTACAGACTCTAAAGTTCATAGGAAAATGGAAACAATATAGACTATTCAACACAATCCTGAAATAGAACAGTGAAGTTGGAGAACTCACCCTCATAAATGGAGATACACAGCTACAGTTACCAAGGGTCATATTAATAAAGAAACAACCTATGAAAAGGAACAGGTCCATGTGGTAATGGGTTCCAGTTGGAGACATTAGTTTTAACTCATGCTTAGCTTAATATAGAAACTAAAGGCTACACATCGAGATATTTATAGAAAGGTGTACATACACAGGTTGTGTACACACCTGTATTTCCTCCATCTCCCTGCTTTCGTTGTTGTTCTGTTGCCAAGTCACATCTGACTCTTTGCCACCCGCTGTGCTGCAGCATGCCAAGCTTTCCTATCCCGGAGTTAGCTCCAACTCATGTTCACTGAGTTGGTGATGTCATACAACCATCGCATCTTCTGTCACCCCCCTCTCCTCCTGCCCTCAATCTTTCCCAGCATCAGGGTCTTTTCCAACGAGTCAGCTCTTCACATCAGGTTGCCAAAGTATTACAGCTTCAGCTTTAGCATCAGTTCTTGCAATGAATATTCAAGGTTGATCTTCTTAGGATTGACTGGTTTGATCTCCTGTGTTTGATCTCCATGCTGAGAGCGCCTAAACTAAATGACCACCAATGATAATGACCACATGTAGCTCTGCAATCTTGGTTTCTATTACCATCCTTAATTGAGAGGAATTCAGCTTGCTGGAGACAAAAGCCTAGAGTATATTGTAGTATCTTATAGTGCCAGAAAGTCAGAAACTGCTAGCAAACAAACACAATGAAAGTGACTTCAAAGGGAAACAGGATCCAAGTAAAAAAGGTCCCCCAAAGGTCTGTTTTCAGTATTGGTTCATTTTTTGTGACAAATGACCCATTCCAATATATGCTTTTAACAATAAGGAAAACAGGGTGTGGAATATATGAGAACTCTGTGTACTATTTTTCACGCTTTTTCTCTAAAGCTAAAGCTATTCTAAAATATGTAAATTATTGTCATTATTTAAGCAATCACTGCAGGGAAACAGTATTACTTTTTTGTAGAGATTATATCTCAAAACCTGAATATTTGTGAATGCTATAATTAGAAAAGGCTACTTAAGAAAACATAATTACCTAGAAAGAGTGTATATTATGTGTAGGCATACAATCACATCCATGTCACCTTTGGCTTCTACTTACTATATTTGCTTAAAAAGGACTATTCAACTCTATATTCATTAAGATTATTAAAAATTAATAGTATTTTAAAAGAAAGAAAACCAATGATTATGTAAGTGCTCCTCAGACCATTTAAATGAGGTTCTCAGATTTCTATTGACCCTCAAGCTGGGTCTTGGCACTTGTTCCCCCCTGAATTATCTGCATAGGAGTAAAATAGAAATAACCACCTTAATTAAGATCACATTATTTCTTTTTTGACTTAATATTTCATTGTCAATCCTTTTAATAAGGCTATCCTAAAGTCACAGCTTCATTTTAATGGGCATAGGAAAAGATGAGAAGGATTCTGACTTAGATAGCAATTAGATTTAATATGTAATAAGAGAATAATTAGTAGCAGCCAGATCCCTGTTACTATACTTTACATAATTTCACACCCCTGGGAAATCAAACCTTTCCAGATCTATGGCATATGTACTGGTTCCTTACATTTAGTCTTTTACAATCTACGTGTCAGATAGCTGGTTCTGACAGGGACAAAAACACAGTAAAAACAAGAAGCAGAAAGTAGCAGGAAATCAGGCCCATCTAAAGTGCCCCATGCAGTGGTTATTCCAAACTTTCCTCTTTGTATCTAGTTGACAAATTGCCTCATCCTACTATGCCTACAGTTACACATCAGTAAAATGCACACAGCCATCGAGCCTAACTTAAGTGGGTTATCTGTGAATTAAACTACAAAATATAAGTGAAGCACTCAATATATACTGTGCTTTCCATCAATGTCAAATACTGGAATTTCCTTAGATTTATCAGGACTATCTACTAGCATAACATTGAGAAAAAACAGAAATTGGGGACCAGAATCAGGAGTATCAACTCAAATTAAAAAAAATACATGAGAAGTTGACAACATTAAGAAGGGTTTCGCACATAGTGCTAGGTTGCAATCTCTTTATTTCTCTAGATGCATCTTCTTTTTTAACATTTATTTATTTGACTGTATTGGGTCTTAGTTGTGGCACTGGGGTCTTCAATCTTCCTTGCTACATGGGGAATCTTTAGTTGTGGTTTGCAAACTCTTAGTTGTGGCATGTGGGATCTAGTTCCCTGACCAGGGATTGAACCTGGGTCCCCTGCATTGGGGGCACAGAGTCTCAGCCACTGAACTACCAGGGAAGTCCCTGCCCTTCTTTTTTAAAGTAAGTTTAGTAATGAGTAAAAGGTAATACACCTAGGCTATTTTAGAAATTTTACAAAATGTAAAATAATATAGAGGCTTTTTGCAATCACACATAATCATACCACCCAGAGACATCCATATATAAAAGTTCATGTCAGCCAGAATTCTGAGGTATAAATAAACCCCCAAATCACAGTGACTTAATGGAATATAGGCTCATTACCAACTCTGGCTACAAGTCCTTGGGGAGTAGAGGGTTCACCTTTGATCAGCCAAATCAAGTGGCTCAGGATCCCTACCTTCAAGGGGATAAGTCACGTGATACCACCATATGTTGGGAAAAACTAAAATATTTGGTAAATATTTTTAATGATATTATTTGATGCTCCTTGGAAGAAAAACTATGGCAAGCCTAGACAGTGTATTAAAAAGCAGAGATATCATTTTCCCTGTATGTCTGTATAGCCAAATATATCATTTGGTCTGTATAGCTAAAGCTATGATTTTTCCAGTAGTCATGCACGGATATGGGAGTTGGACCATGAAGAAGGCTAAGAGTGGAAGAATTGATACTTCTGAATTGTGGTGCTGGAGAAGACTCTTGCAAGTCCTTTGGACTGCAAGCAGATCAAACCAGTCAATCCTAAAGGAAATCAACACCGAGTATTCACTGTAAGGACTGATGCTAAAACTGAAGTTCCAATACTTTGGCCACATGATGAGAAGAGCTGATTCATTGAAAAGACCCTGATGCTGGGAAAGATTGAAGGCAGGATGAGAAGCGGGGGACAGAGGATAAGATGGTTGTATGGTATCACCAAATCAATGGATAAGAGATTGAGCAAACTCTGGGAAACAGTGAAGGGCAAGGAAGCCTGGCATGTTGCAGTTCATGGGGTTGCAAAGAGTTGGACATGACTGAGTGGCTGAATAATTATCTGGTGTAACTCTTTCAACTGATTTCTATTTCATGTATATTTGCACTTATGTTTGCTTTTGATCTCTATTTAAACAAAGTTGAGAACATACATTATTATAATTTGTCATTTGCAACCTTGAGGAAACACACACACACATATATATGGTCAATGATTTACAAGTATTATGCAATCAGATTTATTTTATAAAGATTTCAGAGAAAACCTCTCTGATAAGGTGACATGTAAAGAATGATCAATGCCTGGAAGGCAGTGAGAAGACAGGAATGCACATCGTTTCTGGGATCTGAGTTCTCCAAGCAGAATAAACAGCAAGTGCTGAGACTCTTGAGATGTGAATTGCTTGGAAAGTAGAAAGAGGAGCAAGGAAGCTCCTGTAATGAAATTGAGGAAGGGGACAGCATAATATGAGGCCCAGGAGATCATGGGGTGAAGAGGATGCCCCATAAAGATAACATAAAGCCTTGTAGGCTGTGACAGGGACATCAAATTTTATCAAGGGGGAACCCAGCAGAAGGATCTGAGCAGAGACCCTATGGAAAGGTTTGAGTTGCATTCTTTGACTTCTAGTGGCAATGAATTCTTCATAAGCATATTGTATACATTAATTTTGAATATTTGTAAGCAATTTTTATTTGGGTCCATTAACTATTTTCATCATTTTTGGATTTTTTTTGTTTTTTTTTCTTTTCTTGGCTGCACTTTGTGGCATGCAGGACCTTAGTTCTCCAAGCAGGGACTGAACCCTTACTCCATGCATTGGAAGTACAGAGTCTTAACAACCGGACTGCCACGGAGGTTCTGATTTTTTTTTTTTTTCTTTTCATTTTTATATTTGTCTTTTAATTTTCCATCTTGTTTGAATTAAAGTTGACAAACTTTTTCCATTTTATTTTTAATTTATTTCAATATAATTTATCTATATGCTCTTTAAAGATTTTATATAATGGAAAAGATTTAATCTTCACTTAATTCCAACAAATATAATTCTTTTCTTTATAATTCAGAAACAAAACACTGTAAAGAAGATAAAAATCACTCAGAATCTTACCACTTCAAAGTGATGACCAAAAAAGATTTTAATGGCTAGCTTTTGATACATATTATTTTTGATTACTAATTTTTTTTAGCTGATTTTTGCCTCACTCTATCAGTGGGACTACATGTTAGTAACTGGGAGCCTTCTGGCTGTTGAAGTCTTTCTTCCACAAAGAAGCCATCAGATGATTTGTGGGAAGAGTTCATATAATTAGCTTTCTGTTTTGTTACTAAGGCAAATTATATGCTTTATACTGTTGCAGAACAATTGGAAATATCACAGGTTATATGTCTGTTTAAATGTAATTTTTGACAGTTCTGCTATTTTCCTGCTGATTATTCATCCTGGTATATATGGCAAGCATGATCTACCTTGCCTTCTTTTCTTGATAGCATAGCAATTATTACTTCTATTTTAAACACTGTTTCATTATTTTGATTTCTAAGAACCTACTAAGTTGAAAGAAAATTCATCTGATTAATTTGGTGTAAACTGGAAGGATCGTGCTCTATCTCTCAACTTACTCAAACTTCCTTTTCTGTTTCCCAGGGAGACTGTGCTTTTGTTCAAATTCATTTTTCATATTTCACTTTACGTGTATTTGCAAACAGCATATGCACATGTATTAGTGCACTTGGGTTTTATTTTCACTGTGTTTTAACTGGTAAATACTTTCATATGAGAATGTTTTCTTATTTTCAATTTTATATTTTGGTGTATCATCATAAATTTTTATAAATGATACACAAGAAGTTCATAATATTTTATTTTCTTTTTAGAGTTAAGAGTTTGAAAAAGTATATATCAAAAACCTTGATGATATTTAGATATTGTCTACCAAGTAATGTTTTTTGAATCTCAGATTACATTGTGATGGATATTCTTCTGTTGTTTTTGTTTAGTTGCTCAGTCATGTCCAATTCTTTGCGACCCCAGGGACTGTAGCCCTCCAGACTCTTCTGTCCATGGAATTTCCCAGGCAAGAATATTGGAGTGTGGTTGCCATTTTCTTTTCCAGGGGATCTTCCCAAACCAGGGTTTGAACCCATGTCTCAAGCATTGGCAGGTGGATTCTTTACTGCTGAGCCTTTAGGGAAGACCATATCCTTCTGTAGGAGATGCATAAAACATACAGGTAAAATATGACATACAAATTGAGAGGCCCCCAATTCCTCTGAAAGAAAATCATGGGTTCTTTTATGTCCATTTGCCACTGTTAAGGATCTCTGCTCCAAATCTAATTTATATGGTACCTGCTACTCTATCAAATCTAGAAAAACTAAGCATTAAAATCTCCTACTTTGAGACATTACTTTGCCAACAAAGGTCCGTCTAGTCAAGGCTATGGTTTTTCCAGTGGTCATGTATGGATGTGAGAGTTGGACTACAAAGAAAGCTGAGCCCAGAAGAATTGATGCTTTTGAACTGTGGTGTTGAAGACTCTTGAGAGTCCCTTGGACTGCAAGGAGATCCAATCAGTCCATTCTAAAGGAGATCATTCCTGGGTGTTCATTGGAAGGACTGATGTTGAAGTTGAAACTTCGAAGCAATACTTGGGCCACCTGATGCGAAGAGCTGACTCACTGGAAAAGACCCTGATGCTGGGAGGGATTGAGGGCAAGAGGAGAAGGGGACGACAGAGGATGAGAAGATTGGATGGCATCACCGACTTGATGGACATGGGTTTGGATGGACTCCGGAAGTCGGTGATGGACAGGGAGGCCTGTAGTGCTGTGGTCCATGGGGTCACAAAGAGTCAAACATGACTGAGCGACTGAACTGAACTGAACTGTGACTAAGAGTAGTCAGACTTTTTGTGCTTCTAATAACGGGGGCATATATAAATAGATACTACATTGTGCACTGCATAAGAATTTAAGGCTAGTATTTTGTGCCTTCTCTAGCACTAGCCTCTGCTATCAGTACACATTACCCATTTGTTTTATTTGCATGCTCCATCAGTCAGTCGTGTCTGACTCTATGTGGCCCCATGGACTGTAGGCAGCCAGACTCCTATGCCCACGGAATTTTTCAGGCAAGAATACTGTAATGGGTTGCCATTTCCTTCTCCAGGGGATCTTCCTGACCCAGGGATTGAACCCATGTCTCCTGCATCTCCTTCATTGGCAGACAGATTCTTTACCACCGTGCCACCAAGACCTTTGTTCTGTTTAAAATTATATCTCTTTATGTGTGCTAATTTTATGTTTCTCATTTTCTCTAATTTTTAAAGAACATGAATAGTGTTTTATGTGATTTTGTGGCATATTTTATGTATAATCACAGAATGTGCAAATAATTTAATCTGCTCATTTCTAGCATGTAAGTCTTTCATTTCTGCCTTTTTATCTCATTGTGTTGAGCTATCATTTACATATTATTACCTAATGATTATAAAACCAGGTAACTGTTTAACTGTTCTGATTTTAATGGGTTTGCCTTATTGTTAACTATAAGTTTAATGGTAACTATCACTTTATTCTGCTACAATTATTATACATTTATATGAATATATAATTTTAAAAATCAGGAGTAGTAAATTAGCCTATTCTGTCAATTTGTTTAGTTTGCTTTTTTTTCTCTATTTTTTTAAAAAATCCTGAACTCTAAGTGTATTACTGTGGTTTATAGAAATTCACAGAAGCATGTATAGAAAATGGAGCTCTCTTCTCTTTCTCTGCCCCTTTTCTACAAATACACAACCACCACTGCTACCAATTGGAAGCAAAATCAACTGAATGCACTTCTGTTATTAGCAATTTCTGCTTCCTTCAATTTGTTATCAATCATGCTAAATCAACATATTACTTCCAAACCACAGTGCAGTTGACGCTATTGATATTACATATGAACGAAGGAGTGATTTGATTGAGAGCATTGACAACCCACAAAACTCCTTCTGATACAACACAGTCAAAAACAAGAGTCTCTAGATATTTCCCAGAGATGCTGACAATTCTCCCTGACTGGCAGAACAGCCTTTCACTTACCCTGCTCTTAATAAACTCTTCTGTATGAAAGGCACATCCAGTTGGGAGAATTCACAAAGCAGATAATGAACTCCCCAGGTGTTTGGGTTTGAAGGCTGTTCTTTATCTTATTGCTTGTTTTGAATGTAGTAGTCTTATGTTTTAAACATTTATGATAAATTATCATTTAGAAGACTTCATTTTAAGAAAAAAACTAATTTTGTCAGGTGTATTGTGAAGCCGCTCCTATATAATTTTAATGATGCAGAATGTGACCAGTGTCACTTTTAAGATTATGGTTTACATTCTTTCCAAAACAGAAATAACACCTAATATGACATTTGTTATAAAAGGGTAATTACTAGATTATAAGCTTCTTTTTCTGGTAAAGACTTAAGGGGTCTATTTTTCCATCATATCTAACATAATGTTTTCATTGCGTGGTTGTTGCTATTGTTTAGTTGCTCAGCCATATCAGACTCTTTTGAGACCCCATGGACTATAGCCCACTAGGCTCCTCTGTTCGTGGGATTTCCCAGGCAAGAATACTGGAGTGGGCTGCCATTTCCTACTACAGGGGATCTTCACAATCCAGGGATCACCCTTGTGTCTCCTGCATTGGCAGGAAGATTCTTTACCATTGAGCCACCAGGGAAGTCCCTTTTAATTTCATAGAAACACTAATTTTATAATTATTAACTTACTTGTCCTCCTTTTGCTTAATATGAATATATTCTATTCTAGAATTTCTAGAAGCAATGAACTGTTTTTTTAACGAGTTTCCTGGCTTATATTTTGGTGTCCTTTACAGGTGAACAACAAAATAAAAAAAGATATTGCTTTGTAAACTAAAATGTTGACAGATTTATTATTAATTATTGTTGAATTCACTATTTCATTGTTATTTAGTTACTTGGAAGTGTCTGGTATATATAACAATGCTTTTTTGGGAAAATGGCTGATGTATATGTCTCAGAAAATAAAATATCCTAAGAAGAATCCTGCCCCATCATTGATACCTATGGAGATAAAAAGGCCAGGTTGCTTACAGTCCATCAGTATAATACCTCCTTGACTCGGCCTAGGCAGGTAAGCGAGCAGACAAGCCACTGAGCCCTGAGGCTTTTAAAAGCAGGATGCAGACAGATATTTGAGCTGCATTACTCTCAAGTTTATAAGCTCTGGGAAAGAATCAATCAGAATTTAGGGTTTTATTTTAAAATTTCATCCCGCTTAGGCTGTTTGTAATGGACTCTCAACATGCCCTGAAATAGCCTGTCCTGCTGTTCCACAAAGTAAGCACTGATGTTACAGGGAAAAGTAATTCTCACAGCACGTGCGCACAGTTTATCCAGCAAGTGTATACAACTGGGCTCAAGTTTTGAGAATTCGCATTTGAGGCAACATTGCCCGATTGTCAATCAATCTCATAAACTCTCATCCCTTGTGTATTTGTCACATCAGTTCCTTGCAATATAATTGTTCACATAGAGAAATGGAAATAAACAATTACAGAGATGAAATTTAAATCCAGGCCTCTTTGAGGTTAAACCTGTGAATTTCCTAATACTTCAAGCTAGACAGAGAAACCACAATTCCTTTTTTTTCTTTTTTGATGAAAGACTCCATGCTATTTGTTCATCTGGAAAACTTCTTTTTCCAGGAATTTTTATTTTTAACTAGAGTGCTTTTTTCTGTTTGTTTGTTATAATGGGATTGATAAACAATACCTTCTTTCTGCCACTGTCCAGGCCCTGATGAATGCAGGAATCAACAGTCAGCTGTCCACAGAGTGACAGAAAACTGCATATTACAGGAAACCCTGAGCACCTGTAAGTGAACGACCGACAGGCAGATTTTCACTTGGCTGTATTCCAGGTTATCCTTGGTGACTGTTCCTTCCCCATCCTACAGTAGTAGCAGTGATGAATGAAACCTTTTAGGTCAATAAGCTCTTAGCAAATACTGAAATTAGTCTTCATCAATATCATTTTTCTTAAAAATGAATCTTTACAATTATTATTACAACTCCAACGCACGAATGCCCACTGGATGCCAACACTTTACAATACTCATAAAAATACACTCAGAAAGAATGCATCTACAACTGGATCACTTTGCTGTACATCAGTGATTAACACAACACTCACTGTAAACCGATTCTATTCCCATAAAAAGATAAACAAATAAAATACAATCAGAAGCGGGCTTTATCATCCCAGGCTTACAGATGAGGGGACTGAAATGTGGAGAGGCCAAATCCCTCCGCCATCATCCATTACTAGCTGGTGTTTTAACACACACTCAAGCCCAGATCTGTCCATGGTCACAGCCTATGCTCTTCCCACTTTACCTGGTTACCTATGAAAGCAAATAATAAAACTCAGGCATCAGGAGAGGAAGGTAACCACTTAAGCAGCCATCTAAAATATAAATACTAAATACCTCTCATTTGCACTTTGCTGTGACTCATGTATAATCTCATTTAATTCTCTAATTTATAGTAGCTAAAGCTAAGGCTATAAGGAGGAAAAGTGCAGAAAGATGGAGTGAAAAGAAAGTGCCTGCTTTGTATGGAATCACTAAGGGAGAGAAGGTCACATTGCCAGCCGGCGCTGTGCTGTCTGTCATCAGGTTTTATAATACGGTGTAAACACTAGGGTCTGTGACACCGAACAAGGAGGGAATAGCTTATTACCTCCAGAAATAGCACAAATGCCAAGCAACTTTAACTGGCTTAGCCTCGGGAAATTTCTCCATTCTCTAAGAATGTAAGGTCACATTAAATTATTTAGAAACTTACGGCTTGAGTGTATTAAAAAAAAACGAAGCCTCTGTGCATTATTTTGATGATGGTTGAGTAAATATTTGCTGTGTTCCTGAGTTCAAAGAGTCCTAATATTAAATTAGTTGCTGATTATGAAAAAATAAACATAATATTCTATTAAAGGAAAAGAGGAACTATACATGTTCTAGTGAAAAACCTACTTGGCATATTCCTCTCAATTCAAAATTAAAAAAGCTATCTCCCAGGCAAGGTTGTCTACGAAGTGTCAATCCATAGGGAAGACGTGAAATGAAATTATAAATCCCCAAACAGAGATTTTATTAGAGTGGAAAACTTGACAGAATCTTAACTACAGAAGCAGAATGCAGCAAAGGCTAGGATAAACCTAACTCTATGAGATTCTTAAACCATTAGTAAAACAGAGGGAAGAAAATATTAATTAAGATTAATATTATGTTTATTCATATCACTTAATGACTACATTTTCCTTTCATAAAATTAACTTTGAAAATTCTCCTTGAGGTCCTGTATATTTCCAAACAACTCTGAAGAAAGTCTGTGACTTGGGAAAACTTTTCAATTTAAAATAAGGGCTGTTTTCTTTCTCTGGGAAAAAAAAAAATCTCCCAAACTTAGACTTGACAAATTCTGTGACATTTTCTTCAAAAAAAGGAGGAAGAGGTGTCTATGAAACATCCATGTCCTTACTTCTATTATCCATACGCTTCCCATCTAAGCTCATGACAACTCATTTGGCAAGGCAATGTTTATCAAACGTTAGCAGTGGGATTCTATGTCCCAATGAAGCAGTGTATATAGAGACCTAATGCATAAAATGAGTCAGCCAGATAGCTGAAGACCAGAAGTCGGAAATAGAAGCAAAGCCCATCTCTGATGGTTTCCACCCCTTCCTCCCCAGTATTGGGGAATCCCCAAGAAAACCATTAGCATAAAGCCTCCAACCATACTGTTAACTGGCTTTGATTAATCGATGTTCCATTCCATTTTTCATCTTTGTTCAACAGTTTCCATGTTTCTGAACTCCTGATACTTATTAACCCTCAAGAATAACAACAACAACACCCAGAATGATAAGCAATAAGTCACTTTTTTATGTTATAAGGTTAACTAAAAGTTTAAAAAATTGTTTGATAAAAATATAATAATAACAGTATGTGCTACTATTAAGTACAAATACACTAGTAAGATGCTGTGTACCAGTACTGTATCAGTCAGGGTCTCTAGGAAAACAAAATCAAGATGTGTGTTTATGTGTGTATCAAGAGGTTTATTTTAAGGAACTGACTGATGTGATTCTTGGGGCTGGTAAATCTGAAATCTATACAGCAGTCCTGCAGAGGAACTGAGGTTATAGTCTGTAGGTAGAATTTCTTCTCTTTCGGAAACGTTCAGTTTTATTCTTTTAAAGCATTCAGCTGATTAGATGAAGCTCATTCATATCAAGGAGGGCAGTGTTCTTTACTTAAGGTCAATTTATTGCAAATTTTAACCACACCTACACAATGCCTCCCACCCAAAGCTGAGATTAATGTTTGATTAAATAATGCGGTGTGACAGCTTAGCCAACTTGACACATGAAAAACAGTCATCACAGATAAAATGTAAAATAATTTTTACTTTAAATGTACATTTGATAATAGGAAGCTTTAAAGAAAATATTAACACAAAATAATGCTACTTAATATTTAACAGCTACCATACTTAGTTGGAAATATTAACATACACAAAATTATAATTGTCCTATCTGATAGCTAATTTTTATTTCATGACAAATATTACAGACGAAGACAATTTTCCAAAGAAGTAAACCACTTTAGTTGGGTCCTATCTCAGGCTCTAATACACTTGATGACTGACAGGTAGGGTGTCTGCTGCTTTAATATCCATTTTTCCTTTCTATTAACACTACTGCTTGTGGGTTATAGAGGAGATGGAAAGTCCACTCACCCAGATGTTGTTTTTTCCCAGTCGTGCACATCATGACCTGTGAAATGTGACCCCCATCACTCTCTATTTGATGAGTGTATTCATACATGGTGCTCAGCCTCTCTGATCCCCTAATGGTGGCAGCATGGTTTCCACAATGACAGGAGAAAGTTTGGGTTACGCCAGATTTGGAGTCCACACAAACCAAGGCATCTTTAGAAACTTCAGTCCAAAAGGGGAGCCCAATATGATCGATTTAACAGCCACTCACTGGTTGGGAACTCCTGTGAATCTGTGAATGGCTCCTTTGGTAGATGCTTTGGGTGGTTTAGAACACATAGGACTTGCTATTAGTGAATCAGCCGAGTCACTGCAGTTCAAGGGCAATCCGGCGCCCTTGACTATGCACCACTGCACCCGGGCACCGCGGCGGCTGCTCCTCCTCTGCAGTCCATCCGCTGGGCCTCCTGCAGGCTCAGCTGCTGGGGTCAGCCCTGGGCCAGGGCAGGGCTTCCCTGGTGGCTCAGCTGGTAAAGAATCGACCTGCAGTGTGGGAGACCTAGGTTCGATCCCTGGGTTGGGAAGATCCCCTGGAGAAGGGAAAAGCTACCCACTCCAGTATCCTGGCCTAGAGAATCCATGGATTACATCCATGGGTCGCAAAGAAGAGTCGGACATGACTGAGTGGCTTTCACTTTTTCATCAATGCCTTAGGAACAAGGACTTGAAGCTCAGGCTTTTGCGGGTGAACCTAAATGAATCTCCACACATCCTGACCCCACAAGAGTTTATTCATGATCATCCTCCCCTAGCTTCCCATTGTCCAAGCCACAGGGTCAGTCCCTTTAGGACAGCCCATCAGTTGGTGTAAAGAGTTAACAACCAGGTTCATGACTGACCATCAGCCAAACCCTCTGAGTTCAGCCCACTGGCTGCTGCAGTTCATCCTTGTGTCCATTTTTGAGTGTCAGTTTTGAGTTGAACAGTGAGTGCATTCCATATGCATGGATGACCTAGACTAGACACATCTGCATACCGGGCATCAGCGAAAATTCCCCGCCCCCCTCCCTACAGGAAGAAAGGGTCCTCACAGGGATGGGGTGGGGGATTTGGAGGGTCTATACACTCTACATTGACTGTATATATTTCCCCAATGCATCAGCAGTAAAGAATACTCCTGCAAATGTGGGAGGCGCTGGAGACGTGGGTTTGATCCCTGGGTTGGGAACATCCCTGGTGGTGGAAATGGCATCCTACTCCAGTGTGCTTGCCTGGACAGAAGAGCCTGGCAGGCTACAGTCCATGGGGCCGCAAAGAGTTGGACACGACTTAGCAACTGAAGCACAACAAAATATCCAAGCACACTGTTTTGGATTTTTCTGTAGTTCAGGCAGTAAGCGGAGCCAATAGGTATCAAACACCTAGAGTCATGCCTGCCTTAAGTGCTTTATTTACATGTGTTAACTCCTTTATCATTCATAGCAGCCTCTGGGGAAGATACTATTATTATTCAAATTTCACTGTGGCATCAAATGGTTTAGTGGTCCATGTTTGCATAGCTAAGTTGCTGTTCAGTCCTCAGTCATATCTGACTCTTTGAGACCCCCATGGTCTGCAGCACACCAGGCTTCCTTGTCCTTTACTACAGATAAGTGGTGGAGTAGAAATGCAAGCCTAGGTAGTTAAGCTAAAGACCTGATGCAACACTCAAGCTTGGAACTGTGCTTAGATAAATTAAATCTCTCCCACAGACAGCTCAAGGGAAGTATACATTAAAAAAATCTAATCTAGAAATGTAGTTAAGAAACATCATGACATATTTTTTAATGTCCCCAAAGAACATTTTTCCTTGAATTCTTTTGAAACCAATAGGATAAGAAATGAGTTGTCAAAAGTTGAATGTACAGTTAGAGTTGTAAACATCTTAGTGTATTTCTTAGAAAAATGTTAAGCAACCTGTTTTCTTCTTTTGAACTTTAGAATCACCAAATTCCTAAAGGTCCTTAACTTCTGATTTATATAGTATTTATATAGTAAGATTACATGCCTTTCTTCTCAGATTAAAACTAAAGAATACCCCATGTGACTGTTTCATTACTCATCTGAATGTCATAGCAAATTAATTATACTGCTACATGGCTTTGGTCTAAAAGTAAATCTGACATATACAAGGAATAGACTGATACTGATAACCAGTTTGCTTTTTTTTTTCTGTTATACATATATTCTACACCAAGTAACTAGTATTATTAATCCAAATATAAGCCAGAGTTTATTCTTCTCAAACTGGTAAATCACATAACTCACGCTACATACATATCCTAAGCTTACTAATTTCAAAATCTGTAGTTATTATCATGGCTATTTCTGACCTACAAGTATTTCTACTTAATGAGGGCCTTTGGTGTTAATTTTGATAATTCTCAGCTTGCTGCATGAAGAACAAACTTTGTCTTTAATGAGACTCACACAGAGTTTGCTTCATATAAAGGAAAAAATTAAATCTCTTTTCGTTTTATTAAACTAGGCTATAAGAATCCTTTTCATGTATATCATTTTTATAAAAATAAAAATAAGGGGCATTACTTCTTGAGCAAAGTTGGAAAGAATCAGATTCTTTTTTTTTTTTAAAGAACGTGTTACAGAGTTCTCCATAGCTGCCAAGTATGTCACTGTATTCTCATTAATTGTATTTTAACCAAACTCTACAAAGTAGTTGCCCACAAAGTTTATTTGAGTTTTTTCCATAGGATCTCATGGAAAAACCTGAATGAACATTTTGGCCAAACCAATACAAATAGGAAATGACCTGCAAAGATCATTTAGGCACACATAACCTGTAGCCATGTTTTATAGCCCGCATACAGCTATCCTGATAGCTCAGTCAGTAAAGAATCCACCTGCAATGCAGGAGAAGACCCTGGCTCAATTCCTGGGGCAGGAAGATCCACTGGAGAAGGGATAGGCTACCCACTCCAATATTCTTGGGCTTCCCTTGTGACTCAGCTGGTAAAGCATCCGCCTGCAATGCAGGAGTTCTGGGTTCGATCCCTGTGTTGGGCAGATCCCCTGGAGAAGGGAAAGTATCCTGGCCTGGAGAATTCCATGGACCACAATCCATGGGGTTGCAAAGAGTTGGACACGACTGAGAGGCTTTCACTTTCACTTTTCATACAGCCATCAGGGAAGTGTCCAAGAAAATGACTCTCCTGTAGCACTAATCCATGTTAGGGTTAATGGTGTCTCCTGCTCTCACAGGGCAGAGAGGCCTTGGGAGTACTATACAGAATGCTGAAATTCCTCCTGTAACATTCCTGATAGGTGCTCATCCAGTCTTTCTTCCTCACTCAGGGTCGCTGATCTTGTGTGCCCCTCTGCTTAGAATAATTGTGACCTGAGACCTTTGCAGACTTGGAGCCTTAACCATCTTCAGGTCTTTGCTCAAACAATACTTTCTCAAGAGACCTTCTTGGATAAGTAAAAGAATGAAAGAAAACTCAAGCAGCTCTGCTATGCATGGGTAAGGCATTTTGTTGTTACGCAAACACACTGCAGAGAAGACCACTTGTACCAACTTGCTAGGGCTGCCATAACAAAATATCCTGGGCTGACACAAAGAAGATCCAACCAGTCCATCCTAAAGGAGATCAGTCCTGGGTGTTCATTGGAAGGACTGATGCTGAAGCTGAAACTCCAATACTCTGGCCACCTGATGCGAAGAACTGACTTATTGGAAAAGACCCTGATGCTGGGAAAGACTGAAGGCAGGAGGAGAAGGGGACGGCAGAAGATGAGATGGTTGGATGGCATCAACGACTTGATGGACATGAGTTTGAGCAAGTTCCAGGAGTTGGTGATGGACAGGGAAGCCTAGCATGCTGTAGTCCATGGGATCACAAAGAGTTGGACACGACTGAGCAGCTGAACTGAACTGACACCAAAAATTTATTTTCTCACCATTCTGCAGGCTAAAATTCTGAGATCAAGGTGTTGGCAGATCTGGTTTCTCTAGAGGCCTCTCTGCTGGATTTGCAGTTGGTCGCCTTCTGCTGTGTCTTAACAAGGTCCTTCTACTGTGTACACATATCCTTGATGTCTCATTCTGAGCAAAATTTCTCTCTGTGTAAGGATGCAGTCAAATTGGATTAGGAGCCACCTCAAAGGTCTCATTTTAGCTTAATCACCTCTTCAGTGGCGATATAAAAATTGGGGGGGCTTCACTGGTGGCAAAGAATCTGCCTACAACAGAGGAGACCTGGGTACAATCCCTAGGTTGGGAAGATCCCCTGGAGAAGGGCATGGGAATATACTCCAGTATTCTTCCCTGGACAATCCCACAGAGAGGAGCCTGGCGGGCTACAGTGCATGGAGTTGCAAAGAGTTAGACACAACTGAGTGATTAACACTTTTACTTTTTGTTTTTTTATGATTTAATGTGGGTTAAAGCTGCAACATGTGAACTTAGAGGGGACACAATTCTATTCACAACACCATTCCTTGCCCACAGGATGCTTTCTGGATTCTTACAACTCAACACCCTCTTCTGCCTCAGCACTTGTTTTTGCAGCATCAATCCCATGCCCTTTGCTGCACGATACTTAACTGAACTTATCTGAAAATGCATGCTGATCTCCTACTGCAGTGAGCGTGACTGACGAACGTTCTTGGCTGTAGTGTTCCAAGTCTTCTGTTGTATCTGCACCAAGGTCACACTCCCCTTGGCTGCTCCTAGCTGGGGGACAAGTGCGGCAAGCCTCCTAAGGCAGGTGCTCTCCTAGGAGACGCAGGGCTGTTTTGGCTGGAGATGCTGACCTGAAGATCTCACACCAGTCTCATTAAACTGTCATTGAACTGCACTGCAGTCTAAGACCTTCTGTTCTTTCCCTGCCCTTCACAGGGGGAGAGCTGTGCTGTAGGTTCATGGCTTTCCATTCTCATTTTCCCTCCCAGGCACTTGCCCCAGTAACCTCTTGCATGTCTAATCATCTTGACATCTTCAAGCTTGGAGGATTTGGACAAATTGCTTCCCCACATGTGAGTGAGTGATAGACATTTTATTTCTGCTGAGTACATGACTTAAACATAAAGAATAAATTCCAGAGTGGACATGCTAGCAGACAAGCGAGACTGTATTTCAGAGAGTCTAAATACCACTGAAATAATGCAAGGCTTACCACAACATGAATTTAGTAAAAGTGTATCTCAAATGTCTGGATAAACCATCATGTGTTTTAAAATACGATGTTGAGTTCCACAAAATTTTATTCTGAACACAAGGATATTTTATTCATCTTTATAACTAAGCTGGGGCTTCCCAGGTGGTGCAGTGCTAAAGAATTTGCCTGCCAATGCAGGAGACACAAGAGGCGTGGGTTTTATACTGGGTCAAGATTACCCTGGAGTAGGAAATAACAATCCACTCTCATATTCTTGCCTGGGAAATCCCATGGATACTGTAGCCTGTTGGGCTACAGTCCAAAGGGTAGCAAAGAGTTGGACACAACTGAGTGACTGAGTATGCACACACACACTTAAGCTAAAAATATGTATACTTTTCTATCAAAATAATCATGAACAGGGGTCTGGAGGGATAAGTCCACATAGTGGGATAAGAGCTGCCCACTCAGGCTTCAATCACTCTATCAGCAGGCGAAAAATGGGACCTATCCCCAAACAGTGACAGTCTCGCCGCCACTGTCTACTTGGAGACCAGCCAGAACTATTCTCACTAAGCCTATTACCTGTTTATGTCAATCACACAAGGAGTTCCAGGCTTCCAGGTTTCCCTCACTGCACACATTTTAATCACTAAACATCTCTGCACATCCTTTTTTTAATGTCCTTGTCTTGTATCTTCACTAACTCCTAAAGCCTCTCCAGTGAGCCCTCTGGAATTTACGGTCTATCATAAATAAAACTCCCATGTTCTCTTCTCTAAAAACTACCTTTGACTCACTCTCAATGAAACTTAAATCTCCCTTAAGGATGTGGCTGCCTCTGCAGGCAATCAGGTGGAAGCTGTTTCATCATCTCCGTTGGCCTGTATCCCAGTGGGCTAAAATTGGGGTAAATGTTCTCCCTGTTCCTCTGCCAACTTCAGACTGTAATCTCTACGATCCTAAAACTCGGTAATATTGATGATAAGGCAACTTCCTCTTTGGACACATATTTGCTGTCACTCACTAAAACTGCTCCAACCACAACAGTCTCCTTCACTTTCCTCAAACCCATTGGAAAACCCCATTCTCAGGGTCTTAATGCTTTCTATTCCCTCCATATAAGATGCCCTTAAATGTCTATGTTGCCTAATTTGGTCTGCTGCCTTCTTGAATTTAAAAACTTATTATCAAATTTCAAAGAAACTTACCCTGTCTACAATATTTAAAATTGCAACCAGCCTTCACTACATTTTAAAAAAAATAATCCACTGTTTTTTATTTTTATTCCATGTCACCCGTTTTTATCTGTATCTTCCATTAAAAATTTAAATTTCAATGACAAAGATCATATTCTAGACTGCTGTACAACCAGGGCCTGCTATATAGCAGATACTAAATAAATATTTGGGGCTTCCCTGGTGGCTCAGATGGTAAAGAATCTGCCTGCAACGTGGGAGAGCCAGGTTTGATTCCTGAGTTGGGAAGATCCCCTGGAGAAGGAAATGACTACCCACTCCAATAATCTTCCCTGGAGAATTTCATGGGCAGAGAAGCCCAGTGGGCTACAGTCCATGGAGCCACAGAGTTGCACATGACTAAGTGACTAACACTTTCACTTTCAAATAAGTGTTCACTGACTGAGTACAATAAATTGAATTTATTGAAACTGTGATCTTTCATCTCTCCAAAGAAGGATAATTAGTATTCTTTTAGGAAATTATCATTGCTTTCTGTCTTATTCTACATATTTCTAGTTCTTTCCTGTGTGCCTGATATACTACTAATAATACACACAAAAGAGCCCAATTTCTTACCTTGAAAAATTCTCTTCCTAGCTATACACAGTGAAATATATAGAGATTGTCATAACCATAGGAAAAAATACTTATGCATATTTAGGTTTCAATTACCTCTAGCAACTTAGTGGAGGATAGATTTGAGGAGGGCAAAACCAGAAAGAAACAATTAGAAATGTACACAATTACCCAAGTGAAAGGTGATGGTACCTCGTGTGAAACTTACTAGCAGAGATGGAGAGAAGCAGACAGATAAAAAATGTATAAGAAGCAACATTAGGAAAGATTTTACTGTGATATTACCATTATATTTAAAGTAAGAAACAAAAGACAAAGAAAGGAGTATTAGAGAAATCAGTTGAGAGGGAAAAATGAGAAATTATCATTTTATCTGATGAATGGTGATGCTTCTGTGAGATAATTAAGAGAATATATCCAAGGATATTGCTCTGAATATAAAGTTTGGGTAGAGAGGCCTGGGATGGAAAAATAAAGTTGGGACTTCTCAATAGGTCTGTGGCAGTTTAAATCATGGGAATAAGTGAGATAGCCTGGGGTAAAATATCAAGTCAGAGCAGGGAAGCGAACAATAACCCTGTGGGAACAAGAGCTTGGAACTTTAAAGAAAGGGGAATCCTCTAATAGAGAACGTAAAATATCAGAGGCCAGTCCCTAAAACAGTCAGCACGGTGCACAGTGTGCTGTGATATAGACCAGGAGCTTAGAAAGCATTAGGAATAAAAAAATAAGCAACATCCCCCAAAGTAGCAAAGCAGCTCAGTAACTGGTTTCAAAAGTGGGAGACCACCAATGGCTCCCAAAGCAGGTTCAGTACCATGGAGAGAGCAGAAGTCCGCGTGCAGAGCGTTGGCGCATTCAACCTAAGGAGAGGCTGAGAAGGGCGGCAACACAGCTTTTGTCAATTGCAGGCGGAAGCAGGAGCTATAAATGGAACAGTAGCTGGCTGGGGGTTGTGGGGAGGTCTGGTCCTGGCTAGTGGTAAAGAACCTGCCTGCCAATAGCAAGAGATGTAAGAGACACCAGCTGGATCCCTCGGGGAGAAAGATCCCCTGCAGAAGGGCATGGCAACCCAGTCCAGTATTGTTTCCTGGAGAATCCCATGGGCAGAGGAGCCTGGTGGGCTACAGTCCATAGGGTCACAAAGAGTTGGACATGACCAAAGTGACTTTGCAAAAAGTAGAAAATAGTGACTTAGTAGAAGAATGTGGGTCAGAGAAATTTCCTTCTTATGAATAGGGTGTTGTGCTTAGTCATTCAGTCTTGTCCAACTCTTTGTGACACCATGGACTATGGTCTGACAGGTCCTCTGTCCATGGAGATTCTCCAGGCCAGAATACTGGAATGGGTTGACATGCCCTCCTCCAGGGGATTTTCCCAACCCAGGGATCAAACTCAGGTCTCTTATATTGCAGGCAGATTGTTTACTGTCTGAGCCAATATCATCTCTTGTTACCCAATATTCAGGCGTATGTTAATATCTTCTGATTCCTTTTTCCCCTGGAATTTAGGAATCAAGTGATTGAGGTAGTGATAGAATCTTTGTCAACAGTATGTCTTAGGAAAAATAAAGAATGGTAAGAAGTAAAAATCTGCTTTTCTTTTGTTCACGAATTCATTCTACCTTTCTTATTAATATCTTTTTTTTTCTCTCTCTTTCCACACACCTTATAAAGGAATGAAGTTGTAAGACTGGTTACAGTTCTGGATGGAACTTATTATTTTATTACTTTAAAATACTAGGAAAAGAGAAAAAATCTTGTAAGTGTATTATTAAAAAGGAAACCATCTTAAACTTCCATATTGAGTTGTACGTATTTTTATAGTGTTGCTGCAAATATTTCCTGCATGTCTCCTGTGTGGAATCAAAGGTATTCTATAATTTCACAGTTGGTGTGCTGATATGCCGATTATTTGTCTCTTGTAAAAGAAAAGTCTACTTTAGAGGCAGCGTTAACAAGCAACACTGTGCACAGATTTGCACTCGTTATTAGCACTTTGACAACAGGTGCCTTGTCTCTGCGGAGAACAAAGCACAGGTGCCTCAAGTCCCCGAGCTGACTCTCACAATGGGATTTTAGCTAGCTTCCAAGAGATGAATAAAACTGCCTCCTTACCTCCTGAAGAAGGTAATTCATAAACACATGCCAAATGACTGCCACTAATTCTGCATAATCAATTGTCAGACCTGACTTCAGCACATTTTGACACTCATTAGGGAGTGAGGTACTTTTTTACAGTAATAGTATGAATAATGTAGTGGAATCTACTGAATGAGTAATAAATTTTGGCTGAGACACTTCAACTCTACTCCCATTATTAGATAACTGCATGCATGCTAAGCCGCATCTGACTCTTTGCGACCCCATGGACTGTAGCCCGCCAGGCATCTCTGTCCATGGGATTGCCCAGGCAAGAATACTGGAGTGAGTTGCCATGCCCTCCTCTGGGGGATCTGCCCTGTCTCTTATGTCTTCTGCATTGGCAGGTGGGTTTTTTACCACTAGCGCCACCTGGGAAGCCCCATTAGATAACTATTATATATTACTATTATTATTATTTATTTATTTATTTATTTTTTCAGTGGGTTTTATCATACATTGATATGAATCAGCCATAGATTTACACGTATTCCCCATCCCGATCCCCCCTCCCACCTCCCTCTCCACCCGATTCCTCTGGGTCTTCCCAGTGCACCAGGCCCGAGCACTTGTCTCATGCATCCCACCTGGGCTGGTGATCTGTTTCACCATAGATAGTATACATGCTGTTCTTTTGAAACATCCCACCCTCACCTTCTCCCACAGAGTTCAAAAGTCTGTTCTGTATTTCTGTGTCTCTTTTTCTGTTTTGCATATAGGGTTATCATTACCATCTTTCTAAATTCCATATATATGTGTTAGTATGCTGTAATGTTCTTTATCTTTCTGGCTTACTTCACTCTGTATAATGGGCTCCAGCTTCATCCATCTCATTAGGACTGGTTCAAATGAATTCTTTTTAACAGCTGAGTAATATTCCATGGTGTATATGTACCAAAGCTTCCTTATCCATTCATCTGCTGATGGGCATCTAGGTTGCTTCCATGTCCTGGCTATTATAAACAGTGCTGCGATGAACATTGGGGTGCACGTGTCTCTTTCAGATCTGGTTTCTTCAGTGTGTATGCCCAGGAGTGGGATTGCTGGGTCATATGGCAGTTCTATTTCCAGTTTTTTAAGAAATCTCCACACTGTTTTCCATAGCGGCTGTACTAGTTTGCATTCCCACCAACAGTGTAAGAGGGTTCCCTTTTCTCCACACCCTCTCCAGCATTTATTGCTTGTAGACTTTTGGATAGCAGCCATCCTGACTGGCGAGATAACTATTATATATTAAATCATAAGTAGCTTTAAACTCTATGTTTAGAAAATAAAACAGGTGGTAAGGCTAAACATGGAAATAATTATAACACTCTATATTAAAAGTTTACAGTAATATATTTATTTATTACAACTTTAAAATATATGAATTTATGAAGGTATTTGAGGTAGGTGACACTCAGCTTGATAAGAGACTTAGAATTTGGGAAGCATATTAGAGGTTGAGGGAGAATGGAGAAACGAGATAGGAGTGTATCTGGGGAATAACAACTGATTTTGAATTAATGGAATATATGATAGAATGTGCACGAAGTAGGGACAGAGAGAAAGCTCAGACTGAGCTGCAGGTAGGCAGGGGCTTGGTGCTGAAGTAGTAGTTGATTAGGCATAAAGCCAGAACAGAAGTCAGTCAAGGACAATATTAAACACAAATACCATTACACACAAAAGATGAGCCAAATATTATAACTCACCAATCATATATTCTTTATCTATCATGGGAATTATGGTGAAAGTATTTGCTTACATAATATGATTAAATTACTGTCATGTTCCAACAAATCAAAGTACACATATTTATCTCAAGAGATACACTTCTTGAAACCGTGTGGCTTCTTCTCAACTCTTAACCTATTTGATTATTATTCAGTATTTTAAACTCTTGAACATCATCAGTGAAACTCTTTCCCATTTGCTTATATACAAACATAACATATCTAATCATTCCTTCAATGCCTTCTTTGAGCCTGTGTTTCCAGCTGAACCTAATATTACTTCTGCCCCTTCTTGAGTTATATTGTCAGTCTAGTAATTCTCCAGTAACCTCACTCTGAGTTACAATGACTGCCCCTGCCACACACACACTTGTCTTCACAGGAATGACTTTTTCCCTTTATCTCCACTTGTCAAACCCTACTGAGATCAAGCTCCAGGAAAATGTTACTCTTCATATGAAATTCTAATTAGCCAGGAAGAATTAGTCTTCCTTTTCCTTCTACAGATAATGTGTAACCCTTTATTCTAACACTAGAATTGTTATCTTCTTTTTAAAATTAATACATACCACCCAAATCTCCTACATTAGATACTAAGTTATTAAAAGAGGTCATGTCCTGGCCTCTGCTACGGCCCCCAACATAGGCATAATGCATATAAGGCATTAGACATTCATACTGGCTACCTATTTTCTGTTTTACACTAAAACACCATGATCCTGTTTAAGTGTTTCTCTGACATGATTTCTCCATTGATTTGTCCTCTATTCCATTACCTTTGAGTATTCTGTTAGTTTTTACTGGCAGGAATCATAATTTCAATTCTTTTAGTCTCTATCGTGAGCACTGATTGATTTAGAAGACAGAAAGTGCTTAATAAATATCTGTTGAATAAATGAAAGAGGGAAGTATGTATAGGAGTCAGTGAATGAATGATAAAGACTTAGAACTGGGATGCATTGACTGCCACTGTCCTGAGAAATACACTCAGAGTATAGGCCAGTCCTCAGGAATAAAATTTTTCCCACCATGCAGTTTTCTCTCTGATCAGAGAGGGTGTGTTATTGGTAAGGGATGGATCTACCAGAGTAAATTCCGCACTCTCCATGTAATATAGGGAAAAGGGGGAAGGGAAATCTTTCTATGAATGAACCACATAGTATTCAGTAATGTTACTAATTATGAAGATAAGTATGGCAATATAACCCTTTAAAAGCAGCAAGAGAACCTCAAGATTATTTATAACTCATCCTTTAATCAGAAAAGGCACCTGTGAATGAAAAAAAGTCATGCTACTAGCCTGAGTTTCAAAGAAACTTACAGTAGAATTGAGACAAAAGTCACGGTTTCCAAACTCACTATCCTGGGCTCTTTCCATTATAGGAATGCTAACTTTATGGCATTAGTGATGAAGTAAGTGATGGATATTGCTTAATTTTTGTATTTCCTGAATAAGTGATTACATTTTAGTACATTATGACTGTACCATACATGTGACTGTACCAAGAATCTTTACAAGGATCTACTTTTTAAAGCTTGTGATTGTTTGTTTTTTAGCTATGCTGGGTCTTCATTGCTGCACTTGGGCTTTCTCTAGCTGTGGTAAGCTCAGGCTTCTCAACGCGGCGGCTTCTCTTGTTGCCGAGCATGGGGCTCTAGGCTCATGGGCTCAGTAGTTGCAGCCCAGGACTCAGTAAGTAGCTCTGGCACACAGGTTGAGTTGCTCCGAGGCATGTGGGATCTTCCCGGACCAGGGATGGAACCTGTGTCCCCTGCATTGGTACCTGGAGTCTTATCCACTGTATCACCAGGGAAGTCCAGCTTGTGAACTTTATGATACAGTTTTCTTGATAACACTGGGCTTCATGTAACATTTCTGCAACAAACTTTCTGATGTGCCATACAGCATTTAAAAGGCAGTGAATGTAAAGTAAAATTTCAGAGTAAATAAATACACCCTCAATTCCCAAGGCAACATCTTAAAAAAGGACACCACCAGAAGCCACAGGAGGAGCCTCTCAGAGGCCTGTGTCTTGTGGCCCTCGTGGATCTCTGCGCTCTCTGGGATTCCTGGGGGAGCAAAGCCATCTGTGTCGGTGCCTCTGGGGGGACACAGTCCCTAAGAGCAAGGGAGAGTGCTGCTTTGGATGTTGCTCTTTGCTCTTTCCAGAGCCCCAGGGAGACCTCTTAGCACACTTAAGACAATAACGGAAGGAATCCATTCATCTGTACTTGTGGAACAGATTCGGAGATATGGACTTGAATAAAAACATTTTGGTTTCACATCGCTAGAATCTGTTATGATACAGAATGCCATTCTGTTAGTTTTTTAGGGTCATCCAAACAAAGGACCACAGTCTGGGTAGCAGCAGACAGGAGCAGGTGGTCTGGCTCTGACAGCAGCAAAGGATCATGGGGATTTGAGACTTTAGACTTCTTGGCCTCACATGCGACCACGCAAAGGTTCAAGGAAGCACTCCTTCCCCCCGGTGTCCTGACCTTCTCAGAGCACGTAGGCCAGGCCATGACAACCATACAGATTGCTGGGTGATTAAAACACGCTAGGCTGGATTTGATGGGTCTGGGGTCTTGACCAAATCCTGGCCCCCAAAATGGCCTTCTTCCTAATCTCGGCATCCCATTAATTCCAGGACTAGCACAATTTTCTTCTTTACCCCAGAGTCATCCATTTTCCCATGTCAGGATGAGTGGCAATTCTTTTCAGGAAACAACTTCTTGTACTCTGATAAACTCTCCACCCAGGAAAATCCATTTTCCTTTGCAGAGTTGACACAATCCTATGAGAATCCTTTATTGAAGAATAAAAAGCGCAAATGGCAGCACTAGGTGACCTGAGCACTTCTGTACAAAATCAAGAGAGGAGGTGACAACTCCCCCAAAACAATGTCTGACTGTTTGAGGTCACTTCAGGCACCCCAAGACCTAGGTGAAAATATGCGTGTATTCAGAAAAATCCATCATGTTATTAGTTTTTGAGTATATATATATATACATATGCACATACATACAGTGTTCATGCAATGAGACAAAATCGTTCTGATTTTTCCATTGGAGCTACCCAAGTCTGAACTTGTTTAAAAACAGAGGGAGTCAACCCAGGCAGTGAATCCTGGGAGCTCAGGGCAATGACAGGATTTGTGCTTGAATTGTTCTTTACATGGATTTGATCAAATGGCGTTAATGTGATTTGAACTCTGAAATTCCAGCCAGAGCCTAGAAAGTCTTTTGCTCAATTCCCCTGCTACCTGAAATCACTGAGTTGAAAATGCCTCCAGTTCTAATCCATTAAAGCTAACAACTTTCAGAGCCATTAGCGCTAACAACTTCCTCCCTCACAGTTTCTCATTGTAACCCCCCTGTGAAGAATTTATGCAAAAAAAAGTAGATCAAGGGAAAATAAACAAATTCAAAGCTTGTAGCACACTGACTTGAGTGATGAGGGTACAGCGCGGTCAAGGCCTGTGAGCATGTGCATCGTGCTGAATGGAGCCCTGCAGACCCAGTAGACCGCCGCCCGCCAGGCTCCTCTGTCCTTGGAATCCCCCAGGCAAGAAATACTGGAGTGGGTTGCCATTGCCTACTCCAGGGGATCTTCCTGACCCAGGGATCAAACTCGCATCTCTTGTATTGGCAGGTGGGTTCTTTACCACTGAGCCCCCTGGGAAATCCCTAACTCCTACTACTCATAGGCTTTCTGGGTTTGGTCGCTCCATGGACCGGTACAGCCAAAGCTCCTCCTTCAGATGTTCTTCAGGGTGGGATGGGATGGGGTTGGGGCTGTCTCTTGCTGGGATTTGCTTGTGGGGTTTAATTTATTATTTGTATTCCCTTCTCTCCTTCAGGTGTCAGAGATCTGTCTTCAGAACATGGACCCTCCTCTCATCGCCCACCACATCCCCTGCTTTCCTATCTTGGACCTAATTTTATATCTTTCAACCAGAAACCAAGAGCCATCATTTGTGAAGTGGATGATCTTCTTTAGGTGCTTCCCCAAACCTGCAAACATGCAACGTGTCCTTCTTTATGCTGTGTTAGAATATCTTGCAATTCACCAGGAAAATGGCAGTCATTTTTACAGTTAAAGGAACATATTTTCAATTCCACTTTAGAAATAGTATAAAATACTGGATTATAGAAACAGAATGGCCATGGACTCTGAAGTCAGACTTCCTGAGTTCAAATCCTGGAGCATCTGTGACTTGACCGCTGTGTGACTTTGGATATCTGTGTCCCCCAGGGTCCCCGTCTCTAGGATGTGGTTGGGAACACTACCTAGCTCAAACGTAGCAAGTATGAAGCTCTCAGCCTGACACAAAGTGAAAACTTTAGTCTTTTTATTTATTAATTACTATTTCATCTTTACTGCTTCTTTAAGTTTCAATCAACACATAGATGCCAAGCCAAATTGTATTCATGTTGGCAAACACAGAAATGAAAGAATCCTTGTACCTCTCAGCTGGTTTACAGAGTGGCTACAAGTTTGCTAATTACAGAAGCAGATCAGCTAGTAATTACACTTTCAGCCTCTCTCAGATAATCTCAGGGTCACTTTGGAATGCAAGAATCCAGAGAAAAGGGAATAACGGCCAAAAGAGAGCTGGACACCTGAATTCTGGGAGGGTCAGTAGGAAAGGAGACACTCAGTATTTCTGAGAATC